>NC_086344.1:35940018-36253589 GCF_032445375.1 Bacillus rossius redtenbacheri
GCAAGTTCATTGGCTGCCGACTTGTAAGTCGTCTCGGCTGGTTTGTCTGTGATTCGATCCTTCTTTGGTTGAGGGTTTATAACTGGTTGAGATTCGTCCAGATGAACAGTAAGCCAATAGCAAAAATTATCTAAGAGGTATATGTGTTTGAATTCTAGCCTATCACCAAATGAATCCGCGAATTTTGCAGGTCTCTAGTAATGAAGTTCCGCCGTAAATATTTTGATTTTACACATTGCCTTTATACATATACGGATCGGGAGGGACACCACTTCTTGAGGGGGCTCTGCCCCCCAACTTCTGTGTCTCACAAGAACACTCCTGGAGAAAAAAATAAAAACCCACAGTTTGGGTTCTTAATGAAACAAATGTACAGTAAAACCTCGTATTTACGTTCTCGTTATTTACGTTTTCCCGCAAATAACGTCATTTTATGTAGGTCCGTTTTATTGTACATTAACTTTCGTGTTGCATTTTCCCTGAAATTACACCGCTACGTAACCAAAAAACCCGGAATGTACGTTTCAAAACACGGTAAAAATGTAAATACTCGTCACGTTAGTCATAGATGTGAAAAGTTTGAAGTAGTTCGCCTATTGTCTGTAACCTTTCGTTTTGATGTATCGACAAGTTCTATGGTGCCTCTCCTCTACTAACGTTTTAATCTTTGCTGCCATAGAGAACTTTCGTAGCAGAACCACAAACGGTTTTATTTATGGTGTCATAGAGCACTCTCGTAGCAGAGCATAGTCCGAAGCGCTGAGCTATCGATACTACCGGAAAGCGCTCATACACAGTACGTATATTTAGTAGTGCTGCATTATGTACAGTACATATCTATGATGGCTTTCATTGTTTACATTAGTCAACGTCCGTTTTGGTTAGCACGTGTTTTTTTACGTTCACAATATTATTTATGGCAAGATTTCGATTGAAGATGGATAGGTATAAAGTTCCACGAAATACTTTATCTATTGAAGATAAAATTAAAATTATTGAAAAATTTAATGTAGGCTTTATGTTGCATTGTTTTTTATATTTAAGAAAATTATATTTTTGCAGTGCCCTAAATGTGTTGTAAACAACTATTGTTTGTCTTGTAGCACCAGTAAATGCTGATACATTTTTTTAAGCTAAAATTTAGCATTAACTGCCAATAAAAGTGCTTTCCCACAATTTACACTTTCCCGCAATTTACACTTTTTCCTTGAGGTTCCTTGAAAAGTGCAAATAAGGGGTTTTACTGTAATTCATACTGAACTTTAGCTAAATGTAACAACTCTTGCTGGAATCTGATAATACATATATTCTTTGTTTTGAAAAAGCCTCTTTAAGAGAGGTACTTTGTAATGAAGTTCCACCATATTTTTTTTTTCCAATACACTTTGACTTTACACACAATATACTAGCGACCCGCCCTGGCTTTGCACGGATACCATCCACTTATGTGGCGTCATTTTGTGTCAGGTTCTCATAAGTGTCCTGTGTTTTCACCAATTATTTACATACTAAAACATATTGCCCAAAACTAAAGACTATCTTTCTAAACAATTTTGACAGATTTTTTTTCTCATGAGACAATGCAAAACAGATTTTGTTTCGATGTGACACCCGAAAGCGCTACATACAGATTTCCTGTAGGCCTTTTTAAGGCTTACAATTCTGTAGTACATTAATTTGATGTATCAGTCATGCATAATTCAGCGTAAACCCATGCAAGCGCCCTTAAGACTTATTTTTACGACTTGATTGTCAAATATCAAGGTTTCCTTACTATCTTTAAATTTGATTTGAATGTATTTTACAAATAAACCTTCCCGGAAGAAATTTCTAAGAGATGCTGAAAAATGCCTCAAAATACATTGTGTAGTTAATAAGAAGTAAGCGAACAAGTGAACAAACAGACAAACAGATGTGGATAGCGACTTTTTTGCAATACTGTTTAGAGATATTATAAATTATATTCCCGATGTTTCTGTTGTTCTTGTTAAACAATTTTTTAACTTAAAAATATTATACATTTTTTACATATCCATCAAAACTTTGTGAGAAAGTGGGAAAGGCTAAATGGCTTACCTCCATATAACCACTACTGATTTGAGAACCTTATAACAGTTATAAGAAAAATCTATGTAGTCATCTTCATTGAAACTAAAATATACTATTAAAATATTAAAAACTCTCTACATGAATAACCTCCTTATAGAATGTATTTTGAATTAATCTCCTTATAGCAAACCTCTTTGTAGTGAACCTCCTTACAACAAATCTCTTTTTAATGAATTTCCTCATAACAAATTTCTTTGTAATGACTCTCCTTATAACAAACCACTTTGCAGTGAATCCCCTTATATTGTTACAAATATTTTTGTAGTGAATCTCTTTATAACAAACCTCGTTGTTGTGAATCTCCTTGAAACAAGTCTCTTTTTAATGAATCTCTTATGACAAATATGTTTTCAATGAATCTCTTTATATCTAAACACTTTGCAGTCGATCTTCTTATAACAATCGTCTTTGTAGTAAAACTCTTTACTTCATTGTACTAAACCACCGCAAAGTAAATGTACAAAATTGACTTTTTATAGTTGATAGTTGCTTATATAGCCCCCAAAATATATGTATTACCATATTTTCTGTTAGATGATGGTTTGATAGCTTTACTTTTTCCAAATACATAGTCTTCTCTTCAATGTTTTGGTTACTTGACATCACACACTCACGCACACACAGTCACACAGTTTTTTATTAATTTTGTGGAGATTCTTAAACTGTCCCTCAAAAACTTTACAGTGAAAATAAAAAGTGGCATAAAAAGGGGCATTTTTTGAATTTCTGCATAACAGGAATAAAATTAAAAGTAATATTCAAATTGAGTGAGATGAATTTTTTTTAGCATGTTGTAAGGGTTGGAAGGGTTGAAGAAACAAGGGTTGGAGGAGATAAAAAAAAGTCATATTAAACAACATCAAATTTGTAAAAATTTTTGTAAATCTTATAATTTTTATCCCAAACTTTTGTCTGAATCAATTTTTGTTAATACAAACCATTACTGCGGGGGATATAAATAACAAGAGTAGAAAGACAAAAAAATTTATTTATTTTTTAAGTAGATATTTTAAAATCTGTTATAATTTATTGTAAAACTCCTAAATTTTATTTAAAACCTTTGGCTGAAACAATTTTTGATGAAACAAACTATTATCGTAAAATCATGGAGTTGAAATTTTAAAAAAATCTAATTTCCTTAGTATTAAATTCATCAGAATTTATTTTTAACCTTAATTTATTTTACCTTAAACTTTATCCAAAAAAAAAATTTTTATACAACCACAAGTAGTGCAAAGGATGAAAAATAGTGATTAAAGGTCAAAAATAATTGCATAACTACTTTCGTAGGCATAATATGAAATTCATTAAGACATTCAATGCTGGATGCAATGAGTTACAAACATTCTAAATATATTTGCTGCATGAAATATGAGAAAATGTTAAATCATTTATTTTTAAATTTTAAATATTGGTGAACATATAGGATGTTATGTACAACTTCTTAAATTGTTCCAGATATTTATAGAAGTTTCCAAAACAATTCTAGAAGTAATAGGTACTTCGAATTTTACCTATGCCTGTAGACTGTCGAAAGGGAAATTTTTCTATGCAGTAACCTACAATTTTCCAAACATATACGTTGTTGCTTTTTAAAAATATTTTTGCCATCAGACTAGTGCTGACTTGCATGTATACACTAAATGTTTATTCATTTGTTTGGTTGTATTTTGCAAGTGTGTGTACATGGCTTGTTTATAATGGTTTTATGTTGATGAAGTGTGTATTTTTGAAAGCCCTACCTTTTTTATCCTTTCTGATCATTTTGGAACATTTTCAGACAGGGACAATTTTTTTGGGTGTAACAAAACATAACTGTACCAGACTAAAGTGTGGTTGCTTGGCCTAGAAATAATATTTAAAAAATATCACACAACTCCTGGTACTTCAGTTGTGTGGTATAAAGGAACGTTACACATTCATTTTGATTTTGATATAAACAAGCATTTTTTTATTAAGATCTGAACTCACCTTGCTTGGTGATTTACATTACAATTTCACTATGTATTTATTTTAGTAAATTTCATAATCAAATTTGATTGGATATTTTTAATATGTAATTTAATTATTATGCATTTTCCCTTCCCTTTAACAGCAAGCATGTTCATTGAGAAAATAAACTGAAAAATATTTCTATAACTTATCAAAGTAGGTACTCTTCAAAAAAAAACCTTTTTACATCAGAATATAAAAAAAATTTAAAAAAATATTAGTACACTCCTTATTTTATATTATTTTATTTGTACATAAATTTTTTTTAGCACAAAATTATGCATATAAAAAATTGGAAAAAAAAAAATTTAATGCCTGAAGCTATTTAAAGTGACTAAAATTTAATTACAAAATACAGTAGTGCCCAAAACCTTTTGGGATAACTCTTTTGTTGTTTTTTCTCTTCAAACTTGGAGAAAAGTTCAGTCTGCCTCATTAAAGATGAGCTAAGAGTGCAGAACTTCATGACTTTTTTTTCCCCCATTTCTTTAAATGAAAACATTTATCTGCTAAAGTACATTAACGAATACGTATAACAGCTTTGTGCTTTGGAGGCCAAAGGTTTTCAGTTCTATCAATAACCAACATGTTTTTTGGATGAGTTTGATTATTGGGGTCAGGTGCCCCAAACAGACAATACTGTTGCAGAAATCTTGTTTTTATTTATATTTAAAATTTTGTGAAAGTAAATTTAAAGTTTAACTTCAGGCTGCAAAACATACCTTCGGAAGCTCTGCTGTGGTGCTAATTTAGAATGGGTGATAATTATTTTGATACACTCACAGCATGTGTAAATATTAATGTACATAAATAAGTTTGAATTTATTTTAATGTATAACTGTTTTGCTTTTGCATGTACTTATTTTTTTAATTAAAGTTTATTTTAAATCATGCTTTTTTATTTTTTTTTTTTTATAAGTTTTGAAGACAAATTAAAGCTTTTGTTAATGATTTGCATGTAATAATTTTGTTGGTTGGCATAAATAAATTTAGTGCATGTTATGGGATCATTTAATTTTTGTGGTGTAAAGTACGTATTACCAGTGTTTTGGTTTTGTGAAGTGTGAATTTTTTGTTGCACTTTTTTTTGTGTGTGTGTTTTTGGAATTTAAAGATGTGGTTTTTTTTTTTTTGTGTTTTTATTTTGTGGCACACCCTTCCCAAGAAACACTTGAATAAATTACGAGGACTGGGCAGATTTAATTTTGCTCGGCCATTTGCATTTTGTCGGTCACAAGGATATCGCACAGATTCATTCTCAAAGTTCAAATTTCTCTGTGACCAGCCTGAACATTAATCCTGTTTCCTTCGTCTTCTGACGGTGCCCAGTGTACATGCAATAAGTTTTTATCTTTCAGTCGTGTAAGCACCCTTATTATGTTGGTCATTGAAAGCTTTGTTTCTTTTACTTTATGTTTTAAATACACCAATAAACATTTCATGTTATGCCATGCCATACCGGAATCGATCAATATCAGTTTTTCGGAGTAAAATCAACATTTTGTACTTGCAGGAATATGATTTGTTACACTAATAATGGAAATTATGTATTTATCATCTAAAGTTATTTGTGACTTTCTTTACTAGACGAATTAGTACTTTGTAACAGCTTGTACTAGAGGTTTTTTTTAAATTACAAATAATGACCATAATACAGTTGACAAAATTGCCCTCAGCTCTTTGCTGCTATTTGCTACGTCCAAGCAGCTACAAAGATCTTATAACAACCAACTTTCAACTTCTTTAAATATTGAGGTACATTTTTGTAACAGGACTTACAGTAAGCGCTATATAAAAAAGATTTTAAAAATTTTTTTACTTAATTTGCAGTATGAAAAAAATTATTATTTTCATGCTAAGAATGAATTTAGACTGAAGCCATTGGGTTCCTTAACCTAGACGACCTCGCAGATGTAAAGATATATGTTTTTGATGTGACGTCTAATAAATCGATGGACACCGGCTGCACGCACGATAAAGTGTCCCATAACGCACATTGTCCCACTACGGATGTGTCCCGTTACGCTCACTGTACGCATGCGCCGTATCTCTCTTCCACTCGATTGGAACAACAATCGTTTTGACTTTTCAATCATGTTTTCGTCATTTGAATTATTAATATTACATAATTTAACGATCGTCCACCGATTTTCAGCACAATCGGTACGGTTATTTAAAAGTTATGTTGAATTTTCAAATACGTTTTTAATGAACAATGGTGTTTTACAGTTACACATAATAATTCAAATTACACCTGGGATCTTTTGCACAATGTTTTAAAAAATATATAACACATTATAAATACGTTTGGTGTATTTGAGATGCGTATTTGTTATAAAATAGTATTATAAAAACGAAATAATATTATTCCCCTACGGTGCTGCGATCTACGGTGACATACGCGAACCGAACGAATCGTGCTCTCTATCAGCTGCCGCGGGAACCAGGCACTCGTTAATACATATTTTCCTTTGTTTAACACGATGGGCGTTATTATTAATGAATTATAAATAATTTTCGTGCTCAGAGCCACAATTACTTATCATTTTGAGCACTTGAATACATAAAAATGTAAAATATTCTCGACGAATTTTAATCTGTGGTTTTGATTGCTTATTACAACAACAATTTCGGCAATAAAGTTTAATTATTCTTGCATTTTAAAAATCTGATTACTATTATAATTTCAAGTATTTATTCTTTTATTATTAAAATTAAAATGTTTCAATTTTATTCATAAAAGTATGCAATCATTTCATCAATGTTTTGTTATGACGTCACGTTAAACTATCGTCCGTAAACCGACTTTACAGACAACCAATTTTTGTTTTATCATAAGTAGGCCTACACTGTATAGAACATTTCCTAAGACATTCCTCGAGGAAATGCTTATCAAACTCTCCCTGATTTTTGTGTTTCTCTGAAACAAAATCAGTTTGTTTTCTTATAAAAATAATTACTGCATTATATAATTTCAATGATTTTAATATTTTAAATAATAACATAGGCAGTGTAAGACAGTACAATTTAAGTTTCGTGAAAGCCCTGTACTACAATCAATTTGTACACCAGTGTTGATTTTATTGGATATATGTATGTATGTATGTATATATATATATATATATATATATATATATATATATATATATATATATATATATATATAAAACACAAGATGTAACAGTTACAAAATTTATGAGACATAATGTAACAAAATGCATTTGGTGATTCAATTTGAAATAAATAGAGCTGAAACTGTTCTATAACAACTCTTTGAATATGTATAAAGATAGTCTCTCCCATCACGTTGATTTTTTTTTTTATTTTTTATTTCTGTCAAGTATTTTCAGCATATATCCACTCAATGTATAGGGACAAGCAGGGGCGAAGCCAGGGGGGGGTTTTAGGGGTTCAACCCCCTCCCCCCTCCCCTGTTAGCACCAAATCTTTAATTAATTTCTTATTCTTCACTCAAACAAATTTCATATTAAAATTAATAAAAAATTTACAATTACAATATTTCAATTTAAGTACCGAAAACTGCTAAAATAACACTATTTTACACCTTAAAATCCAAATTTTCCCGGGGGAGGACCCTGCTTTAATATGGGGGGGGGGGAGGAGGGGGGCATGCTTCTTAACACCCCCCCCCCCCCCATACACAAATCCTGACTACGCCACTGGGGACAAGATTATATGGTGAATTGCGATAAAACTAAAAACACCTAAAAGCATGCCAAATCACAGAATAACACTAAAATACAAGTCAATACACCAAATTCCCAAAAAGAAAGTTATATCATGGAAATAAGTAGCATTTAAACAAAACTTAATTCAATTCATAAAAAAAGTAATATTTAATTTTTGAAATTCAAGGAATGTCATTTTCGAATTTAAAAAATTGTACTAAAGTGGTAAAGTGCATGGATCAGAATAATTAGTTTAATTTGTTTTATTGTGCATCTCGTACTGGATTACTTTTAAACCACATTTTTATTTTTCTGAATGTACCGTATTGGTCCGAATATAAGGCGACCATTTTTACATAAACGAGAGATGCAAAAATTGGAAGTCGCCTTATTTTCGCACCCAAGACGTCAGAACCGCAAACATTAGTTCCAAGCTGAAAGCTACAGTAGAAACATTGTTTAATAAAACGTTCACAATTTTTTATATTAACTAAAACGTTGTTACCTCACACGGAGAAAAACGATAAATCCACCTAATATTGCAGTAATTCACAATTGTTTGAAGTTGAAAATTAAAATATTTGTTCTTGAGTAAAAACGTGAATGTTGAAGCATCTCAAAATGGCAACCTTTTATTTCATAATTCATATTTGTACTTTGTGTACAATCGCGTGTTAACATTTACGGTAATTTATCTTCAGATTTTTAACGGTAATATTTGTACTAAAATATCACAGTTATTTTCAGAACGATTGTTTACGTTTACAAACATTTCGGATGTAATGTATGGAAATTCACGGCTGCCAACTGTCTTTCCACAATATTTCTTTGTTGTAAAACGAACATTGCCGAACACGCACGAAGACGCCATATTAACAGGAATTTGGTACGTTGCTTCAAAAGCTATTTTAATAATCCACTCTTTATTTATGTAAAAACCTTTCATAATTATAATAGATTATTCTTTCAAATTCATAGAACAGACTCTCTCTGTCAGAGAGTAATATGGCAAATATACGCGGTCACGTAACCGAAGTTATTCTTGGCCGTATGCTTCATCATGTCAGCTAGCCACTTGTTTTGTTCCGGCAAGATGCATTCTTTGTTTGCTTTTTTTACGTTTAACACACTACTAAATAGTAATACGCCTTGTTCTGTGGTAATATGTAGCTTAAGTCAAACGGAAAGTTAAATGCTGTATTTTAAGAGGGATTAATAGCCATTGTAAAAATTTTAAATTCGTAGATACAGTAAACTGTGAAAAATGAACAATCACACATCGGTGGAACGGCGGGGAATGAGCCCTAGACAAATAAACAGCTCTGAAGATGACAATTATGCAGCTTCATTAGAGTAAACATACGAAAAAATTTCTAGTGTAATACTTAAAAATGTAAAAATTTTCTAATTGTTTTCTTTTGACTTTTAGGGTAGGCCATTCAAACTTATTTTAAATAAGTAATGTGATAAATATAAATTAATTGTTATACATAAATGCAAAAACCATTTATCAACACAAAATGTATGTCTAATGAATTTTCACATTAATTTCTACCAAAAATTATTTTTACATTTGTTTGGCCTCCTGAAACTGCAGGTCGCCTTATATTCGGGGTCGCCTTATATTCGGGCCAATACGGTATTTGTTTTAGACCAATTTATTAGAAATTATTTTATTGTAAAAATGCAAGGTATTAATTTTATCGCTATTTTTATGGAGTAAGTATCACAAAACAGCTTTTATAAAATAAAAAATAATGACACAAAAATCTTTTGTTTTAAAATTGAAACTAGACTTGATACAAAACACCAAAATCTTGTTTCCATTAATTAAATATAATGTGTGTAAAACATCTCGCAAGTTATAATAATTACACTCATGTTTTACGCTAAGTGAATTTATGTTGAAAATATACAGAATAACCAATGCAAGGGAGGAATTTAGTCAGAATTTTTAGAAATCGCCATAAAATAAAAGAGATGACCAAAAAAAATCATTTGGCTTGTGCGACTGAGGCTAAGCTAGAAACAAGTAACATTAACACAGTTTCTTTCTACGAATCGTACTGTACATTTGTAATAAAATCTAGCATCTATCTTCAGAAAGAAAAGGAATAATTTTGAGTATAGGAACCAAGCAAATCTAAATATATTATGTACTTTTAATTTTATTTTCCGTAAAATAAAACAAAATATATGTACATCGTTTTCCCAAAATACCGTGAAAATTAAGAAAACGTCAATTTCTTGGCTACACCAAGAGGCAAAGAGCAGTATCTACATTTTTTAAAATAATAAATCCTGCTATTATTTTATTCGCTGGGCAAGAAATTTTGTCGAGTATCAGACCACTATATTAAAAGTTATTTTTGCTGTAGAAACCACAGCGTAAGCTTTGTAATTCACTTATCCTTGACCAAAGCCATGCCAGATCGGGAAGTTTTCTGGATTATCAAAAATCAAGACAGTTTTGGCAGGAATATCAAAATGCAATGTGAAAATGTGAAATCTTACCGGCTATAAAAACAGGTATCTCTGTACTGAAATTGAACCGATAGTAACGAACGTATATAGACACCCTGTTTTTTCCAGTGTCCGATATCAGTCTGTTTGTGCCTGATGATGGGAACAGTTCACGAAACGTCACAACTGTCGTGTCATGTGGAAACCTACTTTGTTCGTCGTTGTTGGCCGTCGTTGCTGTCCGTAATATCAGTTTATCTTCATCGTTGAGTTTGATTATTTGCTGTGTTATCCAGGTTTTGTTGTCTGCTTGCATTTGCTGTTATTGTTGAAACTGTCTCGTTTTTGGTAGCCCACTCTGTTAGTCTGTGCTTTTAATTTCCTTCCGCGGAATTCTTGTGCTGTCTGATATTTTAAGAGTGAATGTGTTAGTCTGTGCTGTAGTCGTGTTGTCCGTAATGCCTGTTTAGGTACATCTTTGGGTTTATCTGTTTGACATCATCTGATTTAGGCTTGTTTCCTGTGGGTTTATTTTGCATTTTAGAATTATTCATTTGAGAAACAGTGCAAAACTGCAATGGCTTGTGTCCAAGAAATTGTATTAAATCAGTAATGATAAACTCTGAGGAACTAAAAATGCTGGCAGTGCAGTGATGCAACCTGACAGCCAAAGTCGACAGCTGGAATACACTAAAAAAAAAAAATCCTGAAGGCGAACGGTTGGGTGATGCGGACCACAGAATGCACCGAGCCATGGTATACACAGTTTTTCCTTACGGTGTATCAATAGTAGAATATTTGTGTGAATAGTTAGGAGCAGGTGAAAGAGGAATTCACGATGGTTTAGCATTAAACTTGATGAAAGCTCTAATTCACAAAAAATAAGTATAAACTGCATTTTACTGAGAAATTTCACAATGTATTCCCCCCCCCCCCCCCCCCCCCCCATCACCAGCAGTTTTGACTGAAATCGGCTTATTTACAATGTCGTACTTTACGGCAAAATTTTGTTATTACGAGGTCACTGGAAAATTTTTTTTTTAAATTTTTATGTGAAAACTTCTTTAGCCGCATTAAGCAATTTTTTGGTAGGGGCAAAACTCATAGGTTCGCGTCACCGACATGCTGTAGTAGCAGTAAGTGAAGTTAAATTGACCGCGTGAAAAGTTTAATTTGTGTATACTGTGCGTTGCCCAGTGGACACATGACCTAGGTCTGACATGACTGGTAAGACACAGCTAGGTAATGAATTTTTACGTAATTTTGACATACCACTGACATTCGTTGTGACTAAAAAAAATAATGTAAGGATAAATTATATCATGCTGACATTATACTGATGTAACACCAGAATCATTTCCTTACGTACATTTGACGTGAAAATGATGTCATATCACACATTTAAAAACAAAGTTTTAAAGTTTACACTTCTGTCAACAGTTCCCATGACTCTCTCTTTCTCTCTCTCTTTTTCTCTCCCTCTCTTTTTCTCTCTCTCTTTTTCTCTCTCTCTTTTTCTCTCTTTCATTCTCTTTCTCTTTCTCTCTTTCTCTTTTTTTATATTATTATTACTAGGGACCGGATAAATTCGCGATTTCAATGACCTACAGGATAGACTCCAAGTCCTCTATGCACTCGCACAAATTACATCTTCTCATTTGGTACTGACTCGTGACAACTATTAACTAGAATGGCCTTTTGATTCGGTACTTCTTTCGTTGAGGATTATTCATTGGCTGTGATTCCTTCAGACAACATGTGGTCCAATCACTGAAGCAGCAAAAGGTTAAACACATTTGGATTCCAGTATATCGCGAAATGAAACCGCGAATTTTTCCGGTCTCTAATTATTACTGAAAGTGTCACTACAGTACAGAAAGTTTGTTCTTTGAATTTACGTGCTTTGTGTCCTGAAGTTGTGTGAGTTCCCGGTGACGTGTTCCTGTTTGTTGTCCAGTGGCTGTGTCGTTCGTAGGCTCCTAAGTGGTGTCGTCTGGTCACCAACGGAGGGGAGAGGGAAGGGAACAAGCGTGAGGGGATGAGATCCACCCCCTCCCTCCTTCCCCAAAATTCTCTCTCTCTCTCCATCAATTACATTTGACACCGGACAAAATTATTATTTTCTGGGAAAATGTTAGTTCAGAAAATGAGATTTTTTTGACGTGACGTCTAATAAATCAAACGCTGGTTGCACGCACGTAAAAGTGTCCCGTTACGCACATTGTACGCTTGCGCCGCATCTATCTCTCTTCCACTCGATTGGAACAACCATCGATTTGACTTTTTCGAGGCACATTAAATTTGAAACACTCCCATTCGTTTCCTACTTTTCCTATCATCATCCTGTCCTTAACAGAATAACACAGATTGGAAGAAGTTAAATAGCAAACATGAATAAAAGTTATAGTTAAAATAATCTCTTCGTTAAAGTAATAAACATATTTGAATTAATGAGTACAAATAAAAGTAAATTTATAAATTAAATTGTAGATTTCATTTCACTCCTTCTTTGTATCCATACAAAATAGTGATAATTCAATAAAAATGATTCAATTTTATTCATAAAAGTATGCAATCATTTCATCAATGTTTTGTTATGACGTCACGTTAAACTATCGTCCATAAACCGACTTTACAGACAACCAATTTTTTTTTTTTTCCTTTTATGAGTTTCTAGATTTGTCACTAGTAGTTGGAGATAAGGGACATGATTATGTGATTGATTGCGATAAAACAGAAATAACAGAAAAGCATCTCAATATACCATATAACCTGAGATATAACAAAATTCATTATATAAAGTAATTAATCGTGTTTGAAAAAGAAAATCAACTCGTATTACTTGATCATAATACAGTAATGTAAATTATTTAGCATGGAGTTAGTACCAAAATAATAAGTAGATTGGAAAAAAAAATATTTTGCTTTTTTATTATTTTGCATCTATTATTAGTAACATATTCTTGCTGATTTATATTTATTGTTCCCAGTAGATAAACAGGCTTTTTTACAAATTATTATATTGTCAGTCAAAATGACACTGTTTTTGTGAAGTAAGTAGCATTGAGCAATTAAGTATTGTATCGTATTTGTTGAAAATGTGCTCTCTTTATGAAAAAACAAGAGTTCTTTAAAAAAAAAAAAGTAATAACACCAAAATCTCTTCTTTAAAAACCAAATTGGCCTAAAAATAAAACCGTATAATTTTGTCTTTACATAACCAAATGTAAAAAAAAAATTGCTTGATCAGATAAAAATGATTATAGGCACACAAAGCTAGCAGTTACCGAAAGAAACCAAAATAACACAAGGGAAATTCTGCTAATATCACCAGCAGTAGTGGTATTAATTGGTGATGAGGCATCTCAGATATGGGAGTAGTTTTTTTCCCCTGAGTGTTCTCCAATGCCTTGCAGTTAGTTCGCGGTGTGTGATCTCGCCCAACTTAAAGGCCAGAATGGCACAACCTCCCAAATTATTCCCACTTTCATGTCACTTGAGTCCCAGATTCTTTATCATCATCATTGCTTAGGGTTGTGCGAATGTTTATTACCGTTATCAATGTTTTAACACAATTTCTCGGACATAACACCATTGCAGTTTTGCATTGTTAGTCATGGGGAAAAAATTCATAAATGCAAAATAAGATTTTAAAAAATGAAAACATAAGCCCACAGGAAACAAGCCTGAATTAGCTGATGTGATAAACAGATAAACCCAACGATGCACCCAAACAGGTATTATTGATAAATGATAACACAATGACAGCACAGACAAACACATTGAAACTTAAATATCAGACAGCACAAGAATTTCGTGGAAGGAATTTAGTCATGAAAAAAATAACAGTACAGACAAAAATGCCCCGTTGCATGAATCATTTAAAGAACATATTTTTAACAATATTGAAAATTTTAGACATTTCATTTTTTGTTTCAATAAAAAAAAATTTTATGAATACCATACTGAAATTAATGAATGTTAAAGTTATACGAATATTTGAGGGCCTAGAGAATGTCCATTCAGTATTAAAAGTAAACTCATTTATTTTCTAAAAATTTGAATTGAAATATTTATAATTTGACAGCGTGCAAGGAATATTATTTTATATTTCAGGGAAAAAAAAAATTTTTTTTTAATTTCTGTAAACAAATTTTCATTAAAATCCAAAAATTAACAATTATTTTTTTTCCAGTTTAATGAAAATTCATTATATCATGTTTCATTTTCGTTATGTTGAAGAATATCTGCATTTGTTCATCCCTGTTATTACTACTTCCACATGTAAACACATGAAGGAAAATAAGTCTTATGAAAGAAGAGCAGGCAAAAAAAAAACTGTACTAGAGATTGTACATGTATTAGCGCCGTTCATTTCAGGGTAGAATACATTTCTGACAGCTCATATTACATGTGTTTCGTCACTCTTGAGACTTTCGAAATCTTCGCTACATGCACAAATACCATATAATTATATTCACATATCACACCACACCACACCACACCACACCACACCACACCACACCACACCACACCACACCACACCACACCACACCACACCACACCACACCACACCACACCACACCACACCACACCACACCACACCACACCACACCACACCACACCACACCACACCACACCACACCACACCACACCACACCACACCACACCACACCACACCACACCACACCACACCACACCACACCACAGCAACACCAACAAGTTTTGCATACATTGACAAACTCCGGGCAACCGTCACACCGGACAGGCATAGCAGAGCTGAAACTATTCCCACAGGGGTTCCAATCCACGCTCCCGAACATCGTTCATTCGATTTCTGCCCCCCCTGTTTCCGACAATTTAAAAAATAAAGCATTTGCCACGCACACGGCGTGGGTTCGAGACTTGAGCACTTCTTGCTAAATCTACCCTTCCAGTGTGTTCGTCCACTGAAGTAGACAGTTTATATCTCGATGATACGTTAAGCTTACCTAACCTTGGATGTGTGGGTCAATGTGTCCCTACATTCTAGTGGACATCATAATTTGTGGTTATGAAATAAATATTTTTACCTTTACTATTTACCATAAAATAATTATACATTAATATTATAATTGTACTGTAAGATTATTACCACACAAAAAAAATGTCCCAATAATAGTTTAGTTACAGTGAAACAATCAAAATTATTGCATAACATAGGAATTGACCAAGTGTGCCTGGAATGGTTAAATTGAAATCAATGAAATCATTTTGTCAACTTATTGTCTCTCTGCCGCAGTCATAACTAGGCTTCTGCGAATACTGTTTTCATCATATGAATCGAACATCACAATATTCATGAATATGTAATAATTTAATATACAGTGGAAATATTTTTTTTTTGTCACACGTCACAAAAGTCCAAGAAAAATTAATCCATACTTGAGTAAAATATAAAAGAGATTCATATACATGTAACCATTACAAAGAGGTGAAAAAAAAATTAAATAAAAAAAATCTGCCAGTGCAGTTTCTTAAACCAGAAAATTTTAAGTTTGAAAATTGTTTTGTTACGTACATAAAATAGAATATTATTAAAAAAAAATTTAAAAAAATGTGTGAATAATGTTGTTGTACAATCTAAATTTTTCAATAAATCATTTTAGCATTTAACTTTTTTTTTTAATGTGTCTCACATGATGTTGGTAACAAATAAATTGGAAAAAATATATACATTGAAATATATTTTTCGAGGACTCTCAGATCCTAAGTCACAACCTGGATTCTATTCGTGATTTAGAGAGGTAGTGAGCGGCAGTCCGTCGCCTAGGAGTCTCAGTGGGACCCGGATCTAGGCCCACTGCCGTTATCATGACAGCGCAGTTTGCAACATACACTGTTATAGTTATGTTCCAAACTAAGCCATTGGTATGAGCGACTGCGGTCGCAAACCCCGGTAAGGCTGCTCCTGGTAGGATGTGAGGGCCTAACAAAAGTACATCGCCCAGGGCCCAGCGAGGTTTAGGGGCAGCCACTGATCGGACTATTTGGGACGTGAACGCGAGGTAATCTGCGCGACGGGGCTCAAGAGTCGAGAGTCGGGAACACCTGGTTGCCTCTCGACTGTTCGTCAGCTCGTTTCTGCGTCGCGACATGCTTGCACGCTTTCTGGGAAAGGAATTTTGTGTGGAGGGGGAGGTTGGCGTGTGTTAATGGCATTATCGGACTCCAGGGGAATATCAAGCATTGGCTTCAACTACAGCAAAGTCTTTGGTGTGTTTTCTTTATAATGCCCTTCGCAATGCAAGAAGAAAAGATACAGTAGAGTCCCGCTATGGGCCCAGCTACAACAACAGTCGGAACCTGAGGCCGTTCCGTGTCTTTATCTTGACGTGAATGATGTCACATTGCTGAACGGAAAACTGCACTGCCTACAATTAACGTTGTCTGAATCTCTTGGCATCTAAAGTAGTCACCAGGGTGCAGTAAATGTAGAGTGCCAAAATAAATTTTTTTTTCAACCATTTTTGCTTATGGTTTTTCAAGCATTGTAAATGAGCACACAGCTAAGTTTTTAATATTCATTTAACTTGTAAAAGTTAGGGCGAGTTCAGTAATATTTTATTTATGCCATAAGGCAAAATTAAATTCTTATAATGAATTCCAAGCACACTGCAAAAATTTAATTTGTGTTTTAAAAGCACCGGTCGCAAAATGGACAGCACCGGTCCTTATTTTGTCACGGTCTTTTTGGATTCCTACCTCAACCTGTTTACCTTTTTGAAACAGGAACTGGAAACAGCAATTATCATGAGTCTTCCTCTTCTTCTTCTTCTTCTTCTTCTTCTTCTTCTTCTTCTTCTTCTTCTTCTGCTTTGCTGCTCAGTGGTACAGATTGGGACATAAAGTTCAAGTTGACCAATGTGGTCGGGCCATCGCCCACAACACCTGTGATGTCAGAGCGTCACGTGGACCAATCAGCGATCTGTGTCCGTCGGACACACTTTAGGACAATGCAATTGTAGATAGGCCTTAATTCGGACTAGATGGGACTGAACTCTGTCCGGATCACCAAAAATCTTGGATTTAAACAGAATTTGACTTCAGATGCACGTAATACAAGTTCTAAATGGATAAAATTTTAAAAATAGATGTTTTTTTTTCAAAAATACAACTTTTTCTTGAGCACATTTTTATTTTGAATAGCATTGTATATGTAGAACTAAATTTTTAACCTACAGAAATAAGTAAACCTGCTTTGTTTTTTAATCCCATCCATATTAACTGGCTCTCCGGACAAGTGGGGTTGGGTCCTGAATATCGGGACTGTACTCTCTACTGTGATATTATATTTATGTATCACACATTTTGTTTGATGATGACTGAACTTAGATTAAACTAGATTGGGTGTAAAAAAAATTACAAAATCCTGGCTTTGGACCTGATTTTCGACAAGAAAATTTATTGAAAAACTGCCCATCTTGGTAAAGTTCACTAAACAGTTAATACTATGAAGTTTTTCTTTTTTGATTTATTTCTCTTCCACGTGACTTCCCGTTCCACTCACGAAATTACTCATACCGAATGTCGAATACACATAGAACTAAGATGTTACACATCAAAGGTACTCTTAAATTAACCAACGAAAAAAAAATCCAACTTGGGAAATACAGTGTTGACTTTTTTTTTTAAGTCCCGTCTTGTTTCAACTCTTGTCTGTACATTTATAGAAGTTTATTTTGTATTTTATTTGTTAGTGTAGTTTCTCCTCGAGCAGGATTGTTTGGAGTGGTTGACGTCACAGAGACGGTTGCAGGCTCGGTGAGCTACGACGGCTACACCAACGGTGGGGAGGCGGACGCGGTGCCCCCGCCCCTCCCGGCGCCCCCGGAGATGCCCCCCGACTACCCGCCCCCGCCGCCCCCGCCTCCCCCGCCCTCCGAGGAGGCCCTCATGAACGGCGGGCAGCCGTACTGCACCCAGATGGACATCAACGAGGCGGACGACCGCATGAAGAGGTTCTATGGTAACTGTTCCCTCGACACCGACCTACCTCTTTGATACCAGCCTACCTCATTGAGCATGCATGAAGAGGTTCTATGGTAACTGTTCCCTCGACACCGACCTACCTCTTTGATACCAGCCTACCTCATTGAGCATGCATGAAGAGGTTCTATGGTAACTGTTCCCTCGACACCGACCTACCTCTTTGATACCAGCCTACCTCATTGAGCATGCATGAAGAGGTTCTATGGTAACTGTTCCCTCAACACCGACCTACCTCTTTGATACCAGCCTACCTCATTGAGCATGCATGAAGAGGTTCTATGGTAACTGTTCCCTCGACACCGACCTACCTCTTTGATACCAGCCTACCTCATTGAGCATGCATGAAGAGGTTCTATGGTAACTGTTCCCTCGACACCGACCTACCTCTTTGATACCAGCCTACCTCATTGAGCATGCATGAAGAGGTTCTATGGTAACTGTTCCCTCGACACCGACCTACCTCTTTGATACCAGCCTACCTCATTGAGCATGCATGAAGAGGTTCTATGGTAACTGTTCCCTCGACACCGACCTACCTCTTTGATACCAGCCTACCTCATTGAGCATGCATGAAGAGGTTCTATGGTAACTGTTCCCTCGACACCGACCTACCTCTTTGATACCAGCCTACCTCATTGAGCATGCATGAAGAGGTTCTATGGTAACTGTTCCCTCGACACCGACCTACCTCTTTGATACCAGTCTACCTCATTGAGCATGCATGAAGAGGTTCTATGGTAACTATTTCCTCGACACCAACCTACTTCATTGACATCTGTACATTGTATCTGTCTGCGATGATACAGTGTTTTAGCTCGCAGTTAGTCTCAAAATATTTTCAACTAACAATACACCCCTAAGTATAGTATATCCAATGATAGAATGTATTTTTCTGATAGGAATTTTTATCATTTTTAGTTCAAAAGATGAAAATCGTACCAATTTTTTTGAGAAAAATACTTGTAAATTTTTTGCTAGCGTAGTTCTTTGGAAAATAATTTTTTAATAAATTGTGTGGATTGGCAGCTTAATGTCACTAATATTTTTGTCAATAAAGTGCATTCATTTATGTGATAGATTATATTACGTACCTCATTGAAGAGTACTGTGTTTGTAACAACGAGAAACGAAAGAAGATGTTAAAATACCTTGCAGAAGGAACTAGTAGTTGACGAGACGAGAGTTCGAAGCAAACACGTTGGATGTTCGAGTTGCTCAATTTGCGACCTCGTTAAAAGTTAGCACTGCTTCGAAATGTTTACTCTCTTCGTTATGGCAGCCTCTTTGTTTTTCCGGGAGCTTATGTGGTTTTCTTTTGAGATGGGAATACATATAATAGGGCGTAAGAGGGATGCCCAAACATGCTTCAAGTGCTTTGTACATGCCAGGACACTGAACTTTTCAGTGCACTTTGTGCAAAAATGGAACTGTAGGGAGAAAACTCAACAAACTTTAATGCACTGCCCTATATAGGTTTTTTTATATTGAAATACTAGAAAAAAAATTTGTTTAACAAAATCATGGAAACATGGGGTTTCGCATTGTTTGGGAAAACCAGATTTTGAGAGATTTGTCTAAGAATGCTATTTTTAAACTTAAGGAGTTTTACGACAAATGTCCGCCAACCATCTACCAGTTATGTATTTTCCTAGAAACGAAAGAATATTCAGCTGTGAAACTAAAAAATTTGAGATAAAGTCTCCTGTCATCAACTTTTTTTTTTTATGGGACATACTTGAACAATGAAGTGTAAAGCTAAATTGTGGTTTGTCTTAATACCATTGTTTTTCTTGATGTGAGTTGTATTAAACATGCCTCAGAAATTATGTCATTTTGAGCGTAATGCATTAAGTCCGTAGTCACATGCTGTGCTCATTCTCGGGGTTTCGTAGCTTAACTGCCTGTTTCTATTTAAATCTTGTTGAAAACTGTTGTGTTAGAACGTCTGGTTAAGGGCACCGCCTAGTCAGGGCCGAATCTGTGCTAGCGAGGCGGGATGATAAGCGCGACGCTCGCTGGTGCTTCTAGCGCGGTTTCTCCTCTGGACTGGCGCACAGTCTTCTCGTCGTGCATCGAGCGGCGACCGTGACATCACACGGCGGAGAAATGAAGATAAAGGTGTATTGCTAGTCCCTTGAGTGCTTTCAAGAATCTGTACCGGTTGTTTTACGCGTAAAAAAAAATAATCTGAAAACACGCCTTTTAGCCATTTTTTTACTGTTTTAAAAATAGAGGTTAAAAACTTAATCTGGGAACAAAACTACTTTTCTGCCTTCGGTGTATTTTCAAATGCTTTTCGTAAACAGTCACCACTCGGATATCTCGAGTAGTTTTCAAGTCGCATGGGTTTTTCCTGAAGCTTCGCGTACCGTATGTGTGCCCGGGCGGGCAGGGGGTAGGGGGGGGGGGGGCCCTTCACGTGCTGCGCAGATGGGAGGTACGTTGTTTGTGTATTCAAGTCGTCAGCGTCGGTGCAAGGTCGGGCTAATTGGCGTTGCGCAAGCCTCGCCGGCTTCCTGTTCGGGAGGATGTCATCTCGCTAAACGCTCGTTAATTGCTCGCGCGTCCGGGAGGTGGGGGTCCCCTGGGACGGACGTGAGTGTTGATCCGGGCATTTCTTACCGGTGCGCGAGTTGCCGAGCTTGGATGGGACTCTGCAGTTCCGGTCGTTGTGCTGGTGAGACGCGGCCGCACCTTTGTTTCTTTCCTCTGTTCATCGTGAATGATGTGTCTAGTATGTGGGTTTTCCATCAGATAAATTTTGAATTAATTTATAAATTATCCAAGCACAGAGAGGAAACATGGTTTCTTCTGTCTGTTAGTTGCTTGGGGCCGCAGCCGAACTAACTTGCGAAATTCGCAATTGTAGATACTCGATGTAAGAGATTATTAGTAAGAAAATTAAAATATGGTGAATTCACAAAAAAAAAAAACTTGCATCAATTTACATGATAGTAGGTAGGGACAAGGTTGTATGGTGAATTACGATAAAACATAAATAACAAAGGAAAGCACCAAGATACGACAAAAATAATTAGTTTAAATGCCGTATTTGATCAAAACTTGACTCATATTTAAAAAAAAAATATCTTTTAATCTATTAATTTCGGTGAATGTAAATTATTTTAATAGAGTTCGTACCAAAATGTACATACTGAATAGATTGGAAAAATTTTGTGTTGTTTTTTTATATTGTAATTGTTATTAGTAACTAATTTTTACATAATGATATAGGTAAATTTTTTCTAGCGCTTATTTATTTGTGTTGTTCCCAGTAGTTTTCACATGCTTATTGCAAATTATTATTTTGTAAAAATGCATCATGTGTCAGTAAAAATGACAATGTTTTGGTAAGGTAACTAACTATCATTGAACAAGTAAGTGTTGTATTTGTTGAAAATGGTGTAATTTTTTTCATGCCAATTTTATTTTTAAAACGGGAGATTTTGGTGTTATTGATTTTATTTTTTATAAAATCTTTTCATTTAAAAAGATAGCATATTACTGAACAAATATAACACTGTAACATGATTCTAATTTTTACAAAACAGTGATTGTCATATTGAGTGTTACATGATGTACTTTTACAATATAATGATTTTTAATAAGCTTGTCTATCTATTCAGATCAAATTAATTAAGTCTGTTGTGTTTTAAAAACAGGCTAACACGTATTGTAAAAATTAAGTTAGTAATAACAGTTGCAAGATTAAAAAAAAGGTAAACTGTTTTCCAATTTTGTTTAGCATAAGTTGTGGTACAAAATTCATGCTAGATTGGATTTAATATCTAAAAATTTCGTATTCGTCAGTAGAGCTAAGTTTTGATTGAAAAAGCTGATTATTTTAATGATTTTAATTGCATTTCAGTGCTTTGTGGTGTATCAACTTTAATTTTATTATTACATGTTATATTGACGTGTTTTTCAGTGTTATTTTTGTTTTAGCGCAACACATCATATAATCTTGTCCCTAATTATATGTCAGTACAAATGAGTCTATTTTGGTGGTACGAATACTAAGAAATATTTAAGTTAAATGTTTGTTGAATGAGGCACTAATTTTTCATGAATAAAGACAATGTATAAAACTTTAAAAAAAAAGGGGGGGTTGTCTGTAAAGTCGGCTTAGAGACAATAATTTTACGTGATAACGTCATAAGAAAAAATTGATGAAAAATTTGCGTACTCTTTAATTTTCAAATATTATTTACAGGTTTTGCAAATTTTAATTTAAATAATTTGTTTGAATATATTCACGTAACAATTAGTTTTAAAAAAAACAGCCTTAACCTGTTTGATGTTATAGAAGATTTTTTTTCGCACGGTGGTTGGCCGGTTCTCGCACGCTCGGCTCAGGTTGAACGTGACACTTTTTTTCGTGCGTGCAGGATGGCGTTCGTCGATTTATAAGACGTTATCACGTCAAAATTTTATCTTTCAAAGATTTGTGCAATGGGAGTGCATGACTTGATGTAATTTTTTGGACATACGCCATTGCTAAGAACTTTTTCTGTTGAAGAAAAACTAAAAAATAAAAAAATAAAAATACCCAAGAAAGACAAAAAAAATGCAAAATTAAGCTTAATTTTGTGCTTTTTTTTTGTCTTTTTTGGGTATTTTTATTTATTTATTTCTTTATATTTTTTTTTATTTTTTAGTTTTTCTTCAACAGAAAAAGTTCTTAGCAATGGTGTATGTCCAAAAACTTACATCGAGTCAACACGTCAAAAAAAATAATACTGAACCCTCTTGTTGTGAAAACGAAGTTGACATAAAATTGAAACCGTAACAATGTCGCCTCTGGTGACGAGCGCTGAGGGGCTGGATCCTTGTGTGCGGCAGGCATCATCCCCCGGGAGAAGCAGCAGGAGATAAAGACGGTGCGCATCGTGAAGCGGGAGTCGGAGCGGCGGCAGAGGGACCGCGACAGGAGCGGCAACATCGGGATCCCGCTGACCAACGGGAGCGCCGTCGTCGGGAAGCGGGTGCCCGCGGCCGGCGACGCGGGGGGGGATCCCGCGACCAGCCCGCTCGCAGAGGTTAGCGACCGCTCCCCGCGGCACGTCCCGGGCTCGGGTTTGTGCTCGTGTTGGACGGGGGGTCGTGAGTTCGACCCTGACACACCCCGGTACGACCCTGACACACCCCGGTACGACCCTGACACACCCCGGTACGACCCTGACACACCCCGGTACGACCCTGACACACCCCGGTACGACCCTGACACACCCCGTTACGACCCTGACACACCCCGTTACGACCCTGACCCACCCCGGTACGACCCTGACCCACCCCGGTACGACCCTGACCCACCCCGGTACGACCCTGACCCACCCCGGTACGACCCTGACCCACCCCGGTACGACCCTGACCCACCCCGGTACGACCCTGACACACCCCGGTACGACCCTGACACACCCCGGTACGACCCTGACACACCCCGGTACGACCCTGACACACTCCGGTACGACCCTGACACACCCCGGTACGACCCTGACACACCCCGGTACGACCCTGACACACCCCGGTACGACCCTGACACACCCCGGTACGACCCTGACACACCCCGGTACGACCCTGACACACCCCGGTACGACCCTGACACACCCCGGTACGACCCTGACACACCCCGGTACGACCCTGACACACCCCGGTACGACCCTGACACACCCCGGTACGACCCTGACACACCCCCGGTACGACCCTGACACACCCCCGGTACGACCCTGACACACCCCCGGTACGACCCTGACACACCCCCGGTACGACCCTGACACACCCCCGGTACGACCCTCACACACCCCCGGTACGACCCTCACACACCCCCGGTACGACCCTGACACACCCCCGGTACGACCCTGACACACCCCCGGTACGACCCTGACACACCCCCGGTACGACCCTGACACACCCCGGTACGACCCTGACACACCCCGGTACGACCCTGACACACCCCGGTACGACCCTGACACACCCCGGTACGACCCTGACACACCCCGGTACGGCATACACTGGCAGAAACCGGCAGATGTTTGTTCTGCCAGTGATTGTTTATTCACCTCTGTACATCTAACATGGGTGGTTTTGTATGTAATCTGAAATACACAAACCATTTGAAACAACATTATCGTCGCCTGAGAATTGGAGTGTTCTATGTCCATTGAAGTCGGAACTGAGATATAAGCATTTGAAAGTTCAAATAACTATGAATATCATGACATGGAACAAAATAATATTGGTCTTAAATTAAGAACAAACATTTTTATGTGCGTAGACGTGTGTGGATATAGTACAAATGAATACTAATATTAATTTCATGTCCATAGCATAAAAAACCTAAAAAGTGGACATAGAACACTCCAATACTCAGGCGGCGATTTGTTGTTCTTGAGGATATAAGCAAAAAATCACAACATAGAAGTTTTTCATGGCGATAGGGTTGAACGGAATAGAAGTTGACGCGCTGCAGCGTCATCTAGCGGCGAGTTGAAGCAAAACGGACAGCGTAAAAAATCTTCTCCGTGAGAAAACACACTCTGAGGTGTCAACTTTCGTGGTGATCAGTCAAAAAAGTGGCGGAGTTTATAAAACGTCATACGTGCCAACATCCGTTTTTCTGTATATGTAAGATTTATAGTTTTCGTCCTACTATCAGGGTAGATACACACATTAAAAAAAAAAAGAGAATAAACTCAACCGGGCCTCAATGGTGCCATGATTTACTTGATTCTAAGAAGCACCTTTATTTGTGTCATCTTACATTCGCCATATTTATTACATCAGGTAGTTGATTCTCAAGTTTTTAAAACGTGTTGCGCCCCCTTGTGAATCCTACATATTTGCGGCTCCTGGTATCGGAGAGATGTGAGGATTCGATGCATCAGGCGATTGATTCTCAAGTTTTTAAAACGTGTTGCGCCCCCTTGTGAACCCTACATATTTGCGGCTCCTGATATCGTAGGGATGTGAGGATTCGATACATCAGGTGACTGATTCTCAAATTTTTAGAACGTGTTACGCCCCCTTGTAAGTCCTACAGATTGGAGGGATGCTTCATTGGTTTAGTTACAAACGTCGAGCCAAATCCTGAGGCAAAATTTCTTCGTAGGAAACCAACAAGTGAAAATGCAATATTGGACAATTCTTTGTTTGTTTATCCTCAAGTGGAAGATGTTTGTAATTTTGATTTTAACACAGGGTTAAATTGGTGAAGTTGAACGACCAGAATTCACGCGTGGAGGGAATCGTGAAGTGTGATGTAAATCCGAAAGTTTGGTAGAGAATGTTTCGTGATTTATATCAAGTTTTTTTTTTTCAAGGTTTTTTTATTGTTTTTATTTACTTTTCCATGTTAACTGGTTTGAATAATATGTGATTGGCCCCGCAGAGACCCCAGCTGGGCCGGGTTTTGGAGGAGGAGCCGTTGCCACCCGGCACGGACGAATACGAAGACCCCGTGCTGGCCCAGTTCCAGCGCTCCATGTCGCTGCCGCGCGGCTTCGGCAAGCGGCCGCCCGCCGTCCCCCCTCCCCCGCCCGCGCGGGTCCCCTCGCCCCGCGGAGGCGGCGTGGGAGCCGGCGTCGGAGGACTGGCCGCCAGCCGCCAGAGGGTGCGAGTGAGTCCGCATGCGCACTCTCCGTAGTCTGCAATCTGCCCGCCCGCTCGTTCCGTTCGCAACCTCTCTGTGCTCGGCAGATCCTCCTGTCCGTTTGTAGGCAAGCACGTGTGTCTTGTTTCCGTGTGCATCGTTTCCGCACTTGACGGGATTTACCGTCGATTTCTTCAACACAAACGCAGACGACTCATGATCGCACAAGCACCTTTTTATCTAATTTCATGTTAATGGGGTACATTAACCCGGTATTACGTTAACCCAGGTGTTATCTCCTACATAGTTTGCAAAGTATGTACCTAGCAAGCACTTAGCTTTTTTTTGTTTTTGTTTTCAGGCTTACCGACCGGAATACGTAGAATGTCTCCGGGCATACTTTAAATTTATCTTCCCAACATGTGCTTGATGTAAGCTTTTGGACATACGCCATTGCTAAGCACGTGTGTGTCTGTAGAAGAAAACTGCAAAAAAACCAAAACACAAAAAAACACAAATTAAGCAAAAAATTGCTGTTGTCAACAGGATATATACACCACATAATATTCCATAACAGGAACATGGTTAACAAACAAAGATAAATGGACTAAGAGAACGAAAAAAAAACCCACAAATGATGAATTTGAACTCCAAAAAAATTCAGCACAACAGTTTAAACGAGACCAAAAACACAACAAAACGCAAAGACGAAACAAACACAATAGTTTTACAAATCAGAAACAAGCGACGTTTCGGGAACTGCTGTTGGAATTACTCGAATTTTTTGTGACAATTAATGGCATCCTACATTCTGCCGTATTTACTCAATTTCATGACACATCAGTTAATTGAAATTTCAAGTTTTTTTTTACAAACATTTCATGGCTTTTGATAGTGTTGAATTACTACAGTTGCATTTAAACTGTTGAACATTTCTAAGAAGAATGATCAAAGCAGGTTATTTAGTAAGAAAGTATACACATCTTTAAATCTAGCACATTCAGGGACAACGGCCGTTCCAGGTTTGCAGTTTTACGGGATTAATGAATGTCTTGTAGTTTAAATTAAACCGTGATAAAAAAAATTTAATGTAGAGGAAAATGATATTTAAAACAAGTTAGTAAGCTGCTCTAAGGCAAGAAAAAGTACACGTAGGGTTTACTGTTTAAAAAAAAAAAAGCTCTGAAATCACATTGCATCCTTGATTCAGATTACTTCTTCAAAAAATAAGGTTGTCCATAAAAGAATGTCCCATTTTCAATGGTATATTATAAAATTATAATTTAGACTATTTACAACAAATCCTACATCAAATTGAAGGGAAACTAACCTACATAGTTTACTTACAAATGTTCAATATGTGCACCTTTAGTTATACAGCACACATCCAACCTAAAGTCCAATTCTTCCCATACTTTGGTTAACAGAGTAGTGGGAGCAATAGCCTCTTCAATTGAGTCTCAACTCTGGCAAATCATTAGGTAGCGGCGGAACGTAGATGCAAGATTTCACAAAGCCCTAAATGAAAAATCGCATGGCGTTATGTCAGGTGAACGTGTAGAAACAATTCAACGGCCAGGGACTTCGAAGTTCAACCATTCTCGAACAGAGAGATTCCAAAGGGTAGAGGCTCCATCCTGTTGCCAAATAGAGATTACAGGTTCACCCTCTGCTAAGTCATGAAATTACGCTCACGAGTCGCCATTTTGCGTTGGTGGCGCCGCAAGTGAGAAAACAACAAAGCAGTATTTGCGCACATGCTTATTTGAAACTGTTTGAGTTACTCTTTAATTGTGACCTTGAACCAACCATTTTAATTAACTTTGCCCTGCACGAGGCTACAAACTGATTTCATTGCATTCTAGCGGACGACTGGCAACCATCGATATACATTTGCCACGCCAAAATATCCTACAGATAGCAGCACTATCGTGCAAATTAAATTGTGTAGTTTTGATCATCTCAAATATTTTTTCAAGTTGCGATTATTTATTGTTATGACCATTAATGTGTACAAAATGTATTCCAGAATAGTTTCGCTATCATTTGAGTTTCATTTGGCACACCAACACGCTTGGTACGTCCCCGATGATCACAAAAATGACTATACATACGAGTTATTGGTGCCAGATGCGATTCAGTCATCTGGACAAAATCAACGCGAAAATGAGCTCTGTGCTTGCGCGTAATTTTGGCAACAGAACGGCAATGGATAGAACACCAAAATAGGTTGCCTTGAAACTAAGGAACTAGCCGTGTCCTATCATGTACTAGGAATTTGGTTAGGGTACAGATGTAGCATATTCATCATGTAAACCTTTATTTGTGTGTCTCGGAATACCTACTTAAGTATATACATATATTTTGATGTACGTATGTATTTAGTAGAAAGGAGGGGATTCCATTAGTTAAAATTGCATGTATTTTTTTTAAAGCCTGTGTTAAAAAAAAAACTTTTATTTAGCAAGTAGTAAGTATTATGTAATATGTAGTTTATTGAAGGACTGCTTTTGTATCGTACTGTAGACATTTTTAAGCTTGAATTTTGAGAACAATGAAATTTTTTTTGCTGAGGAGGCGAAATGAATGCTGTCATATAAATGTGCACTCTAGTTAGTTTGAATGTGCTAATGACAACTCCTTGTTGAAAATACATTTTATTTTATGAAATATTTTTGTTTACGTTGTTAGTATAAGTTATTTTAATTTGCTGCAAGTGTATGTTGCCCCGCATTTGTTTGTCGCTATATTCTATTTACATGAATATGAACACTTTTGAAACAACTTTATTTTTTTTGAAGAAACTATAATTTCCAACTAAAATAATTTTTTTTTTGCTACATAATTGAACAGAATTGATGAAGTTGGCAAAAGATTAGATAAAGTGTTTAAAATAATCCTGATTGCTTGTTAAAAAAAGAAATGCTTAATGCATTGTGGTTGAATTAGGTTTGATTTATGTATTTTTTGCACATTAGAACGAGAAATAGGTAAAAAAAAAGTAAGGGTTTTGCATCACAAGGTCCTACACTGAAAGTATTTTTGAAGCAATCGGACATCTCAGAATACAGTAGGTTCATAATTACTTTGGACTTGAGTCTGTTTGTATCCATCTTTAAGTTCCACTATTTTATTCATTACAGAAGTAGGTAACTAATAGGCCCGTAAGACACGGTATATTGTGGGTTAGAATTGGATGCATTTAATATTATTTGGTCGGAAAAAAAAACATTTTCTTTTATTTTTAGGTCCTTCTAAACTTAGATTCAGCCATTACTATTCTCTAAAAATAAAAGAAATAAAGAATGCTTAAGGGGACCGCCTAGTCAGGGGTGTATCTGTGTCGGCGAGGCGGGATGATAAGCGCGACGCTAGCTGGTGCTTCTAGCGCGGTGTCTCCTCTGGACTGGCGCGCAGTCTTCTCGTCGTGCATCGAGCGGCGACTATGACATTACACGGCGGAGAAGTGAAGATAAGGGTGTATTGCAAGTCCCTTAACTGCTTTTAAGAATCTGTATCGGTTGTTTTCATGCCTAAAACCACTCTGATCGAACTTTACAGCCGTTTTAAATTTCTTTAAACACAGTTTAAAAACTGAATACGCTAACAGAAGCATTCATCCACCCTCGGCATATTCTAAAGTGTGCATCGGTGAACAGGCATACCTCGGATATCTCGGGCAGTTTTTCAGATATCGCGTGGTTTCTTCGGGAGCCCTGCACACCGTATGTGTCCTCAGGTGGATGGGGCCCTTTAAAACCCTTTGAGGCACACAGAAATATATTAAAAATAAATTAGAATCTATTGCGTAACTTTCAGCAGACGTGGCGGAAGGAAAAAAAATTAAAGCAGCCAATGTTGCTTGTTCTTGTTAGGATCTCCATGTAGCAGCACAAGGGCTTAACTCACGCGAGGGTGTTTCGGCAATACCTCTGAAACATTGCGAATAGTAACATATTTATGAAGTGGTATCACAGAATTTCCACTACGAAACAAAGGGTTAAAAATTTTTGATTTAGGTTTTTTTTTTCATGCTCCCTTCACCAGATTTTGGTTTCTGCAACTGAGCGGATTGAGAGAGATGGCCGGGAGAGAGAAACGTATTTGGACTTGGTTTTTCAAAAGTGTTCAGCCATGCGGGAAGGAGTAGTAGAGCATGTTCGCCGGTCGGTGGTAGAGTAGCCGTACGTCCGCACGCACGCCACCCCCCCCCCTTCCCCCTGTCCGCCCCCCCAGCAGTTCGAGAGCTGCAGCGCTGACGGCCAGCGCGCCGCCACGGCCCGGGAGCAGCTGTTCGGCGAGGAATCCCGGCCCCCGTCGCCCGTCGTGTTCAAGTCCGAGGCGGCTCGCGCCATCATCCTCGAGGTGTCGGACCGCTCGGGGAGGCGCGCCGTGCCGCGCGAGAAGCGGCGCCACCACACCGTGTCGAGCGCCGCGCGGCTGCTGCTCGACGGGGACCCCGCGTACATGGTAACGCCTCCGCCGCGCCGTCCCTACCCTCCCCGCTCTTCCCCCTCTCCCGCCCGTCCGCCCGCGTCGCACACACACGTGTAGAGATGCACGGCCCCTTGCCTGCGTGTTGCTTGAGTGTTGCACGTTTATAGCATGTTTGTGCCGTCATCAGCTCAGTACCCTTTAACCATTTTTAGCAGACACAAACATCATTCTCTAATTGGCTTTCAGCATTTAGTTAACGACAATGTTATGTATACAGTTGAACCCTGTTATAATGTTTTCCCGCATATAATGTTTTCCTGCTTATAATGTCATATTTTTAAAGTCCCAATATTTCCCCCCCAATAAGGACAATGTATTTATTTCCTGCATACAACGTTCATAAATAGGTGTAATTTCCTGCTTATAATGTTTGCTTTCTAACTTTCAATAAATGGGGAAAAAATGTTTTAACACCAAGTTATGATAAAAAGTTTCCTTTATGTATGTTTATGTTTACAATCACTGCCATACAATACATGAAGTTTGTTAAAATACAATTTTATGCAATATACTGAAGGTACACAATGTTTATAGTTACGTGTCAGTTGGCACCCTTAGTCAACTCTTCTCTTCCTTGCCATTCCAGTGGGTATTCAGATGCACGTACATAGTCCTACGATATTTAAGTTGCCAACCACTGAGTGAGGGCATAACTAAAAGGGTTTTCTATTGCTTACAAATAATTTTTTTTTTTTCATTCATACGTAGGAATCCCAAAATTAAACATTTTCAGGTGGCGAAGGAGTAGATGTTCTCACTCTTAATGTTGTCATCATGAATCGTGAGACAATTTTACAAAAAATGTGGCAGTGTATCTTTAAAGACAAACAAAATTTAACCAGAGAACAAGACGAAGTTGAAAAATTGTTGGCTTGTTTCAGAAAATTCATGTATCAAATATACTATCTTTGGTTTTAACATTAAAGTTGTTTACATAGCTTGGTGAGTCCATTGGTACAAAGCTCGAAATTGTTAAGTGCTAAATTGAGATTTCCTGCTTATAATGTTTTTTTCTCTTGCTCCCCTGAAAAACATTATAACAGGGTTCTACTGTAATTAGGGACACCTCTATTTCGCGATCTCATTTCGTGTCAAGGTATTTCACAAAACACTGTAGCTTTTTCCAAGAGTCATGGCAAATTGTGAGGGTGAAACAGTACGGTGACTACATTCTCATTGGCCCCGTCAAGAGCGGGACGACACCTCTCACCGACCTCAGCCAATAACCACAGGAGAAAAGCTACAGTATTTTGTGAAATACCTTGACACGAAAGGTATTCGCGAAATACAGGTGTCCCTATATTATAATATAGGAAAATAAAAAATATATAATTTGTTATAAGTTTATCTATGATAGATTCCTTTTGCCAAAAAATTCAATTCCCCTGAAGTGATTTTGTCTAACCGTTGCTACATTAAAATTTTATTATCCTAAAGTAATTTTACCCAAAATACTACTATACTAATTCAGTTGATGTCTCAAGAAAGTAATTTTTTTCTAATGCTATTCTATTCATTCTAAAGTGTTCTCGCTCAAAATTCCCAAAGTAAATATTTCCCAATTTGAATCCACCAAGATAGAAATACATAAAATCTTTGTAAGGGGCCATTCTTTAACTACGCAAGGGTCCTGAGAGCGAGGGGGGTTTTAAGAAATCTCTATATGACATTACCTTGGTGGAAAAGGTGGAAAAGGTGGAAAAGGTGGAAAAGGTGGAAAAGTTGCTGCTATTTTTACGTAATATTGTACTAAGATTCAAAATATTAATCAAATCTAGTCATTCATTATGTTATGCAAAGTATTTCCTGTTTGTGGTTTTTACTGTTTTGTTTCTTTACTTTAAGATTGTTTCATATCCTACCTTAAGGTATAATACACATTTTTCCAAAAACTAAATAATTATTAAAAATAAAAAACCTAATGTATTTGATTTATGACAAATAATAATTATTTTTTAATTGTAACTAAACATTTTCTAATTGTATTTAATTATTTAATGCTTAGGGTAACTAGGTAAGCTCTTATGTTGGAAGTGTAAGGCAGGGGGGGGGGGGGGGGGTGTTTCCCTAGAAATCTTGAATCTTGTGTGTTCTTATGTGGGGGGGTTCGGGGGTAAAACAATTGCCAAAATAGTCCTCACGTAATTAACGAACAGCCCCTGACACACTACCTGTATCCCGGTGTAATGTTACACTCATACAGAGTATTTTACGTTAATTGTTTTGTTTAAAAACGCATAAAAATTGTAATCATGTTTATTGTATAAAATTAATACTGTGATATGTAGAAACAAATTTTGCTCTATGGCACACAATATATCTTTGGTAAAAACAGAAAGAAAACGGTTTGTTATTACATGTAATGGAGAGGAGAATAAGCGGAAGAAAATACATAAAAGTGTGTGTTCATTTCGAATCGTGATGATTATTTTTATAAAAGATATAAATTGTTATAAATTTTTGGTGTTCCAGACTACGTCAATAAGGACCTTTATGACTCGCTCAGTGGTCTGAAAGTAAGTGGTCTCATGCTCGTCACGTAAGCAGCTGAGCCGGCGCAGAATTTTTTTTTTTGATATTCATCAAAAACCAATATATAGTAAATTTGAATAGTTACTGCTGAAACCAGCACACACCGGGATGGGACCGTGTGTTGCGAAGCGTGGCCGCGCTGGAAGCGTAAAGTGTGCCCTCCAGGGGCGCAGCCAGGGGGGGGGGGGGAGGGTTTAGGGGTTCAAACTTCCCCCCCCCCCACCCCCTTAGCACCAAATCATTAATTAATTTCTTATTAATCACTCAAACAAATTTCATATTAAAAAATTAATAAAAAAAAAATTTTATACCATTACGATATTTAAATTTAAGTACCGAAAACTGCTAAAAAAAAATAGCACTATTTTACGCCTTAAAATCCAAAATTTTTCCCGGGGGAGGAACCCCGGACCCCCCCCCCCCCCGCTTTAATGCGGGGGGGAGGGGGGCGCATGCTTCTTAACACCCCCCATACACAAATCCTGGCTACGCCACTGGTCTGTAGTAAAGGGATGTGTGACTGTAGCCGTTGTAACATGTGACTGGGGGGGCCATGCTTCTACACACAAATCCTGGCTACGCCACTGAGTGCCCCCCCCTCCTCGCGTCCCCCAGGGGTCGGCGCGATCGTGCGACGACCTGGACATGGAGCGGGCGCTTCGACCGCGGCTCAACGCCCCGGACGTCGTGCGATCGACCATGAGCCACCGCGACTTCAAGTACAACGAGAACACCATCGACAGCATCCTGGGCACGCCCAGCAAGATCCTCATCCCGGAGCGCTACATTCCGGAGCAGGTATACGGTCGTCGTCGTCGTCTTTCCCCCCCCCCCCCCCCCCCCCCCGCCGTGTCCGAACTTAAAAAAATTTTATCCTCTTTAACTTGTCCTCTACTCGCATGTTACATTTTGTACCATCAATTTTTTTTTTTTCTGTATATTTTGTGTATAGTAAATGCACGCGCTGAGGTTTAAAACATTATGTAATTAACATCTCGCTAAGTAACGTGTCGTGTTATCTTGTCCTTTTTGGTAATTTGTATCATTTCTGTTTTCATTTTTTTTTGGTGTGTTTATCCTGTGCTGTCTCTATTTATTGTGATAGTGTTTGTGTCGTACTTGTTTTCTGTCGTGCCCACCTCTAAAGTCTCAAGACTGTCGGTGGGCATGTAGCAAATTTAAATAAATAAATAAAAATAAAAATAAATAAATCTCCGCTTCGGCTTTGTCGTCTCTTCCTGGTTGCCTGAGGTTCAGCCGACGCTGTAACGGGGTTCCTGCGAAAGGGGTAAAATTTTTAAAACTAGTAAAAACACGGGAAAATTTAAAAGGGTTGCCTTCAAAACCTGGAAAACACAGGGAAATTAGTCCTCACACTCGGGATCCAAAGATTAATTATCTTTATGGTACTTACCTTAGTTACATGTAGTATTTTAATTTTATATAATTGTAATATTTAATTAATCTAAAAATTTTATATATATATATGTTAAATTGAACTATGTTACTCTCATGAATCTTTTTGTTAGTTTAAGTAATTATTGGAATTTAGCATTCATATGGATATTTGTATGTTGTATTGTCTTGTCTTTGTTTTGTCCTACTATTTTTGTGTTCTTATAATTGTTTTGTTCTAGTTTTTGTTCTGTTACTGTATTTGTTTTGTACTTGTCCTAGATGTTGTGCCCACCGTTGGAGCCTTGTGCTGTTGGTGTGGCATGTTACAAATATAAATAAATAAAAAATTAATAAATATATAAATAAATTGCAGTACAAAGTAAACTGCGAACACTGTTGCTGGATTGATACCACCTGGCTACTTAACATTAAAAGTGTTACTTTGGATAACATTGTTAATCGTGATAACTTTCAATATATATTTTTTTAACTATACTATTTCATGAATAATTTTCTAAGACCATAAAATAGTGCCTGATGACAGTATGTATTATCACAGTTGCAGTCATTCTGACAGAATTAAATTTTAAACACCAATTATTATTTCACAGGAGGAACTTATTTGTAACGGTCAGTCACTATCAGTGACATGGCATTCCATTAAATTATGTTCTATGCCAAACATTTTTTTTAGAATTAAATGGTATAAACAAGTTGTAACAAGGACGGTTGAAACCAAGATAGTAGGCCCGTGCGAATGTTCGAATTTTTTTGAACATCCAGCACCGAGCAAATGGCAACCACTGTCGCCAGAGTTCTTAAATTTTATAATATTGGTCACTTTTTAATAACAAGGGATTCCGTTAATCAGGTCATACTGTCAAACAGAGCCGAAAATGTTCAACGCTGATTGATACAGAACTGAATGTTATCAAATTATGCTTTTGATGAAATGGGTTAATCAAGAAAAATGTACCTTTCCAAACTCCTCACCAAGTTTTCCTCCTTGCCCCCCCCCCCCCCCCCCCCCCCCCCCCCCCGAGAAAAAAACACACACTCTCACACTCACACACTCACTCACTCACACTCACACTCTTACACACATACTCTCACTCTCTCACACACACTCACTCTCACTTACACTCACTCTCTCACACACTCTCACACTCACTCTCACTTACACTCACCCTCACAATAACTCTCACTTACACTCTCACTTACACTCTCTCACACTTACACTCACACTCTCTCACACACACACACTCACTCACTCTCACTCACACACACACAGTGAAATTGTGTCTACAATTTTTGTTCTCTCTGGGTGTGTGTCTAGCAACAGAACACACTAAAGTGAGGACAGTGCCAATGGCAGATAAGATGTCGTGCATTGGAAAAGAGAGACGAAACGCCCCATTAGAATGCACGCCGCAATCCAAGGGTGGGTCGGACACGCTGCACATCTGAGCGTGCAGGCAGGCACGTCTGACCGAAGTGTTCTCTCGCCAGGCGCCGGAGCTCTCCGCGGAAGAGCAGCTCCAGAGGATGAAGAAGGCGGAGTCCATCCGGAAGATGCTGTCCGAGACGAGCGCAGTCACGTCCGGCGACCCGAAAGGTAAAAGCTCGGCGTTAGGGGCGCAACAACGGGGGGGAGGGGAGCAAGTGTATTTTGCCTCCCCCCCCCCCCTTCTGAAACCTTAAAGTGGGGGCAAACGGGGGCAAATAAAGTGCTGTGTAATCAATTTTTAGATAATAAAACTGCTTAGATATCACCGTTTTCCACCTTGAAATACAAATTTTTCCGGGGGGAGGATCCCCGGACCCCCCACCGCTTCAATAGGGGGGATCGATGAGTCTTTATAAAAAGGTATATTGCCCCCCCCTTTTGGAAATTTAGTTGTTGCGCACCTGCTCGGCGCTTCGTCTTCGAACCGCGTCCGCCGCTCGCCTCAAAGGACGAGTCCCCGACGGCTGATCTGGTGCGGTCCCCGTGAGGTCGTGGAACTGTCGTGTGCGTGGTGGTTGCAGTGAAATCTCTTGAACCTGAGCACCTTTCGGAGCCACAGGACTGTCGGACGTCAGTACATTTCTAACAACGAAAAACTTTGATGAATATAAAATAAAATGTGAGCAGATCTTTCAGTAATCACCAAAGATTGTAACATCTAAACCTCGGTAGTGACCAAAAATTAATGTTTTCTCGTGTTACAAATACATACACGTATAATACAAAACTCTGACACAAAATTTAACGATTTATTCTTAAAAATAACACAGAGTGTTTATAAGTATGCCCAAGTTGTGTTTTCAACTATACATTTCTGGACGCGAATCTCGCATATTTTCTGCACTCGTCGCTAGAATTCACTCCTGGAGAAAATGCGTTGACTGTTCCATTTGTAGACCAAAGTTTTTAAACTATATAATGAAACGGCTCCGATATAAGCTAAAACAATTTTGATAAAAAATACTAAACCATGGCTGTGCACCTGACTTTCGACTACAAATTTTATTAAAATACTGTCCATCTTGTTAAAATTCGTTAAACAGTTAATACTATTAAGTTTCCCTTTGGCTTTGTGAACTTTGGTTCGTGCTTTCCGCCACAGATGGCAGCACCGTGGCTACACATTTCCGTTCCATACGACTTCCGTTCCAGTCACAAAATTACTCGTACCAAAAGCTGTATACCAAGGGCTAAGATGTTGCACATCAAAAATCAGTACATACAGTTATTCGTACAAGTTTTAAAATGCAGTGGAACCCTCTGATCCGAACTAATTGTGGATTGAGCCCCGTTTGGATTCTCATACTCCTGGATTAGCTGAATAATTGTTGTAATGCGACAGTGTCTAGTAAAATACATCTCTATAAGCTTTTAGTTCTCACTAGGCAGCCAGTGCTATTTTAGCAGTTTTCGGTTCTTAAATTTAAATATTGTAATGGTAAAAATTTTATTAATTTTAATCTGAAATTTGTTTGAGTGATGAATAAGAAATTAATTAAAGAATTGGTGCTAAGGGAGGGGGGGGGAGGGGGGTTGAACCCCTAACCCCCCCCCCCCCCCCCCCTGACTACACCCCTGCTAGGGACAATTGCGATAAAACCGAAATAACACTGAAAAGCGTGTCAGTGTCAATACAATGTTTAACACATAAATGCAGGTTAATACACCATTAAGCACTAACTGCAACTAAAATAATCAGCATTTATAACAAAAAAATTAACTGAAATCACAAACACCTTATGTTATATAATACAGCAAATTCAATCAATTTCATTTTTTTTACCAGGAAATTTGTACCAAATTTTATGTACCAAAAAAATTATAAAAATGCTAACTTTTTAAATTTTTTTTTAATCCCGCAAACTGTTATCGTTACTCAATTTCACATTATGACGGTACTTTTGAAAAAACACACTAATACTTGCCGGATTATTTTCAAATGTTTCAAATAGTTAAACATGCTTATTAAAAGATTATTATGTCGCGAAAGTGCGATCCGCCGTATTAGTCAAAATCTTTTTAACTTAGTTATGAATGAACAGAAATCTTTGTAAAAAAAAAAAAAAAAAAACCATAATTACATCGAAATCTCTTGTTTTTTCAAAGAAATGAAATTGGCCTAAAAATAAGATAATTAATCTTGTCCGTAGTCATCGCGTAACACAGCTTATAATACTTCCGACAAGCAGGAAGACCTGCGCACGCGGTGATGATTGGTTCGAGGCTCCAGGAATGAGTCCGAGAGTGATCCTATCGTTCCGAGGGCTCATGTCCGGCGGAGGAGGGGGGTGCGCTGAACGGGGATAATTGTCTCTCACGTAGAGTAAACAGCGAACACTGTTGCCAGATTGATAACCACCCGCCTAGTTAACATTAAAAGTGTTATCTTGGACAACATTGTTAATCGTAATAACTTTTAATATGTAACTTTAACCACCTTTACTATTTCGTGAATATTTTCTCTAAGACCGTAGAATAGTGCCGGCCGACAGTAGTGTCGCAGGTGACGTCGTTCTTTAATCACCCGGTTGTTGTTAGATTGGCTGTCGCAGACGAAGTCATTCTTTAAACACCCGGTTGTTGTTAGATTGGCTGTCGCAGACGAAGTCATTCTTTAAACACCTGGTTGTTGTTATATTGGCTGTCGCAGACGAAGTCATTATTTAAACACCCGGTTGTTGTTAGATTGGCTGTCGCAGACGAAGTCATTCTTTAAACACCCGGTTGTTGTTAGATTGGCTGTCGCGAATAAACACCCGGTTGTTGTTTGATTGGCTGTCGCAGACGAAGTCATTCTTTGAACACCCGACTGTTGTTTGATTGGCTGTCGCAGACGAAGTCATTCTTTGAACACCCGACTGTTGTTTGATTGGCTGTCGCAGACGAAGTCATTCTTTGAACACCCGACTGTTGTTTGATTGGCTGTCGCAGACGAAGTCAATCTTTGAACACCCGACTGTTGTTTGATTGGCTGTCGCAGACGAAGTCAATCTTTGAACGCCCGACTGTTGTTAGATTGGCTGTCGCAGACGAAGGCATTCTTTGAACACCCGACTGTTGTTTGATTGGCTGTCGCAGACGAAGTCATTCTTTAAACACCCGACTGTTGTTTGATTGGCTGTCGCAGACGAAGTCATTCTTTGAACACCCGACTGTTGTTTGATTGGCTGTCGCAGACGAAGTCATTCTTTGAACACCCGACTGTTGTTTGATTGGCTGTCGCAGACGAAGTCATTCTTTGAACACCCGACTGTTGTTTGATTGGCTGTCGCAGACGAAGTCATTCTTTGAACACCCGACTGTTGTTTGATTGGCTGTCGCAGACGAAGTCAATCTTTGAACACCCGACTGTTGTTTGATTGGCTGTCGCAGACAAAGTCAATCTTTGAACGCCCGACTGTTGTTAGATTGGCTGTCGCAGACGAAGGCATTCTTTGAACACCCGACTGTTGTTTGATTGGCTGTCGCAGACGAAGTCATTCTTTGAACGCCCGACTGTTGTTTGATTGGCTGTCGCAGATGAAGTCATTCTTTGAACACCCGACTGTTGTTTGATTGGCTGTCGCAGACGAAGTCATTCTTTGAACACCCGACCGTTGTTTGATTGGCTGTCGCAGACGAAGACATTCTTTGAACGCCCGACCGTTGTTTGATTGGCTGTCGCAGACGAAGTCATTCTTTGAACACCCGACTGTTGTTTGATTGGCTGTCGCAGACGAAGTCATTCTTTGAACACCCGACTGTTGTTTGATTGGCTGTCGCAGACGAAGTCATTCTTTGAACACCCGACCGTTGTTTGATTGGCTGTCGCAGACGAAGTCATTCTTTGAACGCCCGACCGTTGTTAGATTGGCTGTCGCAGATGAAGTCATTCTTTAAACGCCCGACTGTTGTTTGATTGGCTGTCGCAGACGAAGTCATTCTTTGAACGCCCGACCGTTGTTTGATTGGCTGTCGCAGACGAAGTCATTCTTTGAACACCCGACCGTTGTTTGATTGGCTGTCGCAGACGAAGTCATTCTTTGAACGCCCGACCGTTGTTTGATTGGCTGTCGCAGACAAAGTCATTCTTTGAACACCCGACTGTTGTTTGATTGGCTGTCGCAGACGAAGTCATTCTTTGAACACCCGACTGTTGTTTGATTGGCTGTCGCAGACGAAGGCATTCTTTGAACACCCGACTGTTGTTTGATTGGCTGTCGCAGACGAAGTCATTCTTTGAACGCCCGACTGTTGTTTGATTGGCTGTCGCAGATGAAGTCATTCTTTGAACACCCGACTGTTGTTTGATTGGCTGTCGCAGATGAAGTCATTCTTTGAACACCCGACTGTTGTTTGATTGGCTGTCGCAGACGAAGTCATTCTTTGAACACCCGACCGTTGTTTGATTGGCTGTCGCAGACGAAGTCATTCTTTGAACGCCCGACTGTTGTTTGATTGGCTGTCGCAGACGAAGTCATTCTTTGAACACCCGACTGTTGTTTGATTGGCTGTCGCAGACGAAGTCATTCTTTGAACACCCGACTGTTGTTTGATTGGCTGTCGCAGACGAAGTCATTCTTTGAACACCCGACCGTTGTTTGATTGGCTGTCGCAGACGAAGTCATTCTTTGAACACCCGACCGTTGTTTGATTGGCTGTCGCAGACGAAGTCATTCTTTGAACACCCGACTGTTGTTTGATTGGCTGTCGCAGACGAAGTCATTCTTTGAACACCCGACTGTTGTTTGATTGGCTGTCGCAGACGGGGAGGAGGAGCGGAGCTCCACGCTCAGGAAGAAGCTGGCGGCGGAGAAGAAACAGCGGGAACACCTGCTGCAGCTGAACCAGATCCTGGCCAGGCAGGTCATGGAGAAGAGCAAGATAGTCGCAGGTACGCACGCCCCTTCCTCCCCTCCTTCCTACCTCCCTTCCTTCCTTCCTCCCTCCCTACCTCCCTTCCACCCCGCACGCTGCCGGAACGAAGTCTCGGAAGTGAAACTTCTTTGTTCGAAGCGGGCTACGGAAATCCTGATCGCACAAGGGGAATAACTGGGTACGTGTTTTGGGAACTGGTAGAAGTGAGTGAATCAGCGGTGATGCCACTCCAACGCATGCGCTAGCGGTCGAATGGGGGGATAGGTACGTAGCGGAGCATGCCGTACGCTAGTTGTAACGGCCGGAAGGGGAGACGGCAGGGGAGAGGTAGACATGACGCAGCAGTGTTGCTGTGGAATTCTCGTAACCCTCCCCAGTTTTCGTAACGGCCAATGATTAACTCTACCATATTTCTTTTATCTTATTTCAAGTACCTACAATTTATTTATTCATGTCGAAAAGAGTTATTGTTGATTTGGGCAGTTAACTTTGTAAGTGTTATCCAGTTTTATGTGAATAGTGTAATTGAAAAATCATATATATATATATCTTTAACTATACCTAATAAGCAAGAAGTTTCACTTCTGTAGTGCATGGACTCCATGCAAAAGTGTTTGGTTCGTTTGTTTGTTTGTTTGTTTGGCGTGTGGCACGACAACTATGGGTGGGGCAATCAAATTATCAGACACCATCAAAATCCTTAGTATTCGTAGGGTTCGATGTTTGTGGGAAATATCACTTCTTGATGAAATTTTTCACGCTTGATGTTAAAATTTAAAAAAATAAAATTAATGTTAAACCTACTCTTTCTCCTGGCCACCCTGATTCTGTACTCAAGTCATTTCTGAAAGGAATTCAAACCATTTCTTGAAGTAGCCAGTGGCATTGCAGTTAAACCTGAAAAGTTTCAGTCCTGCAATAAATTAAATTCTCCTTATTTGTACAACCCCAAAAACGTTAAAAATGTATCTTTGGCATCTAATTATGCATAAAGTATGCGCTGTATATATTTTTCATTTTGTGAAAGTTAAACAATTCAAAAAGTCTAGCAAGTTTATCTGTAATTTCTGTAAACATAAAAATCTTGACCTGAAATGGGAGGCACCCCCTTAACTGGGCTTTACCACAGGACTGGCTCCGATCACTGGCTCGCTCGCTAAAACCTTCCCTGCCGAAAGTAAAATTATCCGGACTTCGCCATCATAACCTTCTCCATTCCGATGCCCTGTAGAAAATCATTTCTTATTGCCAACACAGCAAAAAAAAAAAAAGAATTGTGCCTTACACTTATTTTTTTTTTTCAATCTGATGCTCACTCAGAATTATCAGCGGTAATGGACACGTGGCTATGTGACAAAACTTTCTCATTAAATAGCCACACTGTGTCTCTAGTGAGACAGGTTTGAGATCAATGCATATTTACAAAATGCATAATTTTTCTAATGTGGTAAAAAAAAATGAACACTCAGACCAGTTTTGACTATTTTATTAATTCTCTCCCCTCCCCACCCCCTCGTTACTCACTCCTTTATTGTTTTAAAATTGTGCTTAGCTTTACCCACAGTGGCTTTGAATCAGTGACATTTCTCTTAACAAAATCTCAAAAGCAATTTCAAACAGTTCAGGTAGGCAAAACATAAAACACAAATTAAGAAAACTAATTTTTTTCTAATTATGTTTTTTTTTCTAATTACATGTGGGTTTTTTTTCTAAGTGCTTGTGCTCATGCTAGTATAAAATTATGTACTATTTTAGATGCTCAATAATAATTAATAAAAAAAATTTAATTCAAGAGAAGGCTTATGGTAATTATAGTTGATACTAAATAATTGTTGTACTTAAATGAATGGCTTCTATTTGCAAGAAAAGTTTGCATGTGTCATTAGAGAGTAAATATATTTTTTTTTTTTTTTAGCTTTATTGGATTTTGATTTGTGATAATTTTAATTTTCGCTACTGTCAACCACAGTAGAAACTTAGTTCCTGATTTTTTAATGTGTGTTGGTTTTTAACTTTTATTTCTCATTTGCAAATGGTTGGCCAGCATGTAACACCTTGTAACTAACCAGGCAAGATTTTTTTATTTTTTTTTTTTTAATTTTTCCCAATTTTTTGTAGTGACTGTCATTTGTTTGCTTGTAGAATGTTTTATGTTGTTGTTGCACTAGGTTCTACTTACCCTCACGGCCAGGAATGCCAGAATTTCATGTCGTCACAGGTTGGTTTGCCTACTTATCACTTTACCTGCATTGTGCGGACGCTAACGTAACCCAGTTGCAGTCACCATGTTTTATCGCATAATCGTAAAATGCTAAAATCAAGTTTGAAAAGTATGGGTGCGACTTCTACGTGAGAGAAGCATTTTTGTTTGAGGTTAAGTTGTTCATTAAAAATATAAAAAATAAAAAAAACTTTTTGCATGGAAAGTAAATTAAATTAAAAAGCTGAGTATATGAAAGCACGTATTAATTAGTCATGCAATAAAACTTTTTTTTTTCCTGGAAAAAGAAAAACCAAAACTATGACTCGATATTGAGCCGGAACTAACGCATAACTATTTTTGTAGTACACACTAACCACAAAAGAGTGCGAGCTATCAGATGTCGTTTACTTTGCACGAGTTAGACTGCGGGCGTTGCATGCAATCGGCGAACTATCAATATTGTTATTCGACTATGTGCGCGCACTCTATACGGGCATCAACGTGATCAAGCATGAATGAATGATGCCAACTAGCACTGGATTAATTTTTATACATGTTACACAGCGGTGACAATCACATGTCTGTTAATTAAATAAGTAAGCTGTAATATCTTAACGAATAATTGATTTAAACTATTAAATGCATTGTTTTATATGGGAAAAAGAAGTTTACGAGCAACATCTTACATGGGAAAAAAAATAACGTACATCTTATGGAGAAAATGGCGGGACCAAAACATTTGACTGTATAGGACGGGAAATCGTATTGTGCAGGTATATCTCAAATGAGTTTTTTTAAGCACTGTATTTTCCCATCATAACTACCAGACTGCCTGGCAGCAACTTAAAAACCAATTGCTGTGTCATGGTGATTTTTTACTGTGATATTTGTCAATGTCGTGTTTTCTACATGCACAAAGCTCTCGGAAACTAACAGTGGAACCAAAAACATTATGTAACTTATATGCGAGATTGCCCGACCCCAACTTCCCCCCCCCCCCCCTCCAATTTTGACGCTTAAAATAACAATGCAACAATCATGTAAATGTGGCGATTATGCGGTAAAACACGGTGGTTGAAACAAAATACAGGATGTCTACAGGTCAACAAAAGACCCAGAAAGTCTCGAGAAAAAAACGGTACTGAAGGACAGGTCACGAAAGACATGGAAAAAGTCCCGAAGCAAACAGTTACAATGTTGGATGTCACGAAACTGTAATTTCCAGAAGCGTTTTGCTAATTTTCTTTTCTTTTTTCCCACCCTTTTTTTTATGCTTGTCTTAAGTTTGTAGTCCCACATTAAATATAGGTACGTAAATAGTTGGAGAAAGTCAACTTTTAATCACGTGTAAATTCTCACTGAAAATGTTTATGCATTTCAGCACATTCCTGCAAATAGTTTATCTATTTGGTCTTGTGTTTAGTTTTTCTTATTATATTGAAATTAAAATGTGTAATTGAAAAGGTGTACAAAAAAATTTTTAAAAGATTCTGAAAGAGTCCTGAAATTGTTTGAGCAGGTAATTGTAGACACCCTGAATAAGTTGGAGCTAGTTGTATGATGTTTCATAAATATTATAATCTGTAGCATGACATTTAAGATTGCAGATGCATTATGATTTCTTAAACTCAGTAGGTACAATGCTTGGTTGGGATTTTGTTAATACTAGAAAAATCAAAATAACAAGTATAATTTATCTAGGTAATTATTTGCTTACTTTCCTAGTTTCAGTTCGATATGATGGCCACTAACTACCATGGACTGATAAGATCTACAGATCTGAGCAGTTGATGAAATGTGCTCTGATTTAAACAGTTCTCAGATGAATGGATTTACATGTTTAGTGAAAAAAATTTATATCACAATGTTATTTTACAGTATTTTCAGAGTATTAAATCATAGTTGCAAATTTTGACACAAAGATGCATCATCTACTAAAAATTCAACCTCATTCCAGTTCACAAATGTTTCATGAAAAAGGTTGCTGTTATGAAAAAGTTAGAGAAAGTTGACCAAGTTACAGTACTTACCCTCTTTTATCGCATAATGGTCGCACTCACATAATTGTCGCACATATATTTTAGGCCGTCAAAATTGGGATAAAAAACTTCTCGCGTAAACTCGCATGATGTTTTTGGTCCTGCTAGTAGATGCCGAGCACTTTGTGTAGGTATATTTTCCATATAAAACGATATATTTTAAAGTATAAATCTAATATTTATTCGGTCATTACCACTTACTTATTTAATTAACGGAAATACGAAGTTGTCTAACGTGTAAATTTTCTTTCAAAGACTTTTTTAAACGTTATTTCCTTTATCTGATCGTCTGCACTGCCGCGGCGTATGGCTTATAAAAATGTAGCCAGCGCATCATTCATGTTTGGTTATGTTGCTTCCCGTATAGAGTGTGCGCACGTAGTCGAATATCGATATCTCACCGATTGGATACAACGTGCGCTCTCTGTCAGGTGCCGAGTTAACTTCATTTAATGGCCCGCATTCTTTCGTGGCAAGTGTGTACTACGACACGTTAGTTCACGTCAGATTCAAATGGCTTGCGTTCGCGTTAGAGTTTTGGTTTATCTATTTAAAGTTGAAGAAAGGTTTTTGTGTAATGAATTATTAATATAAATTGTTTGGCGTGCTCTTGTATACTCCACTTTTTTTAAAATAAACGTACTTTCCATGAACGGGTTTTGTTTTTATAATTAACTTTACCTAACAATTTTTTTTTTTTTCGCATAAACGTCGCACTCGTACTTTTCAAACTTGATTTTATAATAAAAATTTGAGACGAAAAGTTAGATAGTATTACAATTTTTAATATTTTAACTAATTCTCTAAGTATCTTTAGATGCATTAATTTATACAGTTTATCTGTCCTTGAATTGGTTTGTTTGAGATGGTTTATTTTTCATGAATTGTTTATTAAAATTACTGTTCAATCCCTTTATTAATTACATTTTTTGCTTGCACTGATTTATAACAAAAATTATCAACATTTAATGATTAATTGTACAGACTAAATTCTTAATGTTCTATACATCCGTGTGTCATGTAAAGAGCAAAATGTTTTAGTCGTAACTAGGCCTGTGCGAATGCGAGTTTTTTGATGCGAAGCAAATATAAAATTGAAAGCTGTTTTACACTTTATTGTATGAAATACAGGATTGAAGTAAAAAATATAATGGTTTAACATTTGTAATGTTCGAACTGAATAAGTGATTAACCAATTGAGCCCTAAATATAATACCATTTAGTAAAAGTTATAAAATAACACAATAATAATAATAATAATAATAATAATAATAATAATGAGCATTCATAAAAGCAAACAGAGTGCCACCTTTCGATTATTTTTTTTAAGTAACGAACTTTAGTTGATAAAAACATATACAACAAAAAAAAAGGGGAGTTGTCTGTAAAGTCGGTTTACGGACAATAATTTTACCTGATAACGTCATAAGAAAACATTGATGAAAAATTGCACACTTTCTTAATTTTCAAATATTATTTACAGTTTTTGGAAATTTAATTTAAATAATTTCTTTAAATATAATCACGAACAATTAGTTAAAAAGCCCGCCTTAACCTGTTTGATATTATGGAAGATTTTTTCGCATGGTGGTTGGCCGGTTCTTGCACGCTCGGCTCAGGCGGAACGTGACAATTTTTCGTGCGTGCAGCTGGCGTTCATCAGTTTTTAAGACGTTATCACGTCAAAAAACTAAATAATTTCATAAGTGAATGGTTAGGCTTCTTATGTTTTAAAGCTTTTAAACAAACATGAAGAGTCACATCAGATGCAAAGCTTTGCATAACAACCGAAGCTTCACTTAAAACGAATAGCAAATTTCCTGGTGAAGTCAATTTGAATATTAAAAACGGCTCTGATTGATTCGCTTAGTCGAAGCTTCGCACAGGCTTAGTCTTAACTCATCTCCTAACTGAAGGACTGGTCTAAGAAGTCTTGGGAAAAGTTGCGAAATAAAAAGTAATGCAACAGTGTTGGAAGGCACGAAACTCTAATTCAGAGTTTTGCGAACTTGCATTATGGTTTTTACCATCTTACTTCATTTAAATCCCAATGACCCTGTGATAGAAAAATAGTTTTTAGAAAATTTATTTAAAGGTCCTGAAATTGGTTCACTTGTACCTTTTTATGCATACTTAATTGTTGTACCATACACATTTAAGTTTTATGCCCTATTTAATTTCTATGTTTAATGCTTTACTTCAGTCTTATGCCTTATGCTTTGCTTGAGTTTCATGCCTTATGCATAGAGCTAAGATTTTATGGTGTTATAAAGAAGTTAATTTTGGCATTAAAAAAAGTGGATTATTTCTTTATCATCATTAAATAAATATTACTAAAACTTATAATAAGTACATATTAAGCACAATTACATTGATTAATAGCTTCAACAGTTTGTGGTAAGAAATATTTACATAAAACAATACTGCATATACTTATAATAGTACATTAAACAAAACACTGTAAATAAAACATGCAATAATCAAACAATCAGAATGCAATGTTAAAAGCCCAAAATAAATATATGTACTTACTTTTGTTGTTTCTCTGTAGTACTTTTCATGTCTGTATGGAATAAACTACATATAGACTTTTATTTACTTTGAAGAAACCATTTCAGAGAAAATAAATTTATTTTTTTTCCAGTTAATTTTTTTTAAGTAAAATTAAAACTAAAGATTTATAAAACAAATTCTATATATTAATAGATTAAATGAGGTAATTGAGATGAATTTTGCTGCATTTCCGTGTTATAAGATGTTATTGATTTTCATTTCAATGTTTGGCTGTTTATTGACCTAATTTCACTGTTGGATCGGTTTTATCACTGTTCACCATACAATCTTGCCTCTACATCATGCTGCCATGCATTACCTAAGTCAGGTTTCGTACGCCTCCTTAATATCCTTAATAACGCCTTAATTTGACTTTAATTGAATAAAGGTCCTTAAATTTCACTAAGAATTTTTAAAAACTCCTTATTACACTGCACATAATGGATGAATGAGGGTATTATAATGTTCTTTTGTTTCCCCACTTGGCTGCAAACAACGCTGTAGGCATGCGCAGTACAATTAGCTTTTGAGTCACATGATTAGATTTTGTACATAAAAACATCATCAATTTGTTTTTCGTATTTTGTATCTCACTGTTAAACTAAAAAGGTGGTTTTTTTTTTACTGTCTAACTTTGAACTTATATTGTAAATAATTAGTGATCAAATTAAATGTGAGGGCTAAAAATTTTGGACACTATGCTTGGGTTAGGTGTGTGTTCCAGAGATGATTGTGAACAACAGGGGATTATCTGTAAGATTTGAACTAATCAACATTTTTATAACAATCTTATTTTATTGAGGGATTTTGTGATATTACAAATAGTTTTATACCTCTTCAGGGACGTCAGAACGTTTTCATGAGTGGGGGGGGGGGGGCGAAAATATGTATCACACTTACATCAGTCCTAGAGCGGGGGGGTCCGGGGGCCCTCCCCCGGGAAAATTTGGAATTTTAGATGCAAAATTGTGCTATTTAATGAGTTTCCGAACCAAAATATTAGATATACCATTCCAAGAATTTGATGAAGTAGTATGTATTAAATATGGATTAAAAAATCTGGTTGAGAAAAATACTACTAGGACCAAATATTTATTCTGGGAAAAGGAGGGGGGCGAAATGCTAATCTCGCCCCCCCCATGCATAACAGCACGGGGGCGACTCGCCCCTGCTGCCCCCCCTGTTCCGACGTCCCTGTACCTCTTGATAGTGTTCAAAGGGATGAAGTAAATGGGTCTTTAAAAAAAGTTAACTCCATGATTTTTGTTTGCGCAAGAGGGCACGAACCATTTAAGTCTCAAGGCGCCCCACACAAGATCAGTCTTGTGGTCGCTGTTGCCGTCGGGTGTACCGTTTCATCGCAGAATACGGAAGAAACTTTGGAAGTTGCAGTTGCACTTTTAGTCAGGAAAAAAAGGGTGAGGGGGGGTAGAGGGAAACAGCAGAGTAGCCGTAGAGTGTAAAGAAAGATGTCTGCCGAGACACTGGAATGTGGTCTGACGGTTTTGGACCGGCAGGACGCTGTTCCCACACGCGGCATTTGTCGGGAAACCGTCGGCTCTTCGGACCGTTTGTTGCAACTGGTCGGTCCGTACGGCAGTTTCGACCGGCGAGTCTGTGATCGTGTGTGGGGGTGCGTTACGAGAGTGACGCGGTGTGTGGGGTCCGTGCAGCTTCTAACACACGCGGACTGCTTTCCTCTTGCAGTGAAGGCCCTGGCGACGCTGCCGCTCAACACGGAGCCAAGCTTCGACGAGGACGACCTGTCGCCGATCCAGCCCCTGCCGCTCTTCCAGCAGCGGGAGAACTTCTACTCGTAGTGCCGGCTGTCGGGCCGCGAGCGACTCCCGGGGGGACTCCCCCCGCAGCGCGCCTCCCCGGGCCCTGAGCGGGGGTGTTCGTAGTCTGCATCCACTGCACTGGACCGAGGCCGCCGATCCTTCATATTTCCATCCGGGGCAGTAAGCGTGGGCGAGGCCAGAAACCGTAGTTTCTATAACTCGCCAAGTGCATGGTAATTCAGGTGCACCCCACACTGGTGAAGAATCATTTGAATCGACAGGCGGGGGTGCGTGTCTTGTGGGATAGGTTTGGCACACGGGCCTGTGTGTGCGCTGGTAGGTTGTGTTGTGTAATGCGATACAAGTTACGTGTACCTAGTTCGGCGGGGGAGTGAAGCTCCCCACCAGTTAGATCGGCTAACTGGTGTAATGTAGTGTCGCACTGGACTGAAGGTTATTTTTTTTTTCTTTAACAAACGGGAGAAAGGCCTACTTCCCCACGCGCTTTTCCCGAGTCGATCATCACCACCCCGCACGGTCATTTTCCTTTCCGAAACCACATTTTTTTTGGAAGCATTTTGAAGATCAACGTAAAGGGAAAAAAGATTTTACCGTAGCGGCCAGCGTGTCCGAGAAATCCCGCGGCGTTACGTCGCGTAGTCTTCCCTTGAAAACGGCTCTTGGAGACTTGGGCACACGTACGCTGTAAAAAAATTTTTTTATAATTTTGAAGCAATAACTTTTATGGCAGCAATTTTATTTTGTTTTATAAGGTACAAATATTACCAGTGTCCACTGTGTGTTGTTTGATAAGTGAGCCGGTGTATATGTTCGTGTGAATATGTATTTGTAGTATATTTACAGTGACGATGCAGGAAAACGTTTGGCAGAGAATCGGCAAACATTAAGCGACGCTGCGAAAAAAAAAAAACACTCGAAGGGAGGGGAATACTTTCTTGTTGCACGCACTGCCGACGCGAAGTGCATCTTCTGTTACTTCCGTTGTTTTACGTAAAAAAAAAAAGGCAAGAGCTAATCTTTCCTTCTCCTGGAGCTTAAAAAAAAGAAATTTTTTTCAAAGACTGATGACGTATGTATCTTCAGATGGTTGTGCATATTTTGTCGTGTACACTTGTTACGATGACACCATGTAAACGTTATAGGTGAGTACAATCAATGAAATTGTTAACTGTCTTCGTACTTGTTTTTAGCATCTGATTTTTTTTTTTAGATACTGTATTTTTAGATCACTTGCTCGGTGTACTGATGGACTAATAACTTTTTTACTTTCACCGGAAAAAAAAAATTTCAGTAATTCGTCATAAACTCAAAACTGTTGGTGACTGTCTTAGCATTAACTTCAGAAACTTAGTACCCTTCCTTTATTCTTCCCTGAATGTTACATACTTACGTTGGAGGCAACTAGTACAGTTATGGAATTTTTTTAAAAAAATGTACGTATATATTTTCGTTCACACTGTGGCATGGCTCAATAAATATTGCCAAACAGTATTAGTCAAGCACAAAGCTATTTTGTATTTTTCCTTATGTTGTAATGCTACTGTTCAGAGAAAACCCAAAATTACAATCCAGCAGTGTTCAACATGTACAAGTTACAGCCTCAATCGGTGATGAATGTTACGCTGAAGGCCTATGTAGTTTATCAATATATTCTATTTCACTATAAATAAAAATCCTAATTATGTACATACCTACAGAACTGTCAGTTATGTATAGATTATAATGATGTTACAAGCCTTATATACTTTCCTTCATCGAGGTTCAAGTGAAAAAAATAAATAAATCAGCAAATAAACATTTTTTCAAACAGGGTTCTTAACAAGGAATTTCAAATCAAATTTAAATATGTAACCATAGTGTAGGTGATATATATATGTATACATGTAACAAGTAAGTTGTCAGGTAGTGAAAATTATAAAATTAGAACACCCTAACAATTTGTGGCAAAATTTGTAAGCGGACCCTTTTACACTCGTAATAATGATAGTGTAATTATTATAAATAGTAAGATTTAGACGTAACAAGGGTAGTACAGTCAAACCTTTATCTATCGAACTCGCATGTATCGATTGTCCGTGTTTATCGTATACTTTCTACGGTCCCGCCAAAATTGCCATACAACTAAGGTTAAAAAAGTCCGCTTGTACCGATGTTCGAATTATCGTTTTGTCCGCATTGATCGTACAAAATATGTGGTCCCGTCACTATAAATTATAATAAATAATGATCGTTTAACCATAAATATTTTGCAGAAATAACCATTTCTTAGACAGAAACCGTCATAAAAACAGTAACGATTGTATAAGTAAAAATCACCTTAAATCTGCAGCCGAGTAATGGAGCACGTAAACATGAAGAAAAGACAAATGAACAACTTACGAAGAAATATGGTTGATGTACCATAACTACAGTACAAACCCAATTGTTATCTTACGATAATTACCATAAAAAGAACTACAGATTCTTTGTTGATACCATAATACTACAGAAGCACGATAGCTACCACATTTGCACTATAGTTACCGTAACAACCGAGATGTATATTTACCGTGATGGTAATGTACGTATTTATTTAAGACATATTAAAATTAAAGAACATTACTGAAAAAAAAGCATGTTAAATTTTTATATGTACGGTTAGCACATGTTGCGAAGAAATAATGCGATCTGAAAGAATGCAGTACTACTACGAAAAGTGAAAAGGGTACTCGTGGATTTTTAGGTTATGGCAGTCTCTCACGTTTTTTCAGTAATATCGGCCGAAAATTAACAAGCGTATCGGAAGTAGGCAGAAATGCCGATTCAACTAAATATTGGCAAAATCGGCTTCTTCAGTACACATCTATATTTGATGGCATGAGTAAACATTTCAGACTTCAGTATATTGAAAAAGACTTTAATTTCCATGTATATGGTTTATTGTGCGTATGTTTTTTTTTTGCAAGTGTAAATTGAATTAAGTAAAATGCTTCCATTTTTATTTTTTCTCAAATGATTAAACTTTAATGACAAGTAACTGATATATTTCTGACACTAATTTTGAGGTTGAAATATTTTTTTCAAAATCTAAGAGTGAAGTCCACATCTATTGAATGTCCGCATCTACTGAATTTTTTTGTTGGTCCCCTGAAAAACGATAGATAGAGGTTTGACTGTACTAATCAAAATAATTTTTGATGTAGGAATTTTGAACATTTTTTTTTTTCAATCTAGACAAGAAAAGTAATTTTGGAATTTTTATCTGTGAAGCATACACAGCATTCAGTAAATGTAAAACACGTCTTCTTTAAATGACCATTACTATTGGGTAGCGCTAATATTTGGTTGTGGTGTTAATACTGAAAAAAAAAACGGGAACATTCATTTTCAATTATTTTGATCAGAAAATCTTTTGATAAAAGTCAGTCAAGCAAAAAATTGTGATTTGAATGAATATCGGTGTGCCTAATGAACATTTATTACATTTATTAAATTGCTGTACTAGTTTGTTGATTAAATTTTTTTTAAGTGAAAAGACCTTAATATTTAAAATCGTAAAACTTTCTGTATGAATTCTTAAAGGTTAAGCATTTTACCATTTTAGCCTTTCATTAGTATAGAATGGCTTCGAATGTATAGCAGTAGTGAATATGACCTTTAACTTAAGACATTTTTTATTACATGATGACCTTGCATTTAAGACACTCGTATGAGGGGACTGATTGTAATAAAAAGATACCTTAAATATGTACGAGGCCTCTTCTTCTGACATTTTGTTACATTAAAAATTGCTGGATGTTAAATTTTTTTTTTTTTTTTTTAAGATTTTAAGCACTCTGTAAATAATCATTTACTTGATTTATGAGTTTGACTGCATGATACAGTAAAACCTTCTAGAAAAAATATCCTTAATAGTTCGTAAGTATAAAAAAATTTTGCACTTCACCTATAAATACATAAAATTTTGCCCGTTTGGTATGTTTATCCTGTTAGTAAGCTTAAATTTGTAAGTTACACTTAACGATATGGTTTTACTATGATAGGTGAGGTCGGGTGGAAGTTTCTGGGATGTGGGAAATACACTGATGATATGGAGAGTGAAGTGGTGGACAGAGATTTGAGCTCAAGACGTTTGAAATGTAAAGGGTTTGCGGTGAGGGGAAGGCGAACGGTACATTCCAGCTGAACGGCGAACCAAATTTTGCCACAACTTAATGGTCGCAAAGTGTTTCTTTTTGACGTGGTAACGTCTTATAAATCGATGAACGCCAGCTGCACGCACGAAAAAGCATGACTCATCGTCACGTTCCGCCCGAGCCGAGCGTGCAGGAACCGGCCAACCACCATGCGAGAAAATCTTCTATAATATCAAACATGTTAGGCCGGGCTTTTTAAAAGCAGCAATTTAAAATATTTGATTCATTTGTCCAATTTCGTCATTTCAAAATAACAATTTATTGACATTAATTTGATTTCAGTTCATTTATATAACTAATTGGCCCTGATTATATTTAAACAAATGATTTGAATTAAATTTGCAAAAACTGTAAATAATATTTGAAAATTAAAAAGTATGCAATTTTTCATCAGTGTTTTCTAATGATGTTATCACGTAAAATTATCGTCCGTAAACCGACTTTACAGACAAACCCCCCCCCCCCCCCCCCCCTTTTTTTTTTTCTTCTTTTTTGCTACCTGACAAACTTTCTCTCTGAGGTGTGAAGATGTGCTCCCACAACTCAATCACAAACATTGTACGACACCGTGCGTAGTCTTTCCTAGGGCCACCGCGTCGGGCCACAGAGACATCCGACGCTGCTTTTCGAGTAGTGTTTCGTAGGACGCACGAACGAAACGCTGTCTGGCGTTAAAACAGGCTGAGATAGAGTATATTTTTGTACGTTAACGATGTAAACTTTTGTAAAAATGTGTTGTAATGTTATGAAGATGCTGCAAAAAAAAAAAAGAAGTTTGTGTGCAACTTCCATGTAAATTTTTTTTTAATTTAAATAATTTTTGACATATTGAATTGTGTATCATGTTTTTTTTAAATGAAGTGTATGATTCAAAACTGATGAAAAGAAGAAAAAAAACTTTTGAGAAGATAGCTGTGGATGTTGCTCAATGAAGTTGCTTTCCAATTTCATTCAGTACATTTATACTCTTCCGTCGTGCCTGGGGTAAACTTATGGACGGCGAGGGGGGGTGAAAGATATATATTTTGACTAATGATTTGTGGCGACGTTTTTAGAAACCTAATGGAAAATTTTGTTTTGGTAATTGTGTATGAGTTATATGTCTGTGTTTCATAATAATTTGGACGATTATTCCTAGGGGGGGAAAATAAAAGATTTCATGGAGCATTCATCCAACAGCTTGAGGTCGATCAAAGTTGCGGCCATTAAAAATATATACTTAAATGTTCACGTATACTTAAAATTAATATACATAACAAAATATAATTATAAGTGAGTTCCACAGAAGAAGAAAAAAAAATACCAGTAGAGTGATTCTAGCCAGTTATTGTAGAGTATTAATGATGAAAAGTTGTATCTATTACGTTGTTGGCGAGAATGAGATGTTGTTATGTCAATTATTGTTTGTTATTTAATCGTGATGAATGGAGTGATGTAGCATATCCATCAGTTATATTTAAAGAAAAAAAAATATGAATGTTCACGTAAATGTATGACCACTGTTTGAATTACGTTGTAATGAAGTTTCGTAACATCAGTGTTTCATATAAAAGCATTTGTAAAGCAGGTCTAGTTCAGTCATTTTGAGATCACACTCCCCTCCTTTACAGTTGTGGGGGAAAAAAATTACCCCTATTCCAGAGAAATATTTTTCTTATTTTTTTTTTTTGCTTCATGCAGAAATTATTTTACTGTGATTTAATATTAGTTTTATTTTGAAAAAGTTTTTCCGCCATAATACAGGTGTTCCAGAGAAATATTTTCCTAATTTTTTTTTTTGGTTCATGCAGAAATTATTTTACTGTGATTTAATATTAGTTTTATTTTGAAAAAGTATTTCAGCCATAATACAGGTAATCCAGGGAAATATTTTCCTAATTTTTTTTTCATCCGCACAGAAATTTTTTTACCGTGATTTAACATAAGTTTTATTTATTTAAAAAAAAAAAATTGTTTTCCGCCATAATACAGGGTGGGTCTGAATTTCACCTACAAACTTCAGCTGCAGGTTAATCATGACAAAATAAGTTGGAAATCTCTGTACATCTTATGGTTGGTTTGCTTTCCAAGGCCAGTATACGTCTTTGAAGTTGAAGCTGAACGTTTTTTCATGCACACAGTAGACACCTGATTATCCGAGGTAATCATTGGCAAGGGGTCCGCGGATAACCGGGAAACCACGGTTAAAGCAATGTCCGTAAAAAAAAAATTGATTAAAATTATTTCATCCAAACTATTTAGACAAACATTGTAAATCCCACCCCTCGAAGTAATGCCCTAATTTGTTCCAGTAAAACAGAGCGCTAATCAAATTTTTTTTTCTTTTTTTTTACATAATAGAGTATTATAATAAAAATATTTCAGTTTCCAATCAGGTAAGTGTGCATGGCTGACTACAATTTTAATCCAGACAATGCTCCCATTAAAATTAATTTACAGTACTAATTACTAATACTCGTTCTAAATACTTTTAAAGTACATTTAAATAAATTTTTAATATAATTTTGGGTTTGAACAACCTTAAATTAAATTTAATACTTCACGTTCCGCATTGTTTACATGATCGTGAGAAAAGTCTTGGGGATGTATAATAGATTTCAGAGCCAGGACATCAATTTCAAACACACTTGGCACCCCCGAATTATTAACCGAGTTCAAAATAATCAAGAAGGAAACAACAAAATATTGCTCAAAGGACCTTGCACATTTTAAATTACTTTGCATTACGTCTTGGGTAAACAAGCCTGCATACACATGCCTGATGTAACCTTGATTAATACGCTGCAGCGCAGAAATACTACCAAGCTTTAAATAAACATCATGTACTACAAGCATAATAAGGGCATAAAAATTGTGTACCTTTAAGTGCAGTTAAACATAAAAAAGGCTGCTAATACAAATTCATAAAACCTTAAGGCTACTTGAGCATCAAGTTCAAAAAAAGTACTATATGACTTTTAAAAAATAAAAGGAATTACTAAAATCATGCTCCAGCATATTTCTCACAGAGTTAGTTTAGCATGCACTGGCCATTAGATCATAAGACGACGTGATAAATACGAATAAACCTACACTCCAATGCCTTAAATGTTCCGCACTTGAGACAATCAAACGCATGGACGTCCCGCTGTGATGCGTCAAAAGTGCAGACAGTAAATGTCTCTAAACATTGTGCCTCAACTCGATAACGCTATTCAAATTGCATTAGGTATTTTACAGCGTATAAAAATAGCCTCGCAGTGCGTGACAGGCAGTATTAAATATAGCCTCTTCCACGAAACTTTGTCTCGCATAATTTCATAAATCTTGGTGCCGAAACTTATTGTTATTAAGTTATCTATAGAGACTGGAAAAATTTACGGGTTCAATGACCTCCAGGATAGACTCTACTACACTCTACACACTCGGGAAAATGCCACCTGTTCATTGGCTGCTGACTTGTGAGTCGTCTCGACCGAGTGTCTGTGATTCGACACTTCTATGAGTGAGGGTCTCTAATTGGCCCTCAGTCCTCCAGATTAACAGTGAACCAGTGGTAGAAGCAGCACTAAGGTATAATTATTTGAATTGTAGCATATCACGAAATGAATCCGCAAATTTTGCAGGTCTCTAGTTGTCTATAATTTACTAAAAGCTGAGGAGAAAAATTGTTGATAAATTTGGACACCTAACGCATCTGTGCCACGTTTATCGAGCTCCACGCGACCAGGTGTTTGGGACAAACTCTATTTCCACCATTTGAAAGGGTTTGAGATGTAAAAGCTTACATGAGAGGTAAGTACTACCCCCATTTTACTAATAAGCTAAGTGTCACAATGTCTTTGGGATGGAAGCTTTGCACCTTGATTCTCTAGGGTAAGTATGGAATAATTTTCACACCCATAAATACATATATGTATTAGTGTTTTGATACATTGTTTGAATGATACAGATGCTAGTCAAATATGGCTTCAAAAATATTAATGTTTTCAATGTATATTGAAACTTTTACCATTATTTAATTATTTTACTTATCATTAAATTATTATTTAAATATATGTAAAATTGAGTTATTGATATATTTAAGGGGATTGGTGCAGGACAAAAAAAACAGTCATTCGTCAGAATTTGTTGGAAATGAGCTTAAGTGTTTTATAAATGCTTGTTTATTACTACTGCACGGCCAGCCAGCACGTATATAAGCTAGCGGGTGAGATTTGGCAAGTTAGTGCACTTCCATCACAGCTACCGAGTCGAGAGCATCGTCGGAGTGCGGCCCTGCCTCCTCTCTGCGCATCGCTTCGATTCTTAGCTCGCGGACACAAGAGTGACAGCCGGCCTGAGGGAAGTTATAAATCCCGAACGGCCACCTCGAGCCTAGCCCGTTTGGGTCAGCGGCGAGTCCTCTTACAGCGTAATAGATTTACAACACTTTCTTCAGACTGCCCCTAAAGAACACCGAACACAGGACACACCCGTGGCTTCCTGCCCCTCCCGCGACCGGGCCTTAGGGCCGGCCCTGAGGGGGGTTGGCGGAATGAGCGAGCAGGGACCCCCAGCCAAGTCCATGCCAGACAAAACACCACCCGGCGCAGCCTATCCTGGCGGCAGTTTTCAGTCCGTTAGGCACGGCACCATAAATTTAATCGTTTCCTCCCAGGACAACACGGACGCAACCATGGACACAGGCACATACCCCGACTCAGACTGCGATTCTGTTACCTCCAGGACCTCGGTTAATTCCATGACAGTATCAGCGGAATTGTACGCAGCATTTTTACGAGACAGTGCAAGGATGGACAGGGAGCACCCCGAGAATACCCAAGGATGGCAACACGAAACCAAAAGACAACGGAAAATTCCGCAGGCGACCACGCCGCGGCCCCTTGCGGTCTCGAACCGTTACGAGCCGCTCGCTGACACAGCGGGCCCCCCCTCCACCCCCACGGCAGGGTCAGCTCTAGATTCAACATCTCCCGCAACTCAGTCCACACACGGCGCTACTACACGTGAGCCTGCATCCGCAGTTGCGACCGCACAGAATTTTTCATCACTGAACATTGCAGGCCCCACAGGCACACAGGGCACAGCAGCACAGCCTGCCACCCCGCGCGCCAAGCGAATTAACAAGCACGCTCTGAGGCTGGTCGTACCCGATACCAGTCTTTACAACCAGCTCGTCACTCGCGTGCGAGCCTTGGCCCCTGGCGGCGCACAACTAGCCCTTGTGCGGGAGGGGCTTCAGATCGCATGCGAGACCGAGCAGGCATACCACCTGATTAAACAGTATCTTGAATCGGCCCCTATACCTTTCTACACCTTCAGCACGGCCTCAGAGCTGCCACAAAAAGTGGTAATCAAAATGCCAAAGCAGACTCCCACAGCCGCAATCAAAGAGGACCTCGAGGCGCGCGGGTATTCAGTCCTGGACGTTTACCAATTCAAGGCACGAACCACTGACCCTGTCGACCCGACTCACTCCTGGGAGGAGCCCCTTCCCCGCTTCTGCGTAACGGCTAGCAAGAACGACACCCTGCCGCCTCTCACGACACTATCTGTGATCAACATGACGAGAGTAGTCGTTACTCAGTATAAAAAACGAGTATCTGATGTCGCCCAGTGCAAAAACTGCTGGCAGTTTTCGCACACCAAAAACTTCTGCCGCCTGGCGACACGTTGTCAACACTGCGCCGGGCCCCATACTCACGCCGCCTGTCCACATCTCGATAAAAACCCTAATTGCGCAAATTGCAAAGGGAAAGGTATTCATGAGGGAAATTCAAAACTCTGCCCAATATACCTCAACCTAGTCCAGGCCAGACAGGATTCCGCAAACTTGCGAGTTGAAAAACTAAAACAGAATGTCCCTCAAGTCTCGCCAGCCAGCTTCCCATTCCTCTCGACAGCTCCACCTTCAAGACCAGTACAGACCACATTCTCCTACGCACAGGCGGCTAAAAACAGCACAAAATCTGGCGATCCCGCAGCTCGCCTCTCCAATCCCCGCCCCACCCCCGATCCATCCTCTCGCGACGACTGTAGTGGCATCCCGTCTGCACTTTCTGACCTTCAGGACCTACTAAAATTCCTCCGAGAAACCAACTTTGCCTCCTTCATGTCACACCTCAAACCATACATGCTCCTCGCCAATACAGTCTCCGATCCTTCTATGAAAACCCTCCTGCTCGTTCAGGCCCTGACGACCTTCACGGGCTGCGAATAAGGTCGCAATTGCCAGGACAACACCAAAACTACCTGTCCCCAAGCCACGGGAATCCAGCATCGCGTGTTAAACTCACAGCAAACACCGCGGCCGGCCCGCAGAGCGGACTGCGCTGTGATTGGCTAGAGCCAAATACCACCAGCCAACCAGAGCGAAGCACCGACTTCGCCACTATCAGCCAGTTTTTTCACCACAATACTCGCGGTATTTTTCTCGTACCAACACATAAATAACCAAATAAATTCATACACAACCAATTAATAAAATTAAAATTAATATTATTAAATTCCGCAAAAGTTTAAAAAAAAAAAAAAAATAAAATCTAAGCAGAGAAAAACTGTGCAAATAATTGGCCAGAGCCAATGTCCCTACACAACGAACGAAGCACCGACCTCGTCACAGCCAAGCCATGAAATTAATTTAAAGCCAACACCAATTAATTAATTATTAATTAATTAATTAATTCATTACTTGCTCATTATTTTATTTTGGAGACCAGGACGCATTCCCCGACCACCGACTAGCTTGAAAATAACACTTTCGGCCTAATGTTTAAATTCACCCATTCTATTAAAATAAAGACCCACGATTTTTCTAAATTACCGACCGTCTTAGGGCAAATGCGCAGGGGGGGTAAACCTGCGTTCGACCTCATCCTTAGTGGGCAAAGGGGGGTAGAAAACCAAAAGGAAACCCGGGGGAAAAATGGCAACATTTTTCCTCTGTATCGAAGACCAGCTGGGAGTGTGCTCGCTTCCAGCAACCATCACAAACTTGACAAGAGGGGGAGGGGGTTCATTCCTTCTTCCTCCTCACAAAAATGTATGATGACAAAAAGGGAGGACAAGAGCCCCTAAAAAGGCTTGTACCTCCCCCGCGCTGAGGGGCTTCGCCCCAGTGATGAAAAGCAGCGGCGTGGCAAGTTAGTGGCGAGAGCTTCCGTGGGGGGAGGTTGTCTAAGATTGCAGCTCTGAGGCCTGCCATCTAGCGGGAATCTTTCGAAGGTCTTCCACAATATCGCCTTTCTCTCTCTCTCTCTCTCTCTCTCCAACACGGACACCCAACCAGCTCTTATCTTCGCTTCCCATCTCACACTATCTTTCATTCTCGGATCAGGTAGCCGCCCTTCCCCGCGTAGACTTTCGTGTTACTCCAGGAAACCAAGACAACCTTTGAAAAATTTGTCCAAAGCTGAATTTTTGTACTGTGGTAGAGTTGACTATGCTTAATAACATAACGAAAGTTTACCGCTGTAGACCTTGTGCGTTATCACCGAAAATTTGCATTTAAGTCCTAGGTGACAGCAACTTGCATCAGTCCATTAAAATGCTACCCATTTATACAGTTTTTAATTTTGACTGTCCGTAAACTTACCAAAATAATCTAGAAACTGTAATACACCCATTAATGTTAGAAATAAATTTTTTTTAATATTTCAGATATGATATAAAGCGATTAATTCACGACATATATTTTTTTTATATTTGCCACCCAGATAAAAATACGATTTACACCAATTTGAAGAGCTCAATGCGAAAAAATGTCTAAATAAATGTTTTTAATTATACTTTTAGCTTTAAGATAGTATATTTATAAAGAGTCTAGCATAATTAGTTGCCTCATTAAAGCTGCCCGAGCGTTGCAGTGTACTGCGGCCGTACTGATCTTTCACGGCCGGCGGGCTTTGAAACACGCTGCGTATTGCGACACTCAATAAACTTGGTCTTATTTAGGGATTACTTAAAATATATTTAATGCATATGATAGGGTGTATTCATGTTACATCTATTTAGATATTCATATTCTTTTTTCTTATATGAATGATTTTTGATACAATAAAATTAACAATAAACAATTTCTGCTTGGAACTTGTAAATCAAAATTCTAGAGGACCTCTGGTTTTATATACGTGTGTTCGTATTTTGTTACAGAAATTTTATTATTAAAAATTATTTTAATACCAAAAAATATAATTATTTTTTATTTCTAATACATTAAGTATATTATTTTAGATCATATCTGTGCAAAATTTTTATGTAGCCTATATTATAAAATATATATATTTAATTGTATGAAATTAGTTTACTACATAACAGTTGAAGAAAACGATACACCGTAAATGTGCTTATTGAGTTTTGTCACTTTTATAACATAATTCGTATGATAATATTATTTTTTTCCAGAAAATAAATAAAACATAAGTTGTGTTGTAAAATGTATTGATAGAATTACATATTTAGTAATTTTTTTCTAAGTTAATTCATTGGAGTGCTGCGCCTAGCTTACTTCGTTGAATTGCTAGTGGCAAAGAGCGGTGGTGGATGTTTTTGCAAGAGTTTGGCCGTATTTTATGACCCCAGCTGTGAGAGGGTGTTCGTCCCAGAAATCCTAACGGTCAAGGAAAATAGCCTTTCTCTGTAGTCACGTACGGGTGTGCTACTCGCGCAATATCGTTAGTTTATCACAACTTTCCGGGAAGTTCTATTGTTATTTATTTATAATTTAGAAATTAAAGAGTCGATCATACTAATATTTTTACCTAAGCAAATCGCATCCTGGAAGATTTTTATCTACGTTTGCAGCAAAAATCACTTGCAGTTAGGAAACTTTTATTCTTTCAGAGTAAAATTCAGTCTGGAATTACCATACATTAAAAACCTTAGTTTTCTGGAGCAAAAAACGTCCCAGCACGAGCGACTTTAACACTGATGCACACACACTACGCAGCTTGAAATACATCAGTGGTCAGACTATTGTACCAGACACTCAAAATATACACATTTAAACTTTACAAAAAAAAAAACACAGACAATATTTATGAAGTGATTTTGACGCTACGCTCAACAAATTTATGTAACATGTAGTCAAATTTCTATAAAAAATATATATATTTCTTACCTTTTATGATTAAAATTACCAATTTAATAATAGGACGTTTAAACTTTGAGGTGTTTATCACAGTTACCATGTAGGACATTATTTTATATTACTTTGGTGCCATAATGAGAACCGGCTTAAAAAAGTATTAAAGTTATTAAATTTACGAAACATTTTTGTGGATCATTGTATAAATTATCATTAAGGACTCAACTGCTCATTATTGGTGTGATCACAAGGTTTCATCGGTAAACTTTTGACGTGTTACTAAGAAATGTTCATTCTACTACTGTACAAAATTTTTGCTTTGGGATAATTTTCCATGTATTAATAATTTTTGTTTCTTAACAGCGAAATTCGTCCCGACCCGAGCCTACTTCGACAACCTCGCAGTAGTATACACTACGCGGCTCGGATCGCTTTAGTGGTCAGACTAATTGTATGAGACACTTAAAAAATATACCAATTTAAAGATGAATAAATATGCAAAAACGTTTACTCTAAGCGATTTCCACGTTGGGCTCTTTAAGTTTATGTAAGATGTATTTATATTTCCTTAAAATTGAATGAAAGTGAATTCGTTAACTTTAATGATTTAAAAGGTCTATTTTATAGAAACATGTTTAAACTTTGTGTTTTTTATCACTATCCTCAGATGGGGCAATGTTTCTAGATTATTTTGGGTTCCATACTGACGGTCTACTCCATAAACTGCATTTGCAATATCCATTATTGTGGATCGTTGCAAAAAATTGTCATTTTGGACTTAACTGCTCGTTTTTGGTGTGACGCACAAGGTTTGCGGCAGTACTTAAACTTTTGACGTGTTACTAAGAAATGTTCATTCTACTACTGTACAAATTTTCGGCTTTGGGATAATTTTTCATGTATTAAAAACCTTTGTTTCTTCATAGTGAAATTCGTCCCGACCCGAGCCTACTTCGACAACCTCGCAGTAGTATACACTACGCGGCTCGGATCGCTTTAGTGGTCAGACACATTGTACCAGGCTCTCAACAAATAAACTAATTTAAAATTTAAGAACTAAATCGTGATCGTAAAATGGCCGCCATGGTGATTTGCGAATTTATGGAGAAATAAAAGCAGTTAAAATCTTATGTAGTTTCCAAGAGACATTATTACATCACCAATCATCTAAAGTAACAGGTTTACAAAATTTCAACATATTCAGTAACTAGTCAGTTTTTCAAATGTGTTAGTATTAACAATCTGGACCATATCTAGTCGGTGAGGTCTGTATTGTTACAGACTATCTGTATTCTGGTATTTGGATTTTGAAGCTACTTAATGATTCGCTTTCAATGTCTATTAAAATATACTTAATGCTAATTGCAGGAATATTTCTACTCAATTTCAAAATTATAATTCCTGAAAATTTGTAGTGGACACATTTCAATGTAACACTTATTGATTTTCGAGTTATGTTGAGGTTTCGCATGCCACTTCGTGTACACGAGATGGCCCCTGCTCTGGTAACAATGAGTCATCACAACCGGTGCCGTCTGTACGAGCGTCTTCACAAGTTATCCTGAAATATGTTCTTAAATAATAATTCAAGTGAATTCTTAAAATCCTACACACCTTATCTTAAGTGTCGTAAATGAATCGTTATATTTTGTAAATCCATATAATATAGGAGCCAACATGGCGCGAAGCGATGGACGCGATACGAATAATATTTTTTTTTTACCAACCACTAAATCAGTAAATATTTGTTGTTTCCATTCGCTATGAATTCAAGCATGTAACATGTGTACTGCTTCTTCAATTTGGCCACAGTTAAATGGGAGGCTCTGAATCACTGAAAACTCCTCATCCAAATCAACGATGAATAGAGACCGGAAAAATTCGCGGGTTCAATGACCTCCAGGATAGACTCCAATATCATCTACACACTCGGGCAAATGCCAACTGTTCATTGGCTGCTGACTTGTGTGTCGCCTTAACTGGGTGGCCTGTGATTCGACACTTCTATGAGTGAGGGTCTCTAACTGGCCCTCAGTCCTCCAGATTAACAATAAACCAATGACAGAAGCAGCACTAAGGTATAATTATTTGAATTTTAGCATAACACGAAATGAACCCGCGAATTTTTCAGGTCTCTAACGATGAATCACAGGCATTACAACAAACAGTTATCACAAGTCAAGTAGCCAATGAGCAGGTGACATTTTTCGAGTCCGTAGAGGATTGTTGAGACTATCCTACAGGTTAATGGCAACGCGCTCTTACGCGCATGGTTAATACCCCGCATGAGTAGAGTGTAAAGGCGTAAGCCTGAGACACATCTAGGTCCTCATCTAACCGCGCACACTTAGATTTAACTCAGGATAGGGTGAAAAATATTTACTAATTTTGCAGTCCTAACAGTCACCAACGAATAGCCAGCAAAAATACATAAATAAACTCACGAATATTGTTCGTGAATGAAGGCGAAGCTGATACTTTGGAAACGTTACCAGCAGATATTAAATGATGTTTAACTATTATTTACGTTGCTTACTTCTTAAAACTGCATTCATGTAAACTGATTTTGTGTGAGACTATGTTGAGTGTTTTCTGCTACACTTAGTTTTCTGAAAAAAGTCTATTGTGGCTTAATAAACTTGTTAACATTGATGCCTGCCATAAAAAAAAAATTCAAACGTAATTATACGGATACATGTTGAGTATAGTTTATGAATGGTTCACGCATTGCTGAAAAAAAAAAAAACATGTTTACAATTTTACACATCTTTTTGTTGTCGCGTCCATCGCGTTGTACATACTCAACTCTGAAAAATAAATATATGGTAAAAAAAGCTATAGTAAAATAATCTCGTTATCTTTCTTTATTCTTTTTTCTAAGCGCTCTAATGGCTTTCGATAGTTTTGTTCTTTTGTGTACTCTTGGTGGAGGTTTCTTCTGCATTTTATTCCTGAATAAATCTTACGCTGCAACAAAAAACATCTAGCTAAATCACTGTGCTAAATAACAACAGAGAATAACCATTCAATTATACGCCGAGCTAAACCAAACACGTTCTCTTATCTACTGAAAATGAGTACGTTGACCTTCATATCAGTTTCCCGCGAAATCCTGTCTCCCCTTCGTAAACAGCAGACAGCTGTGGCAGAGTGGGAACGAGCTGCAAAAAGTTTGGAAAACTGTCGCAAGGTGTCACTACTGTCCAGCGCGCTCCATAATTCCTCGTATCCGAGCTTGCACGCGACTCAAATTTCTACAGCTACGTTTTTACTTTAGGTCCGACTGCAATAAGCTAAAGACTAAAATAAAGTCAATCATTCAGCCGACATATATGTAGGCGTTTGAATTACAAATGAAAACGCGAATGTTATTAAATTCGCAAATGAATATCACGCAATTTCGTAGCAGCTCAGTTATTAAAATTCAAATTGTAAATACGTTAAATTAATAATGATTACAGATAAAATAATGGTCACAGTCATATCTCCCGTGTCTGAAAATTTATCTGCGAAAGTTTTACCACTGAATTCTTTATAGTTTTTTAATAAAGCTTGAATTAAAAAAAAATACCGAAAATCAGCAATAACTTAATTAAAATAAAAAAATAAAAAATTAAATTTTACACCAGAATGGTTCAAATATTCTCTAGCAGCTGAATCATTAACAAATATATTTTTTTTTTTTATACGATGCTGGTGCACCAATCCCCTTAAGCTTTCATAATGAATTTACCTTAATAAGTCAAAAGTATACTACTGAGTAATTTTCCAATATTTTATTATTCACTATTGTCATTTCCAACTATGGAGTATTTGTACTGTAAGGGTGTACAGTTAGAAATGGTATTACATATTATTTTATAATTGGGGATGGAGGAGAAAAGTGACAAATATTATTTTGTTACATTTTTATATCATAGGGGCAAAATATTGATATTGAGGAGATATTGGTATTTAAATATAGATATCAAAATGTCGATAGTTTGCCTTGAAATATAAACATTGTTATCATCCCTAGACGAGGGGCATAGCGAAAGGTGGGAATGCATAGATACCACCTCTCTACACAATTCTGTGGAACAGAACAGCATGTGCTTTCTAATCTGGCAGTCTTGTTTTCAGGACCAAAAGAAGGGGCCGTAAAAATTATAATAATTTATGGAATTTTTTTTATTTCTGAAATAGATGCTATTTTAGCTAAGATTATAAATAATTTTTCCTTCAGTGAAATAGGTTTAAAATAACATTAATTGGTATAGTACCTTTTATAAAATGCCACAAACTGCTACACTTCATCAAGGGCGCCCATATGAAAGTTTGTAAGGGAGGGGCAGAATTTGTAGGGGGAGAGGGAAAACCATCGCAAATGACAAAAAAAAAAATGGCCAAAAATGGCCTTAAAGGACTCAAGATTTGCCCAAAATGCTCAAGAACACCTAACTTTTCTTTCTTTGCCTGAAAGCTAGGAAGAGCCACGGACCCACACTGCCCATAGGTATGGGCGCCCTTGCACTTCATTGTCGGCTGTCAAAACTGTTGACAAAATTTGTTGTTTCACATTTCGAAATTTCTGACTTTCCATCTAACCATGATGTACCCCGGCCACCAGTCTCCTGTGTTGGAGGCCGGGACTGTCACTGACACAGATGACCGTCACACCTGTCACCCGTTTCTTGTCACCCTGCATCTGTCCTTTCTTCCAGGGGACACCTGATATTTGCATCTCGAACTGAATGGAGTCTGTTCGAAATCGTCTCTTAGGTAACAATACCGGCTAAATAACATTTAAACATAACAAAAAAAATAATAATAATGCTTATTTTCAAGCACATATAGTGTGTATTTGATGCAATGCTATTTTTATTTTCAAACATTTTGAATACTTTATTTATTTTAAAGGAAGCAAGGGCAACCAACTACGCCTGCCCTTAGCGTGGAGCCTACCGCAGTTGGCAAGACTGCTTTCCCTATTCGGGCGGGTGCCATTTTTGTGCAGTGGTGCTGCTGTCTATATGAGTTTTTCCATTAAAATTGTATCTGTGCAAGTTAGGCGGTATTGTTTGCTAAGCTACGATATCTCCTTCTAGTGAACTAAAGAAGGGCCATTTCTTCAAAGATGTGCAAAAGAACTGTATTGTGTCTGCTGCGAAATTGGAGCGATACAGAAGTGGTATTTTCACAAGGAACATGATTCGGCGTCACTAGAGAGCTTTCGTAGAATAAATTGTGGTGGTAACTAAAAAAGGGGGTGTAACATTTTCCAGCAGACTGATTCAGTGGTAGAGGAATGCAGTAGGCCTAGTTTAGCTTGTTACAGTTAGAAAAAAAATTAACCAAAAACAAACAATTATATAAAAGCAAATAGCTGAATGCTTTATTTCGCAATCAGCCCGTGTGTACCCAAAAAAATAAAAAAAGTATTTTACAAAATTAGTTTTAATGGTGCCACTTAACCTGTTATGCACTAGCATCTCTGCTTTCGAGAATGTTTTAACACACGGTTCGTACCCTCTCAACTTTATCGCCTTCATTACTATCAACAGGTAGAAAACCATTTGCAATATCACAAATGTACCTCAAGAAAATAACAATGAAAAAAAAAATTATATTTTTAGTCGGTTAAATTCTCACAGATAAGCCCCTATTGTACAGAAATATCTCTGGAACACAATCTAACCCGAGCAGTTTATCTGAATTATATAATCCAACCATTTACTATGATCACATATTATATTAACTTCCAAAGTTTGAAGTAAGGCAACAAAACACTTAAAGGTAAGATACGAACTATGAAAAATACCCAAAATAATTTTTTAGAACATAAAATCTAATCATGAGGCCAAAATCTGCCAGCAGTACTGGGCACACGAAGAAAGCGCTGTTTGCTGCCAAGTCGGAAACAAAAGAACATTAAAATTTTTAACGGTCAAGACAAATTAAGAACTTCATAACGATATTAAGGAGGCGTATGACCCTGTAACAGTAAAAAGGGGTGGGGGGGGAGGAAGACCTTATTGCGGTACGTTTAAAATCTTCGAGCATCACGATTTAAACATCTTGCCCGTCAGCGGCCAATGAACAGGCGACGCTGGCCAGAGCATGCAGAGGGACTGTGGCCTTTCTCCTCAAGCTCAAGCGACAATTTTTTTTTTAGTCCCTAATCTTTGGTCAATTTTTAGGGACAAGATTACATGGAGAATTGCGACAAAACCAAAAAGCATGCATATAACACCGAAACTCAAGTTAATACACCACAAAGCAACCAAAATGCAATTAAAATTGTGAGAATAATCAGCATTTTTAATCAAAACTTAAACCCTAATGAAAAATACCTATAATTTTTTTTAAACATTAAATCCATGGAAGGTAATTTATTTAGCATGATGTTTTGTACTAAAATTTAATTTTTAAAAAAAAGATATGAAATTTTTTTTCTTTTTTTAATCTTGCAGTTATTAATTATTTACTTAAATTTTACATTATGAACATTTTTCAAACACAGAAAATACTTAACAGATTTATTTTATTTGCTCTAAAAAAATTAAACATGTATATTACAAATTATATTGAGAAAGTTTAAAAGAAATTAGAACCACGGAACATTTAAGTGTCACATTTGTTCAGTAATATGCTACTTTTTTTACTGAACAGATATCATACAAAACTAAAAAAAAGTAACACCAAAATCTCTTGTTTTAGAAAATTAACCCATAAAATCTTGCATATAGTCCTTCGCAAGTAGATTTACCCTATGAGATGAAGAGAATAATAATAATTTTGTAGCTCAAAAAATTTATTTCCTGTAAACAAAATTGAGCGATCAACCCAAAGACCTTCTATTGAGAGTGTACCTATTCAGCGAAACCAAGATTAAACCTGCATCATCCACTGACGCATTTTAATAACAGTTTACATAGACAAAAACACCACGTTTAGGGGGGAAAAAAACAAGGCTAGGAATGACAAAAACCATCAGTGATGTATTTACTGTACTTTCCAGAGCGAACATACAATAGAATCAGCAAAAAAAAAAAGTCATGAACAAATTTAAAAAAAACCTTCATTTACATTAGTTTAATGTCTTGGAATTTTTTTATCCGTGGATAGAATGCATCACAGTATCTTATATTTATTCTTGGCTTTCTTCTTCTTGATTCTCTTCTTCCTCTTCTTGTTCTGAACTGACGAGGGGTCGTCTGCTGCCGTCTCGTCCGTCTGCCCAACCGCGTCCGTGAACGGCTGCAGTAGCTTCTCGGCCGCGAACTTGTACAGGAGCGCGTTGATCTTCTTGAGCTCCGCGATCGTCCGGACGTGCTCCAGCTCACTGCTCGCGTCCTCCAAGGACGCGGACGGGTCCTCCGGTTCAAGGCCGGTCTCCTCTGTGGTCACCACGTCCACCACCAGCTCCCTCGCGTTGGCGAGCGTGCTCCGCTGGAGACTGTGCAGGGTAACTCGCGGCCCAGACGGCTCAGAGAACAGCCGCCGGGGGGCCAGGTGGAAGAAGGCGTTGCTGACGGCGCCCTTGCACGGCAGCGTCCTCACGGCCTGCCGGCTCGGCACGTCCCACAGGACCACGCTGCGGTCACTGGACCCCGAGAGCAGCGTCGCGCCGTCGAGGGAGACGGACAGGCAGGTCACCGCGCCAGTGTGGCCCACGAACATCTTGGCCTCGTCACGGTGGACCAGCTGCTCGCGTCCCCTGGGCGGGTCGCGGAGGCTGAACTGGAAGATGTCCCCGGCGGCAGTCCCCACGAAGGCCTCGCCCTCCAGGGCGTCCGCCGCGACGGCGGTCAGGCACCGGTCGAAGACCACGGTCAGCAGCAGGGTGCCGGACGAAAGATCGTACACCTTGCAGGTGCGGTCGGCCGAGGCGGTGAAGACCCGGGCCCGCGCGCCGCCAGCGCCCACATGCAGGTCCGACACGGGCAGGCTGTGGTCCCGGAACACGTGGCGGGGCGGCGTCCGCCTCCCCGGCTCGTGCACCGCCGCCCGGCCGACGCTCGCCAGCTGCGCCAGCGACCACACGGCCACCGCGCAGTCCTCGCCGGCCGACACAAAGTGCGAGCCGTCGTCCAGGAACCGCACCGCCGTCACGGCGCCCGCGTGGCCTTCCGCCACGCCCACCATGCAGCCGGACGCCACCTGCCAGACGTGCAGCTTCTCCGCCACAGCCGCCACCACGTGGGTGCCGTCCGGCGAGGCCGCCAGCGCGGCGACGCGCCCCGGCGTCACCAGCCGCACGCCCCGGTGCACCGGCTCCTGGCTGTGCAGCGCCCACGCATGCAGCAGCGGTCTCTTCTCGTCCGCGCACAGCACGTGGTCGCCCCCCAGCAGGCCCAGCGCCCTGGCGGGGACCGGCCCGCCGCCCCGGTACGTGATGAGCGTGTTGCCCGTTTGCGGGTCCAGCACGGATGCACTGCCCAGCTGGCCCGAGGCGTCGCTCAGCACCACCACCTCCACGGGGCCGTTCATGGCGGCTCTCCGCTCGCTACGCCCCCGCCTGCAACCCACCATGCTCCCCGGTTCTTTCCCCTCTGACTTGAATCATTATTCTGGACGTGCACTGTATTCCACGGAGAAAAAACAAGGAACGGGCAAAGAAAACAAAAACCAAAATCAACCAATGTCATACGCTCCTCCGTCCGTCGTGTATCTCCCAAAAAATTTGTTTTGCATGTATTTACTGTTTGCGTCACTGTATGTCCGCACTGTGTTTGTCTACTAGTCTAGTCTAGTTAAGTACTACTAGCCTATTGTTTGAAATTTTTTTATGTTTTAATTTTTTTTGTTTAGTATTTCTACCCTAGACAAACTTATTAAAAAATGAAACTGCATCATGTATCAGTCCAAATGGAAAAATGACACTATTTTGGTGGTGGAAAAAGTACCTACTAAAATATATTTTAATGTCATATTTGTTGGATAGTAAACTATTCTGAAATATAAAAAGAAATTATTAGATAAAAACAATAACACAAAAATCTTTGTTTGAATAATGAAATTGGTTTAAAAATAAAACGATAAAATCTTGTCTCTAACAACACCTTTCACCTTGCAGCCTGCTCAGAGTTCGATTAACTATTACGATCGCAATTGTCATCCCTTTTCACTCACTTTTTTTTTTTAACATTCTGCTCAGGTCCTTTGCATATTTCACCCCTAGCAACTCTTCATCCAACCCGTTCCAATACCTTCCTGTCCTGCCATGAAAATCTTCCTACCCCTTTTCTTAACTGCAATGCAACTCTATTCACTATATTAAATCACTAGTTAAGTCTCGCTAAAACATGTAAATATCCACTTCTAAACACTCGCAAGGAGGCAAATTATAGCTGGCGGTAAGTACCTAAGAGAGGGGCGCACAAAAAAATCTGAAAAGGCTTTTTTCTACTGCCTGGAATTTTTTCACACTATGTGTGAAATGACAAAACTATAATTGTATTATTTAATTATTTCTAAGACAGGATTATTTTCCAGTAGCATGTACATGCCTTGCACTCCACATTGTAAGTCTTAATTTCACCAAATCATGTCACTATAAAAACCGGCATTAATATATTTATTAAATACGTCATAATTTAACAAGGTACTAAATGTAAGGACGGATCACAATTCAAAAACCCAATTATTTGTGAGAAGTATTGTACGTTACTTGCCTTACGATTTCAACTAACCAACAATAATAATAACCAAAACACGTGCTCACTTGATAACACAACTACGATCGATTATTTAGATCCATAGATATGTACAGGGCTGTCACTAGTAGTTGACGTCCATTGTGCGCTAATTGTACACGAACTATCGGCATGTACCAACATCAGAATGTTCAAATTCAGAGCTAAATTATAAATCTTTTTTTAATAATGTAAATCGTGCACAAACTGTAATTTACGTTCTTAACATATTTATTTTTATTATTACAACATTTTATTTTTGAGGAAACATTTTCACAGATGTTCTTAACGAAGGTGCGAATCAAGAAAGGTGCACCATCAGATTAAAGTTTAATAGTGCTCGTCGAAAGAACTTTGTGCTTTGCACATGCCGGTCTCAAGTATTCAAAATAATAAATGAGACGAATGAAAAGGGATCGGAACACCTTGGTGAACATTTATGTTTAAATTACAACATTTATGTTAAAATTTGCGGGCCTATGTGTGTATAAATTGGTGTTAATAATTGCGACAAATTTTTATCTTTGTGATAAGCTGCAATTAGGGACTTGAAAGTTGCAGGAAAAATTCGCCACGACTTTGTCGCTACTAGTGACATCGTAATCCCAAAGCTCGAAAGCCCAGGCCACACAGAAAGCTTTGCTATGTTAGCTATACTTATTCGCAATGCTACATGGCCAGACACGATAGTCTAGTTCGCGATGTCGGAGAGATGCATGCTGTAGAATTTGAGTAATGATTCCGGCAATGATGATATTCTGCTGGCTCTCATAGTAAGTACACGACAAAAAAGGGTTCATGAATTTTATTTGAAAACATTTTGAATAATTTCATCATTTGATGAATCAGTTGCTTGTAAGTACGAAACCAAATTTATGGATTACGTTTATCAGGATAAACTTGACGTCGACCCAAGTGTCTCCCCGTCTCCTTCAGGCTGTTATGCCACGTCAGCACCCTCTCTTGCATAGTGGTGCTACAAGAGTGTGGTGCAGTGCGGCGGGTGTGTTGTTCTTTCAAATCAATTTTTATTTTATTGTATATAATTTTTCAATTAATTGTAAATAATTTTCGTTTAAATTTTTACTTAATTTTTATAGTTGTATTGTTCACCGGGCGCCTATGCCGTGGTTTCCGCCTGTGGCGAATTAGCGTGTTCAGCGTGCTCGCGGAGGAGTGGGGAAACACGGGCGCACGGGCGCGCCGGGCAGGGTGGGACAGTCAGTCGTCATCCTGGCATGAGAGGCGTCGCTCCGCGCTGGTGGTAAGAGAGTTCGAGTTGAGAGAGGACTTGACCGTGAGTGATGTCAATAGTAGTCATAAGCTGTGCTGTGCGGGAGACAGGCATAGTTTCAGTCGCGTTTTAGAAACATATATTGACGTCCCTCGGCCTATGGTCCCTAATTTCCTGTGGTGAACTCTCCTGGTTTGCCCATGTAGCTCTCGTCGGTGAGGAAGTGAGTTCAGGCCAACGTGGCCGGGACCGGAAAATACGGAACCTGGAGAAAACGTTACGTAGGTAGGAGGAACGGTAGATGGTAACAAGGATAACACGATGGTGTACGTTTTCATGAGCCCCTTTTATTCCGTAAAGAATCCTGCCACAGCCTGGCACGCACGCCGCGGAACGAGCGTCCCGCCGCAACCCGTCTGCCGGAAATAACTCTTGGCCACAAAATGCGACCCGATGTGACATAGAATGCAACCCCGTAGCGTATCGTATCGGTTACGAAAAGTTCAGCCGTGCTACGCAGCACGTACGCAACTCGTGACGTAAGCGGAAAAGGTCCAGTAAATACCCGTACTGTCTGAGAGAGTTCGGTGGTTCGAAGAGGCCCTTACACGGCCTATGACGAATGCAACTATAGTCCCGAAACGATACGTAATGACAGAGAGAAGTCCAATGGTATAACAAATGCTGATACAGAGCAGCTTGACTCCCGAGACAGTCCCGTGATGCTTACACTGACTGCGAACTCGGAGCTAAGATCCATGTCTCCCGAGCGGAGCGGAGCGAGCGCGCGTCTGCTCGTCCCCGCGTCTGGTTCGCTACTGCCCTCCTCCGCCCGCCGGCGAGCCGAGGCCTGCGGGCGCGGAGGAGAGGAGGGAAATCGGCCGGCGTGGGAGAGGCCCGCCTCGCGGTGCGCCAGGCTGCGATTACATGACTATCATAGCACTTGAATGAATTAAAGAATTATTACAATGACATGAAAAGTAATTAATTAATGAAACACAAACACAAATGAATTAATTAATAAGTTACAGATTAAAGACAAACGAAGTATTTACACAACATTTACATACACTACACCAAACATGAGAGTTCTGTTACGTCACACGTATATATAATTGTGGAGGCTCGTGGTTATTTAAAAATGTGCATACAAAACATAACTATGTACAACATCCTGACGTCCGCTGACGTACCAGGGCACACGCGGGTGCGTCCCTGCTCGTAGCACTGCAATTAGGTTGTACTAGTAAAGCAAGAGAGGACGCTGACGAGGCATAACGGCCTGAAGGAGCCGAGGAGACACTTGGGTCGACGTCAATATTTTTCGTTCAAGTTTTAATGCGAGTGTTGTGAGTCGTGAACTATTGAGGGTGGAAGCTAGCCGTCGCTAGCATAGTTTTCATATGCGTCTCCCCAGTCACTGTTTCGTATAGTTTGTCAGTAATCGGGTTGGTGTGAGTCATTGTATATAATTCATTGCTGCTTTGTTTAATCCTAGAGACTATGTCAGTGGAGTATTTGCCAGAATAGGGACATACGGATCTTGTGACATTTTCCTCATCATTTTTCATCAGGCTACGTCGGCTGTGTTTAGCGTCGCCTGTAATAAGAAAGGGTCTATATCGGCACAGGCGGGACATCCCGTATTTAACAAAGCATAATGCGCGGAACCGGGCTATGCCCTAATCGAGATTGCCACAGGCGGGTCCGCGGTAGCCCCATGTAAAGTGTATACATTGATGTGTATAAAGGACCCGGAAACTTTATTTGGACATGTTATTTCTGGTGAGACTAGATCCCTCGGCCACGCGGCATGAACCACCTTTATCGAACCCCTGAGCAGCCGACAACATCGTAATAATATTAGGGACTAGTGCCCGAATGACCAAAAACTCATATCACTTGGAATCAAATCCGAGGCATTGTCCTGCATATCCTGCCGTCTATATTTATTCCACGAACATTGATATTTTCGTAATGTTTTCCATCGAGTTGACCAAGTTCGTGACTATTGATTTGGCTTTGCCGTCACCCGGCCTCTGTAGAAGGCCCGGGAAGTACCTGACGGGCGCTACGGCCGTCGCAGTGCTGCTGTTGTCCGAGGGGGTGTTGGGGCAGGCTAGTGGGAACTAGGCCGTTGGTGATGGGTCGTGGGTACTCTACCCCCGCGTGCCCCGCCAAGTATGCAGCTTAAAATCTATTCTAAACTTCCCTACTTTATTGTGAGGACGCTCGGCCGTGTGGAAGACGGAGTGGTGCGAAATAATCGTAAGCGACACTGTTTATGTTAATTGGTGTTTAATTCACTGACTTCTCCGGTGGTATGCATGGGTACGCTGTACTTCCTATACCTACACTACACTGTGCAGAACTGCTACAAAAACTGAGCCATCGTACAGTTACATTAAAACACGCTGATTACAGAACAAAACACAACACTAACATAACACTGTGAATTTGCCACGGTAGTCTCGCGGGGGTGTGGTTACTAGTGCTCTGGAGACGGCCAGTACCGAAAGTTAACTGACTTAGGGAGGCTCAATAAGCGTGATCCTAAATTACACTTTACACTTACTTGAGGTTGCAGCCGGCAAGCGTATGCGTGGCGATCTTAGCGAAAGCGAGTTGACTGGAGTCGGCAAGTGCCGTAAATTGCGTGGTCCACGATGCGGAAAGGAAAAAGGTCGATATAAGCTTGGGTCCGCGAAATACACGCCGAATAGACGTGAGCAGCAATGAAGTAAAAAGGTTTGGATATTAAATCGAGTACAGAGTGAATGATCGGTGGAACAAAATTGAAGGCTGCTAACAGACACACGTCTTCACCCGGCGCGGAGTGGTTGGAGACTGCCAAACATGGCCGCCTCGCAAGGGAGGGAAACTTTCACCTCCTTTGTGAGTCGACGCCAAAAACTTATATTAACTTAATTTGCTCTATTATAAGCTAAAAACACGTTCCAGGTGTCCCATTAAAACGTAGCACCTGGTATTTGGGTGTTTAAGGCTAAACAACTGTTTTAGAGTATTGACGTCGACCCAAGTGTCTCCTCGGCTCCTTCAGGCCGTTATGCTTCGCCAAGTCCTCTCTTGCATTACTAGTGCAACCTAAGTGCAGTGTCTACGAACAGGAACGCACCCGCGTGAGCCCTGGAATGTCCAAAGGCGATCTTGTGTCTTGTAAATAACTTCTAATATCCTATACTTATTGTCACGATGTTCCGTTGTAATTGTTCACGAGTGTTTACGTTTTGGTTAGTAATTTATAATGTCCTTTTCTTTTAATAATTGGCATTCAGATATTTTGTATATATTTTAAGTGCTTATGCTGTGCCAGTAACATGTAGATCGGCAAGCCTGGCCCACCGATCGAGTCGCGTCTTCCTCGCCGGCCCGTTTCCCCTTCCTCCCCTCCTCAACCAGCGTGGGCGGGCGGCGGAGTGTCAGGCAGTCGCCTGCTCGCAGTCGCACAGAGAGGACCTGCTTCGCTCCGCTCCGCGAGAAGTAGCACGGAGTCCGGGTCGCAGCGTGGATGAAACGTTCGTCAACCGACATGGTCGTCCAGGCTGTGACAGGATTCCCCGCGATAAACCTCGTTAACAAGATCGCGTCTTTGTAACTTCGAAATTCACTCCGCTCGAGACCCACGCTGTGCACGTCTGAACCTTCTTCCTTTCTTAATCAGTACGTATTGTTACAGAGTCAAACTACTTCCGCATACGTGACAGGGCGTGTACGTGCTACGTAGTACTGCTGAACTTTCGTAACCGGGACGATTCGCTACGGTACCGCATTCACTGTTACGCAGGTTCTCATTTTGTCTCCAAGTGTTTATTTCCGGGAGTCCGGGTTGCTGCAGGGAGGACGCCCGATCCGCCACGTGCCGGCCAGGCTGCGACAGGATTCTTCATGGAATATAGGAACTCGTGAAACTAACAATATCATCTTCTCTTTGCTACCGCCTACTGTTCCTTCACCTAACGCAAAAGTCCCTCCTGGTCCCATATTTCACGGTCCCGGCCATGTTGGCCTGAACTCCACTCCCCCTCCGACTGGAGCTACGCGGGAAAAACGGGATAGTTCACAACGGGAACTTAGGGACCATAGGCCGGGGGACGTCAGTATTTAATATTTTGAATTGTGGCATCAAGTTGGCGACTGTAAATTTATTAACATATTGTCTCCCTGTGAACTGTATTAGTGGGATTTTTCCTATTCTGGCTTGATCATTGTCACAGGAACTTTAATTAAGGCCAGTGGCCGCGGTGACTGTTAATGAGGTTCGTTGTCTGCTCCGCGCGTGCGGTGCTCGCACGGAGTAGCTACGACGCACTTGTTTAATGTCTGTGAATTAATAATTGTGTCATAGTGTCTTGTTCCTTAATTGTTTTATGGGGTCGAGCGACTGGGGTTTCGTGCCCTGAAGTTTATTTGAGTCTAGTGGGGTCACACCCGAGGCGTTCGCCTGACTCATTCCTCCTGGGCTAGGGGTGCGCTCCGAAAACGGAATCTGGTACTAGAGGTGCGGAGCACGGGCTTCGAGGCCATGGTCGGGACGACATCAGCTTAACCTGTTTAAATAGTAGCAGGTAGGTATCCCTTTCAACATCCTAATATATATCGTCTGAGTGAGCCTAAGGAAGCGGGAAACTGCTTTTAAAGTATAGTTTATATGATTTTTTTCTTGTTTTGTTAAATAAGAAGCATGGTGTAGTGGTCAAACTCATGGTCTGGCAATCTGCCAATTAGAGTGAGAGAGATAGATGAACAGAATAATAATACATAGAGGGTGCACATGTGCTTGTTTAATTAAATAGCTATAGGTATTCTATACAGTCAGCTGTGAATACCTTAAATTTTATATTTGCTACCAGCATACTCGCATTCCTCCTTGCTCAACCAGCAGCATCGAGAGCTTTGTCAAGACAGCCCCTGCATTTCCTGCATATATAGCACTACCTGTTATGAATTTCAAATTTCGTTCAGAGACCTGGCTTGTTTGAAAATGGCAAAATTGTTTGAAGAAACAGTAAAACTTGTGTATTTCAATAAATGGATTAATAGTTATTTAGAAAATTGTATTCTTTCTTTGTCTGTCTGTCTGTCTCACTCTCTCATTGCCATTTTACTCCTTACCATATAATTACGAGTTGAGATATAAATTGCCAAAGAAGTTTCACTTTTATCACATGTACCGAGTACACGAGTATCGAAACCGAGTCAGCAGATTACCAGGTCATGTGTTTGAACCATTATGCCACACTACTGTCTTGAATGAAAGTATATATTTATTAAACACTACATTACTTTATATTTTTAAAGAGTTTTTTCTCGCCTCCTATGGCTCACTGAGGTGAGAAATTTTAGCATCTTGAATGGGATACTTTGTCGACGTTAGGGCCGTTCCCGTGGTTCGGAGTCGCTGCCCAGCTGCTCCGGTAGAGAGGGTACGTGCCACGTGGCAAGGGAACTACCCTAACTTGGGTGAAATAAAAGAGTTTATGACATTAAGCTGGGTTTAATGCACACGTCACACACTGTACATGGGCTGTCACGGTTCCCCTCTGTGACAGTCCATCATTGCGAGGCCCGGCTCCACGCACTTTGAGCGCGACACGACACTACCAGTGACCTGACTGGCGGTGACACGACAGTGACGCGACTGACAGTGGCGTGAATGACGGTGACGTGACTGGCAGTGACGCGAATGACGATGACACGAAAGACTGACGTAACTGCCGACGCGAACGACGGTGACGTGACTGACGGTGACGTGATTGACGGTGACGTGAAAGACAGTAACGTGACTGACAGTGACGCGAATGAAGATGACACGAACGACTGTGATGTGACTGACGGTGACGTGACTGACAGTGACGCGAATAACGATGACACGAAAGACTATGACGTAACTGCCAACGCGAACGACGGTGACGTGACTGACGGTGACGTTCGACTCTCACTCACAACTTCGCGACCGCACTCTCTCATGCCACTCAGGCGACTGACTCTACCCATGCTCCGCGACGTCTCAGCGGCCTCCCCCCTTGTCGCGCGCACATGAATCCCCCCCCTCTTCCCTTCGTGTGCGAGTGCGTGGAGCCACATGGTCACAGGCGGGGAGACGCAACTCAGTCGCCCGGGAAACACATATACAGGTACACAACAAGACAAATAGATATTTACACCCTCATATAATTACATAAACAAAACCTTTGTTACACTTTTGCGCACGGGTGCCGGCGCACACGCAAGCCTGAAGCAGCAACGGGCAATAATGGCCTCAGCGAGCCGGAGGAGCACTTGGTACGACGTCAACTTATCTGCCTCCTTTTACACAGTTGAATCCAAATCGATGTGCTCCAACTCGGACCCTCTCATTATTTTATTAATAAGAATTACTGGATAAAAAATCACATTTGAAAGAATGGCACTTGCTTGAAGATTAAAATGTGTAGCAAACGAATATCCTTTATTAAAACCACAATTAACATTTTGTCATGTCCACCAGTTTGGCCTCGGTTGGTATGATAGCACAAGCCCCAAGTGCGCCACCCATCCTACACAATCTATGGGGAGGAAAGTTAGTTCGCCACCCGCCCCTAGATGGCAGACAAAGGGGAATGTAAATTAAGGGAACTTTGTCTACCTGCCCAGCCTAATTCAGGACAAATATGTAAATACCCAGTGTGGTATCAAGAATAATTTAAATTATACCAGTTAATGTAAAGAGCATAAAAGTTGCAGAATACTTGAGCAGTATTATTTATAGGCAGCGACCTCTCTGGAGGACCGCTCCTCCTTCCTACCTCTCCCTGATCCTGGGCAGCGACCCCTGCTTGGGGACCGCTCCCTGCCCTTGGGCAGCGACCCCTGTTTGGAGACCGCTCCCACTCCTCCCCTCTGCCCGACCTCCCCCTGCTCTTGGGCAGTGACCCCTGTTCGGGGACCGCTCCCGCTCCTCCCCTCAGCCCGGACAAGTCAATTTAGAACACATTTTCTTATGGTAGGTGCCTGTTTGTTTCGGATCTGCATTCTCAACTCTCCAACTTTTAATTGAATATTGCGACAAAGTTACACGTGAGTTCTAGGTATGAAAACCCTACAAATCTCAGAAAGAAATTTAAAAACGTAAACTTTATCTACCAGAGTTTTAATATATATATATATATATATATATATATTTTTTTTTTTTTTTGCAAATGATGAGTTAACCATTGGGTCTACACATGTTGTCCTGTGCTTGAATTAAAGTTAAGCAGATTTGCTTCAACTAACTCCTATCATTTTTATCTTAGGGGCAGTATTTTCCCCAATATTTAGCTAAAATTTGACCACAAAATTACAATCTCACTGTTTTGAAAAAATTACCAATTTTTGAAGTGTTATATCTTGAGAATTATAGGACCTTCAAAGCTGTAGTTTATTGAAAATTATGGTAAATGTATTCTACTTTAAGAAAGGTATTAATGACTTTATCGCTACGACATATGCTGTACAAATTTGACGCCGTCCCCGCTACGTCCTATGATTTTTACGTGATTTTTGCTTGGGTTCGAGATCTCAGGGAGGGTTCGGCCTTGTGGCTAGAGGTAGGGGTTAACGCAGTAGGGCCCCCCGAGCTGTTATGGCCACTCGGGATGCCTGAAGAAGAACACAAAGTTTCTGGAGAATAGTTGATGAATTTATTACGGCACAGACCTATACATATTGCTGCCCGTTCTGGCCGTAACGGTTTTCCCGACGCGACTAGTCACACGCGCAGCTCACTTCCTCAGTGGCGGCTCACGATTTTAATGCGCGTGAGGGGCGGACTTGTACACATGATGCGGCGGTTACAAAATACACTCTAACATGACGAATTATACCTTGACGAACAAAACACTTCACTATTACCTAACTCTTAATATACTGGACTAGTGGCACGTAGGCCCGTGTCTTCGGCGACTCTACGTGATATCTAGATGTGTCCCAGGGACTGATTCGTTAGTACATTTGGTGGCACGATACCGTGCAGCGGTGGTAACTAAACTCTAACATGACAAATTATACTTTGACGAGCAAAACTTCACTATTACATAACACTTATTATGCTGGGCTAGTGGCACGTAGGCCCGTGTCTCTGGCGACTCTACGTGATACCTAGATGTGTCCCAGGGACTGATTCGTTAGTACGTTCGGTGGCATGTGTCGCCTTCTGGGTGCCCCGTGCGGGTCAAAACTAAGTAGCCGTAAAGCTAAGTTGGGGCGTGAAGCGCCGATGTAAAGTCTCGTAGACTCCCCACAGTACTTACGTATTACGTAGAACACTCATCTTGGAGCACTGATTTAATTAAGTGAAATACCTCATGGTAGATTGAGGCCGACCGCGGAACTGTACGTAAACGATTATGAGAATATTACACTATTGAAACTACATGTCGGTGAAAGCAAAGGTTGATGGTTCCGCGTTGCGCGCAGGCTGCCGGCCTATCGGAGCTCCTGAAGGACACTGCCGGTGTCGCCGCGCGCGACCCCCCTCGGAAACGTGTGAATTTCGCGGGAAACTGAACCGGCCAGGTTCGGGACAAAGCGCACAGTGAAACATGATTTTGAAAGGACTGAAATATTAATTGATTAAAAATAATGTTTAATAAAAACCTGTGGTAAAATATAAATAAATTAATTTGTTGTAGTGCGGCGGAGGGATATGCCACAGCCGGCCCGATCCTTCCACCGGTGTAGCACTCGTTGCCTGGCGTTCACCTCGTCGCACGAACTACACTTTGCTGCGCGCACGAGCGCGTTCGGTGCACACGCCTTTGCGAGACGTTGATGAGGCATAGCGGTCTATGCGACATAGAGGATCATTGGCGGTCGGCATCAAATTATAAACGAAAAACCAAATAAAGTGCAAAAAGATTGCTGTTTAATTTCTTATACCTCAAAATGCACCAGGAAATTTTGTTGGCTGATTCGATATTCGTATTCAGCACCCCAAAAAAACACGAAATAATGATTAAACATACTACTGGACTTGATGTAACAGGAAGCCTTGTTTTGATTTCATTTGCTTGGGTACCTTTTTAATTCGAAACTTCTATTAAACACATTGTTTAGACCATGGTTTAGACTGAGTTCTATTACTACTAGCGCCTTTATTTCGCAGTCTATCGCGAGTTTTACCAACCGGACAGAGAATAATAGTAAATTGCCAGTCATATGTATTTGACCGCAATCCAAGGAGTATTTTGTATTACTCTATGATAGAAGTTAAAAGAAGGCGTGGTTTGTCTTGTTTGTTTTATAAACTTAAAACAAGGAATTGTGACAATTCGTTTCGTGTTGACAGTGTTTGGTGGTCTTAAATTGGTTCGGACAGTTTAAAATGGTTGCTACTGAGGCGAGTAATAATTTATATGTTCAGGCTGTACTGTTAACATTTTCTTAGAAATGTTATTTATTTATCGTGGGGACGATTGATAAATTCGGTGATTTACCTATTTGGCATCTTCATAATAGTTACATTTTTTTTACTAACACTCGTGGTTATAATCTGTGTCTGGATCTCAGTATTAAAGTTTATTCGAAATAACTCCATTACAATACTGGGATCTTTGTTTACTATTGATGAAGGATGTATATTTAAGACCCTTGTGTAACGTTAACTGTTTCCTTTTGTGTATCCAGTTGTATCTATTTAATTAAACTCTAACACATACTGAATGACAAGACAACTCACAGCTTAAAATTTTGAATAGGACTTCCTTACATAACGTAGGTTAGCAATAAGGAAGGAATTTTGAAAATTTATCCCGTAAGGGGATTAAATATAGAATGAAAGTATGTACAGAAGTGGATCTTTTTTGAAGTTAGAAATATGGAAATTGAAGTTTAGTTTTCGGTTTGTAATTGTGCCTACTGTGTAACATAACCAAGTGTATTTTAATGTAAACTATTTAAAAAAAAAAAGTAGGTAGCAGTTCAATGTAGTTGTGATGGGAAATTGTACTATAACCAAAATATATTGAATTTTGAAAATATGAATGATAAAACTTTGATATGAGTTGGATATGCAATGAGGAACAATTACCGGTGTAACTTTTACTGTATTTAACACTATTATATTGTAGTGTTCTAAAACACAATTTTCGGAATTTGTTGTACTGAAAAGCTGCGACTTACAATTTATTGTTTCTTCAAGCCGAAATTAGCCATCCTGAAAGGGTAAATATGTAGTTGGGCGGTATTTGCGAAAAAAAAATGTTAAAAATCCGAAAATACCTTTATTTTATGCTCTTCAACGTCCTCTTTTCATTAAAAGCGGCGGAAATAAGAAATTCCAAATACTTTAGGAGATATCAAAATTTTTAATTTTGCCATACAAGACCTGTGGAACCATTCGAGCGACGCCATTTTTGTTATTTTGCCGTGTGTTCGTGAATACGTGAATCGTCAATGCGTAATTAATAAAATGGTTGATTAGGTCAGGTCAGTTACATTATTAATACTTTTAAACTAAGCCGACAATAAAAATAATGTGAATTAATTTTAATTATTATTTAGTTTTAAATTATTTATAATGTAACTGACCTTACCTAACAAACCCGTAACAAAGGATGCACAGTAACAACTCACGTAAAATTTTTTTTGTTACTTATTACTTGCGCAACAATATCAAAAACACAAATAAGACTTTAAAATTAGAAACGTTAAAAACTCACCTAAATTGGAGGCGGTAATTAAACACCGTTTTAAACAATAAATGAACTAAATAATCACGTATTGGTTCGTTTGAATTCTGGCCTATCACGAACAATCACGCGACATCATTATCTAATAAAAAAAAGTAGATACTCGTACCTCGTACGTAAACAAGAAACAATGTTAACCGCAACATCACTGCACTGGTATTGTGATGAAATTTAAAAATTCGATATCTCCTAAAGTATGTGGAATTTCTTATCTCCGCCGCTTTTAATGAAAAGAGGAAGTTGAAGAGCATATAATAAAGGTATTTTCGGATTTTTAAAATTTGTTTTCGCAAATACCGCCCAACTACATATTTACCCCCGAAAGTGTTACGAATATTTATTTACAAAATAATTTTATTTTTATGCATATGATTTTTAATGTGGCAACTTCGGAGAAGAAAAATCTCAAGTGACACAGATACATCAAGAATTTATTTTTGTTTTCAGTTGACCCAGTGATATCATTTATTGGGGTGATGTTTTTCCAGCTTTTATTCAGTGTAGATTCTTTGTCACTCCATGTACACCCAACGAGTAAATGTCATTCTTCAGGTAAATTTTGTTTGGGATTTTGACATCGGAAAGATCATTTTCTTTGTCCTTAAGAAAAATGTTTCAGCATTCTTTACCGGTGATGGCGTTTCAGGTTGTCTTGGATAGTATGGAACCTCGGTTAGAGGAGACTATAACTTAACTAAAAGTACAGTTACGAAGTTGATTTTCAGATTTTCACAGCGGTTTGTCCCTCCCGACAGGTGGAAGCGAGTGTCCGCAACCTGAAACTGTCTGGGCACGTCGGCTTCGACAGTTTGCCAGATCAGCTTGTCAGCAAGTCTGTCCAGAATGGCTTCGTGTTCAACATCCTCTGCATCGGTGAGTCAAGCTGTGTGTTGTCACGCCTAAACTGTTGGCCTGATTGTTAGCTCTCGCTATGGTGCGACGAAAAACAAAAAAAAAACCTTCTCGGACAATTGACATTGCTGGCTGCACAGGTTCTTTGCTAGTTGTCGCATTATAGGTAGCATATTTTTTAGAGGTAAAAAAAAATTCTAAAAATATTTTTTGAATACTAGAGGTGAGGGCAATGCAGTCTAGGAAAACTATGGGATGAAAATAATTTAAAATGAGAAAACATAAAAAAAAAACATTAAATTGAACTACAACCATTTTAATAATTTTCTTATTAATTTGTTAAACCATACAATTCCCGCTGATTTGCCAGCACCGCCAGCCAATCACAGAAGCCCAGCTACGATTGGCCAAGCCAACAGGCCAACTAGACATAAGGGATGCTGTGATTGGCCCACAGCTGCAGCCAATCGGGAAATGCTTTTCTCAGGAGAGAGTATTAAAGGCAGAAGAACTTGTAATAACTTCAATAGTTAGGGACCGGAAAAATTCGCGGGTTCAATGACCTGCAGGATGAACTCCATATTTCTACGTACACTCGATCAAATGCCACCCACTCATTGGCTGCTGTCTTGTGAGACGTCCCAGCGTAGCAGCCTGTGATTCGATAAAGCTTTGGTCGGGTGTTTCTAATTGGCCCGGCGTCATCCAGGTGAGTTTGTGAGCCAATAGCAGAGGCAGCACTGAGGCATAACTATTTGTATTTTAGCCTATGGCGAAATGAATTCGCGAATTTTTCCGGTCTCTATCAGTAGGTAACTCTACCCTGATGATGGTGAATGCAGTTTCGACTGAAACGTGATGTATTAGCCTTAGACGCGGCTACAAATCAGAAGCCAAGCTACACCACATTAAATGGTTTGTAAAAGGTTTTTCTGCCAAACAAGAGACCTACAGTTTTAATCAACAAGAGGCAAAATTTGTCAGTCCAAGCATATACTTTTAAAGCATCGAATACAGTTTTAGATTAACTGTTCTTATTTAGTTGTCTTAAAATCATTTATATTTAGTATACTATTTGTTAAATCAATAAAAAAGTATAGTTCCCTCAAAACCATACAGACCATAGTTTTTCATGGTTTTGGGAAAACCTTATTTTTATTCACTTAGATAACATACTAAAAACAAACGAGTTTAGAGACAACAGTTACATATGAACGTTTAATCCAAAACTGTATACCACGTGATTTCATGATTTCTGTACACACTATGACTGACATAAAAATTGGCCTTTAAGTTCATAAAAACCATTAAATTAGGACTTGTTAATGAGAGAGAGCCTTTTATGAACAGTTAAATATGGTTTATGTTATGAAATTATTGAAAATAATGTGCAGAAATAGAAAAATATTTGAGGCAAAAGTAATTTAGGACACCACCTTCTTTGGTTAACAGTTCCATTGGTAGACCTTAAGCTTCAAAAAAGAGCCGTTAGAATAATTACCAAAACCAAACCATGAGGGCCTTGTCGTTTTTTTTTTTTTTTCTAATTTAGGAATATTAACTGTTACTTCTCAGTACATTTTTTCTTTATTAATTTTGGTTTCAAATAATCCTAATATTTTTCTTAAAAATAATATGCTACATACACATTCTACTAGAAGTGATATAAATTTACATCAACCTAACTGTAACATAAAAATTTCCCAGAAAAATGCTTATACCTAATTCACGTATTTTGTTTAATAAATTGCCTTCACAATTAAAAAATCTTTGTTTTGCAAAACCTAAAGAATTTAAATATAAACTCAAGGAATTTTTAAAACCTCATTCCTTTTATTCTTCAGAAGAATTTTATGCCGGTAAATTTACATAGATTATAAGATTATTATTTTATAATTTTTAGCAAAATGTGTTTTAAATATTGGTACTTTTTTGTTATTTTATAAATTTGTTATAAATTTGTTATAAATTTGTTATTTATAATGTCAGTTTGTAAATTGTTTTTTTAATGTGAAAGTTAATTATTTATTGTAAATAAATTGTAAAATAATTGTATAGACATGTCCAATACGGTGATGTGCAAAACATATATGACAAAATAAATTGAAATGAAATGTTGGCCGTGTCTGCAGGAGACAAGAAACTGTCTAGTTCTTGCGTCAGCTCTGTGGCTTGTGTAGTTTGAGCAAGGAACTCTGTACCCCCCCTCGTACAGCGCGTTCGTTTGTCTGTCCGCAGGGGAGACGGGCTTGGGGAAATCCACGCTGATGGACTCGCTGTTCAACACGAGCTTCGAGTCCACCCCCAGCCCGCACACCTTGCCGACGGTGAAGCTGAAGGCGCACACGTACGAACTCCAGGAGAGCAACGTCAGGCTGAAGGTGACGTTTTTGAGGCAGTCAAAAGAGTTTCGCTCGAGAGAAATTCCTTTGCAAAGTCGGTTCTGTCATTGCACGGCATGCGAGAATGGGACACCCCCCCCCCCCCACCCCCCCCCCCCCCCCAGTCCGGTGTATCTGTGCCGGCGAGGCGGGATGATAAGCGTGACGCTCGCTGGTGCTTCTAGCGCGGTTATCTCCTCTGGACTGGCGCGCAGTCTTCTCGTCGTGCATCGAGCGGCGACCGTGACATCACACGGCGGAGAAATGAAGATAAAGGTGTAATGCAAGTCCCTTGAGTGCTTTCAAGAATCTGTACCGGTTGTTTCACGCCTAAAAAATTACTCTGAAAACATGCGTTTTATGTGTTTACACTCTCCTAAAAAATACAGTTTGAAAACGAAACTCGGAAACAACTACCTATCCGCCCTCAGCGTATTCTTAAATGCCTTTCGTGAACAGAGACCACTCTGATATCTTGAGCAGTTTTCAAATCTAATTTTTTTTTTTACGGCGGGGGCCTTACAAAAGGTTTCTCTGAATTTTTTTTTTGTTGGGGAGGGGTGAAGGCCAAGGCCGATATTCGCGTATTTGTTAGAGGGCTGGCCTTTTGTTTAGATTGAAGTCTTCCACACACAAGTTTCCTGCGCTTGCACAGACATTGGACTGATTTTAGCACAGGCTCGCGGGGAGAGGCTGTCTCTGTAAATATGTAGTTGGGCGATATGTGTTCAAAAAAATTTTTAAAATTCTGAAAATATTTTTATTCTATGCCTTTTAACTTCCTCTTTTCATAAAACCCGGCGGAGATAAGAAATTCCAAATACTTTAGGAGATATCGCAGTTCTTATTTTGCAATACAAGACCTGTGCAATCATTCGACTGCCGAAATTTTTTAATTTTGCATTGTGTTCGTGAATGCCTAATTAATAATTAAAATGGTCGATTAGGTCAGGTCAGTTACATTATAAATACTTTCAAACTAAGCGGACATTAAAAATAATATGAATTAATTTTAATGGTTATTTAGTTTTAAAGTAATTATAATGTAACTGACCTGACCTAACAAACCGGGATGAATGATGAACAGTAGGAACTTACGTAATTTATTTTTTTTACTTATTACGTGCGCAACAATATCCAAATAACAAATAAAACATTAAAATTTGAAACTTTAAAAACTCACCTAAGTTAGAGGTGGGTAAACAATGATGAACGCCGCAAGAAAAAAAAAATTCATACTCGTAAACAAGAAACAATTATAAATGCAGCATGAATGCACAGGTATTGTGATGAAAATTAAAAATTTTTATATCACGTAAAGTATTTGGAATTTCTTATCTCCGCCGGGTTTAATGAAAAGAGGAAGTTAAAGAGCATATAATAAAATAATTTTCGGATTTTATAATTTTTTTTAACACATATTGCCCAACTACATATTTACCGGTCTCTCTTTTCTCCTCCCTTCAGCTGGTCGTATTGTCGGGTCCTGGATGGTGCGTCACGGGAATGAGTCGGAGCACGCTTGTGCTAATTAGTGGGACGTGAGCAGCATATCGAGAGCAAGAGCGAAGCCTCTGGTCGTAGCATTGGTCACAGTTGTCACGGATCATGATTAAGCTCATTCAGCCATGCAGGTTGAAATATGCGCGTTACTTGAGGGGAGTAAAAGAATGAAACATGTGTATTAGCGAGGTTTCAGCAGTTAGTAGAATTCAAGAATGTGACTTCAGTTTATTTAGGTTTTATTTAAGTAAAGACAGCTCCAAAATGTTTTGAAAAAAAAAGAAGTAATTTTTGTGTTGGATGATATTTATAACAAAAAAAAAATTCCGCAATCACAACTGTCACTTAAAATTTTATGCTTCACGACTTGGTGTTGGGGAAATATTTGATTAATTTTTGTACACACTCTTTCTTTGAAATCATTGAACCAACCGTGCTTGACTTGTGTGTTTAAGCGCTTTTTGATTCACTGATGCGTTGTACTTAAGTGAGGAATTTACTTAGTCAGGTAAAAAAAAAAAGCCAGGAATATTGATGATAATGATACAGGGCTTAGTTTTAACACTGTCTAGCTATTAACTATGCAGATTTTAAGGTAATTACTGATAGTTTAAAATTTTTTTTAATTTTATAAAAAAAACATGGTTTAACCATTGGCAGAGAAAAAAGATCTCTGCAACAACTAGAGCAATCAATGTTTGTATGTATATTTGCATGTGACTTTGTCCGATGATAACTTTTGTACAGTTTATTGCACTTTCATAAAATTCTGTACTTTGGCAGGTTTGGTCGATGGAAATTTTTAAATTTGTGTATGAGGTCTTTTTGTTACATGTGTTTTAATTTGTAATGATAAAGGTCGGAGGCTCCTATTTTTGACGAAATTTGCGTTTGTATAACACCGTAAAATCGTGTGTCTGTAACAGGGAGAGTTGAATTGTTGCCCCTTGGATGGGCAGCCCTTCGGGATTTTTCTGACAGTGGTTAGGTTAGATAAGGTTAGGTTAGGTTAGGTTAGGTTACTTTACAAACTAACCACTGTCAGAAAAATCCTGAAGGGCTGCCCATCCAAGGGGCAACAATACAGACAAGCTTTCGAGAACACCACTGTCAGAAAAATCCTGATGGGCTGCCCTTCCAAGGGGCTACAATTCAGTCGCCCCATGTAACACAAGTGAAAGTCGTTTCTGTCGCGCGGTAATGCAAGCGCGCGTGTGTTTGCGTGTGTGCGCAGCTGACGATCTGCGACACGGTGGGGTACGGGGACCAGATCAACAAGGAGGACAGCTTCAAGGCCGTCGTGGACTACATCGACGCGCAGTTCGAGGCGTACCTGCAGGAGGAGCTGAAGATCAAGCGCTCGCTGTCGACGTACCATGACAGCCGCACGCACGTCTGCCTCTACTTCATCTGCCCCACCGGGCACGGGTGAGTTGTCTCGGTATGCGAAAACCCTCCTACCCTGAAGTTGTTACTCTCTGTTGCATTACCTACTTTATTTTATCTGTAATATGCCTACCAGCATTTGAAAACTTTATAGCTGGGCACAAAATTAAGACAAAAAAAAAACATAAAAGGATATTTCACAAAAGATTAGAGCAACATGACACAAAAGACTCGAATATAAATGAATATCACAGCAACAACATTTGCCAAAACAACAAAAACAAAAGTATGAATAACAACAATACGGAGTAAACTGAAAAAATAAAAAACTGATAAGTAAGTAAATAAAGTAAATTAATTACTCCAAAATTTGTTGTACTTAATGAAATTGCATGTTCATTTTATTAAAATTTGTGATTAATGTATTGATGGTAACAGGCGAATGTTAAATTTAGGGATTCTCAAACCAGAATTTGATTTTATAATGATAGCATTTTTGGACAAAACAAGCCTGACTAGTACGTACATTTTCAAAATCAGTTTGAATTTTTTTTTTTTTTTACACAAATATTGTGATCAGCAAAGCTGACAAGGTTTAGTTTGAAGTTTTTCAATACCACTTTGCCATTTTACTTGCTGTAGCCTTTGAAGCAGCTTTTGTAGAAGGTCGGGAGATGACCTTTCAGGCAAAAATCCATACAGTTTTTCCAAGGGTAGAGTGATGTTCTGCTGGCATTAAGAGATTGGAAGAAAAAATATAGGTAGAAGTAGAGTCAAGCGAGTATAGGATTTTTAGGTCGAGTCGAGTTCGAGCGAGTATTCAAGAGATGTTTCGAGTTCGAGTTAAATTCGAGTCAAGTAGTAAAATCCATAAATATCCATTATTTATATGTATATAACTGTAATGTTTACAGACCAGCAAATATCAAGGCCCTATACAAATCTTGGGTATGAGGATCCTTATTGCTGCAAATATTTTCATGGTCTTTAATAATTTTGTTTCTTTTGAAAATGCAGAGTATTATTAAAATTTACTTGTTAACCTAAAAAAAAGTATAAAGGCATGATTTAATCACCGACACCGAGCAAAATTTTATTCAAAACCATAGCATAAGTGCAAAAGTATTTGTCAACATTCTTACCAGTCACCACAGTAGAATCTTGTTATAAAGTACATCAATAAAGCCTCGACTTTTATACCTACTTAGTAATGAAAGTACTTTATTCTGAAAGTTACCTTTAAAACGTAGTACTTTTGAATTTTTGAAAATAAAGTAGTAGGGGATCAAATGTTATATTAGCTTGGAAGTAAATATTTGTAAAACAACAATAATTTAAAAAAAAATTACTGAACGTAATACAGTAGCCTAAATTATAGGCCTACATATACAAAATTTATATCTGTCGAACACAAAATGACAAATGGTTTAAACTATTTTGCAGATATGTACATTTATTGGGATAGAATTCCCTCGTCATCTTCTAGGCGAAGTCTCTTGCGACCAGCAGATAAAGATGACTGTTCATACAGTTTAATAATTTTTTCGCGATCTTTTATTATGGTAAATATGTTGTGGGGCGGTATTTGCGAAAAAAAAAAAGTTAAAAATAAGAAAATACTTTTATTCTATGCTCTTTAACTTCCTCTTTTCATTAAAACCGGCGGAGATAAGAAATTCCAAATACTTTAGGAGTTATCGCCGTTCCTATTTTGCAATACAAGACCTGTGTAATTAAAAGTATTTTCTTATTTTTAACATTTTTTTTTTCGGAAATACCGCTCAACTACATATTTACCCTTATTTTAAAATTTCCACTTTTTCCTTCAAAGTAAACTGCTTGCGTTTCTTTTTATCTATTTGGCCATCCATCCTGATTAAAATATTCAATCAACAATATTGTTTGCCTCGTGCCAAGTCAACGTAAACAAACCTCTCCATAGATAACCATAGCTCCGCACTAGTAGCGCACGTCGCGAGCATGGCTGTGCCAGGCGACATTCCGACCTTCATGGCAAAACAATTAAAGCGTGTCGGCCATGTTGTGACACCAAACAGTTCAAAAATTAACCTGCATAAATTAACATTAGATTGGATTTTCTATTTTGTATATAAGATAAAATATAATTTTTCTTTAATGTTTGTATCTGCGGTAATTGAAACTTTTAAAACGTGCTCTATAAATAACCAAAAGATGGCGCAGCTAAAAACAATTGTCTTGAAAAGGGGCGAGAGAGCAATCAATTGTTTAGATAGTCTCATGCACTAAAGTGTGTGATCCATGGAGGACGAATGGCGCGTTATACTGTATTTGTTTACGTTTTATACTTGTTAACGATTCTTGAAAGTGATAAAAATTAATCATAATGTACATTTATATTAAAGAACCCCTGCGCAAACACAGTAAATATTATGTAAAATTTTCCTGATAACTGGAAAAGAATGGTCGTATTGAAAGGTAGGATACGTTTTTAATGTTAAATTGAAATATTTTTACATTGTTTACATAGGTGTTTTGAGCGGGAATTTAAAATCATACGTTGAACTGAAAGATACAATGGGTTTCTTTTATTTACATGCGCAAACAAGGTTAGTTAACACGTAATTTTAAATATTTTTATACTTAGGCCTAACCAAAAAAGTCTGAAAAGACATCATTAAACTCGAACTCGACTCGTGAGTCGTGAACGGCCGTGCCGAGTCCGAGCACTAATTAAAAACTCGACTCGAACTCGAAATTCGAGTACTCGCAGGTCTCTAGGTAGAAGCCAGATAACTTTGTCCGTTTTAAGCGTTCTTCTTGTGTTGCTGATGTTGGAAGTTATGTCAGTGAAAATAATATTATTACCAACTGTTGTTTGAGCGATCGATTCTCGATGTGGAGGTTCGGCAAATTGCATTGCAGCAAAAGTTGTTAAAATCTGTTGAAAAGTTGAACCTGTCTGTCCAAGGTCACAAACAACTTGGGCCGTAACTGAAATTTTACTGATACACTTGATCTAGGGATAATATTTTTGTATTGCATTGAAACAAAAAAAAAAATGCATTTTTATACTTTGTGTAACATGACAATGAAAATTAATACATCATTAAAAAATTATTGAAATTGAGAAAAAAAAAAGTACTTTTTCCTTTTACACAATTAATTTAACAAATTACATTTTTTTAAATTGTTTATTTTATACCGATAATGGTGATAATAATTAGCTCAAGTTGGTTACAAAAATTTCAAAGTATTTCTAAAGTTATCCTGCACTGCTTAGTAACTCTTGTTTAAGCTAACTTTTCTGGTACTCTAATTAAAATGCACACTTGCTGTGTTATTTTAGTTTTTTTTTTAAGTAAAACTCTCAGATATGCATATTAAAAATTACTTTATTTGAAAAATAGAGATTGTTTCTTATTTATATCATAACTTGTTTTAGAGGAACTAGAACTTCGGACGATATTATTTTATTAAATAAAAAACTAAGTGTTTATTAGCAGATGGTACTAGTAAAAATGAAACCATTTAAATTCCATTTTTAACACCAAATATTAAGTTTTCGTGAAATATTCAATCCTAATGTTCCATTCACCAGCATTTTATATTTCGTCACCGGATTCAGAGCTATGACTTGAGCTCGGTATTGATAGAAAAGAATGAAAAATTTGAATTGTTTTGTTAAAGACCGTCCATCTGTTGCTGTTGGTAGCATAATTTGATTTAACTTTCCATTTCAGGCTCAAGTCTATTGACCTGGTGTGCATGAAGAAGCTAGATACGAAGGTGAACATCATTCCAGTCATCGCCAAAGCCGACACCATATCTAAAACAGAACTCCAAAAATTCAAGGTGAGAAAAATTTTCTGCGGCGCACTCAACCGCACATAAACTATTTATATCTGATCTTTGAAGTTTTAGATATATGGAATGGCTATCGCAGTACGGATATTAATTTGAAATTAAGCCATTTTGCAAAATAATACAAAATTAAATTTTTTTTTTTTAAAGTAAAGGTTAGTTCTCTACCGTTTTTAAATCTTGGTTAAGTGACGTATAGTTTTAAAAAAATCACTTGCCACGTAAGAATTTTTACAGTATGAATAGTAAAATTTACCCCATTAAACATTTTGGCCGTGTAAGTCGTGCAAAGAATTTTTTTTTTTAACTTATAGCACGCATATTTTTATTTTGAGTTATTAGAAAAAATAAGAGTTACTTAGGATTGGGTAACATAAATTAGAAAATTGTAGTTATAGTGTGTAATAATTTTGTGCAAAGTTCCGAATTTTGCAAGACTTTCGCTTGTAAACGTAACTTTGCAGCAAAGTGTGGCCTTTCTCGTCATTCAAGCTGGTTTACAAGAAACTTGCTTCTCAAGTAGACAGTTCTGTGGAGAAAAAGATAAACATAAAAGACTTCTTTATTGTCTAGTTTTTTTTCTATTCTGTTAAACATTGGGAGTATAAATTGTAATCAATAGAATTCAAATGTATTTGTAAATTTTTTTTTGTGCTGAGAATTTTTTTACCAGCTATACACCTTCATTGCCAATCCAGTGGCAGTTCTAGAAAGTAGAAGATAGGAAGATATAATTGTTTATGTAATGTATTTTTGTGTATAATGACAAGGGACAAGTTTAGATGTTAAATTATGATAGAACCAAAATAAGAGCGGAAAAACAAGACAATTCACCATATATTTAATTTTTAAGTATTAAATTCAGTGAATGTAAATTTGTCAGCAGGAAGTTTGTACTAAAATTTAGCATCTAAATGGCGTGGAAAACATTGATTTCACTTGGTTTAAACTTGTATCTCTTATTATGTTATTATTAACTCATTTATATTTCTGACATCAGTATATTTTCTTTAACATGCAAATAATTGCAAAATTATCCTTAGACCAAGTAGTTCTGCCATAGGCATACTTATCAGTTATCACAAATTGTTTTATTGTCATAATTAATCATATAATAATCAAAATGGCACTATTTTGGAGAAATTGGTATGAAGAAATATTAGAGTGTAAATTTTATCAAGAGAAACCCAATCTATAAATAAAAATGATTAAAAAAAATAAAACCAATGACAGAGAAATCTCTTATTTTAAACAGGGTGGCCACTCACCAGGAAAACCGGGATTTATCAGGGAAATCACGTTGATCGGGAATTATCAGGGAAATGTCAGGGAATTTTTTTAAAAACCGGGAATTTTTTGTGTCATGTATATTTCCGCAGAGCTGCCAACCATTACGAATGTTCCGTAATTATTACGGATTTAACACAGAATTACAGATCATCGCTGGTTTATTACGGAAACGAGGCTTTGTGCTGCTGGGTAACGGAAAAAAATTCCATTTCTGGTGTGCGTGTTTCGTGAACGCAGTTCGAATACATCACGTGGTTGCGCAGATAACGGAACTAATAAATGTGCGCATGTACTGTCGAAATAAGTAGATTAATTCTTGTGTTTTGTAATAGAAATGGTACGGTATTACGTCCGTTGTACGATACAACCAGTACATATTCTCGGACTTTTCGTTTGTTAGCTACTTACATCACGATAATTTTTGTACGGTACTTTGGCTAACCTGTGTTGTGTTAATTACTTTCTTGAAAGCCATTTTTTTTTCATCAAAGTGTTTTTGTCGTGTCTACAGACGTGAAACCATTTTATGTTGTTCGATAGTGTTGTGTTCCTTAGTGCCGGTTGTAGAAATGAAGCGTGTGACAGAACAATGTGTATCTGGGGCAAAATAAAGAAAAGAACGTTATTCTTCAGAACTTTCGACCAAACTATTCAAAAGAATGGCCATGCTTGTCATCTTCAAATGTTTTGGAATGCCACGCGTTTTGTAATGTATGCACGTGTAACTTTTCGATTGCACATGGTGGAAGGGATGACTGTAGACGGCATATTGAATCAAAGAAACATGCAGAACATTTTAAAGCAGTGACGAGCAATAAATCTATATTGTCGTTTTTCGCTACATCTGAAGAAACGAAAGTAACAAACGCAGAGTTATTGTTTACAAGTTTTTTGGTAGAACACAATTTACCGATAGCAGTAGCCAATCATTCGGGTAATTTGTATAGAGCTATGTTTCCGGACTCAAAAAAACTGCACAGAAATACAGCTGTGCGAGAACAAAAACATCTGCCTTAGTGGAGTATATGGCTGGTGAAACTAAATTGAAACTGTTGAATCTTTAGTAAGTGGACCATTTGCTTTAGCTACAGATGGGAGTACTGATTGTAATGCAGTGAAGATTTATCCATTAGTTGTTTCATTTTTAAATCAAATACAAGGTAAAATTTGCACTGTACTGTTATCCCTTGTTGAGAGTACTAAGACTAAGAATATTTCACAACTAGAAATGTTACACTTAAAAAATGAATGTAAGAACAGTTATCAAAAGTTGTGTGAAAACATGTTTGAGCGCTTGCCACTGAAATACCCCATTACTAGGGACACGAAAAATTCGCGGTTTCAATTACCTGTAGGATGAACTCCATAGTTCTGCGTACTCTCGGTCAAATGCCACCCACTCATTGGCTGCTGTCTTGAGACGTCCCAACGTAGCAGCCTGAGATTCGATAAAGCTTTGGTCGGGTGTTTCTCATTGGCCCTGAGTCATCCAGATGAGTAGTGAGCCAATAGCAGAGGCAGCACTGAGGTATAACTACAGTGTATTTGTATTTTAGCCTATCACAAAATGAATTCGCGAATTTTTCCGGTCTCTAGACATAAAACAAAACACAGACTGCAGGTCATTGAAAGGGATGCTATAATGTAAAGTGACATATTTAAAATGTATTATGTTATTTAACGAACTTCCGTATGTATATAATGAAGAAAATACAGCAGGATTCTAAAATGTGAGTAATCTCTTTCTATAATATAATAATATTTCATCAAAAGTATGTTTTTTTTGTAATTGTAAATATCAGGGAAATTTTGAATTTTTAATCAGGGAAATCAGGGAAAAATCAGGGAATATTTTTGGTGACTGTGAAAGGCCACCATGTTAAAAATTGTCTTAAAATTAAACCATAACTTCTTGTCCCTAATAATGAGTAATGACATATTCAACATCTTTTGGAAAATTTGCAGGGTTGGCTGATTAAAACAACAGTGGTTTAAACCATGGTTCAAACCAAATAGTTTTTGTAATTAATGAATTTTTAAACAGAATATCTTAATTTTTTTTAATGAAATGTCTAATTTCTACTCTAATTACAACAAAATCTTGGTCATCAAAGTTTCTTATGATTCACAGGAACTAAATATTATATACTAATTAAGATCTTATATTATCTGAGTAAGTTGTAAATCATTCCCAGCTACATACTCTTATATTATTAAAAAAATTAAATAGTTAATTAGAATTACTATTCAGTGGGAAATCCCCAACTTACTTTTGTGAGGAACACCCATTCTATGGAGAATTCTCCTCCTGTGGGGAAATTCCCTGTCTGTGGTTAAGTCCCAGTCAGATTTGCAGATTTGCTGGACTTCAGTTCTTTGATGTTACAACTGTTCTGGTTCAACATGAGCGGCAGAGAGCGGGATGTTGCATGGCTTTCATTTGTACGTGGTGAGAACCAAAATAACTAACGTAATGAAAAAAATTGTTTAAACAAAAAACCAGGTTGTTTGGTTTTTTTCTCCAACCCTGAAAATTTGTACACACAGTAAAGGACTAAATGGGTGTAGTTAACTAGGTAAATATGTAGTTTAGCGGTATTTGCGAATTAAAAAATGTTAAAAATCCGAAAATACCTTTATTATATGCTCTTTAACTTACTCTTTTACTTACTCTTTTCATTAAACCCGCCGGAGATAAGAAATTCCAAATACTTTAGGAGATAATGAATTTTTTAATTTTCATAGTTCGTCGATATTTGTTAAAGAAATTTTAAAATACCGAAAATACCTTAATTCTATGCTCTTTAACTTCCTCTTTTCATTAAACCCGGCGGAGATAAGAAATTCCAAATACTTTAGGAGATATTGAATTTTTTAATTTCCATCACAATACCTGTGCATTCATGCGGCTTCAACATCTTGTTTACGAGTATGAATTTTTTTTTTTTCGCGACGTAGGTGAACGACTACATCATTTTCTACTAATTGCAAAATAATTGTACTCGCCTCTAACTTAAGTGAGTTTTTAACGTTTCAAATTTTAATGTTATATTTGTTATTTGGATGTTGTTGCGCAAGTAATAAGTACAAATACGTGAGTTCCTACTGTTCATCCTTTGTCCCGGTTTGTTTGGACAGGTCAGTTACATTACAAAAACTTTAAAACTAAACAACCATTATATTTAATTCACATTATTATTAATGTCCGCTTAGTTTGAAAGTATTTATAATGTAACTGACCTGACCTAATCGACCATTTTAACTAATTAGGCATTCACAAACACACGGAAAATGTGACGGTCAAATGATTGCACAGGTCTTGTATAGCAAAATAAAAACGGCGATATCTCCTAAAGTATTTGGAATTTCTTATCTCCGCCGGGTTTAATGAAAAGAGGAAGTTCAAGAGCATAGAATAAAAGTATTTTCGGATTTTTAACATTATTTTTCAGAAATACAGCTAAACTACATGTTTACCGTTAACTACATAAATAGAAGGGAAAGTGGGATGCACCGATGTTCTGCTTGCGTTGGCTCCCAGTCGAAGATAATGTCGGAGCTGGCCAGCAACGGGGTGCACATCTACCAGTTCCCGACGGACGACGAGACCGTGGCGGAGGTGAACGGCTCCATGAACGCCCACGTGCCGTTCGCGGTCGTCGGCAGCACGGACTTCGTGCGCGTCGGCAACAAGATGACGCGCTCCAGGCAGTACCCCTGGGGCACAGTCCAAGGTGAACCGCAGTGTAGGGTTTCGTTTCGCGTCGCACGTCCACGGACGAGTTCGGGTTTCATCCACAGACGAGTTCGGGTTTCATCTAGGATGAGTTAGGGTTTCATCCACGGACGAGTTAGGGTTTCATCCACAGACGAGTTAGGGTTTCATCCACAGACGAGTTAGGGTTTCATCCACAGACGAGTTCGTTTTTTTTTTTTAAATTATTATTTTGTTGGATACATAAGGTTTCAAATCATTTCGTTTTTTGTTTGGTTTGTATTTCATATCCATTTGTTTCGTTTCAGATTATTTCGATTGTTTCACTTTGATATGTAGAGTTAGGTAACATTTCCATACATTTCGGTTCTTTTCTTTGATTTATTTCATGACAATTCACTCAAATCCATTACAATTGTATTACACTCAAATCCTTACTATATCGTCAAATTCTAAGTATTCAAAGGATATATGTAGTATTCGAGGAAAAGGATTCAAAATAACATTTTGTAGGGGAAAAAAAATTTAAAAAATTCATCACTGTAGTATTCTCTGACATTTACTAGGTCAGACTTTTTCCTCATACCTATTCTGTTACCATTCCCCAAGATATTTTACTTTTATCATGTAATGATATAAATAAAATTACAATATGTATAGATTTTGGACACTTGGTTTGTGAAACAACCATTTAAAGGTAGAATGTTTCAACAGCGTAATAATATTTTAATTTCTTGTACATTATTTTGTTTTTGACCCCAGACACCTATATTTGGGTTCGAGGGGTATATTTGAGGTAATCTCTGAGATTCGAATTGGAGATTAGGATTCGAGAAAATTGGGATCCGACCTATCACTAGATTTCTTTACCTCTCAATTTTTTAAAAATTTTTTAAAAACGGTTTTTTAATGTAGGTTTAACATGTTGACGAAGAAATTTGTGCTTCTGGCCTGGTGAGAAAAGCTCACGGGTTCGAATCCCACTTTCTGTAACGTCAGGGAAGTTGAAATTGGTCAGAGAAAGTCAGAGAATTTTCTTGAAATCCTGGAAAAGTCATAGAAAAAACCAGTAGGAAATGTCATGCTCCAGTCTGCACGTCACCTGGACATTGGAAGGTTTTTTAATTTTTTTTATTTTAAGATTGTGTTTTAAGGCATATTCATGCCTGCTATAAAATAGTGTGTTTAAGGTTCAGTTTGAAATAAATAATGAAAGTGGAGAGAGAACTAGACCACCTAGAGAGTAATGTAGGCTGGAATACTTAATTTTTTTTTCTTCGAGAAAATTGCAAAAATAGGTCGATTATTTTTAAACATTTGTTGGTAAAATTCATAATTTTGGTATTCTGGAAAGCCAGAAAAATGTATTACTAGGGACAAGATTATATAGTGAATTGCTATAAAACAGAAAATAACATTGAAAAGAAAAACATGTCAAAACACCAAAGTGCAAGTTATATCATGGAATTTAAGTAGCATTTAACCAAAACTTAATTCAAATCATAAAAAAAAAATTCTTTTAATGTATGAAATCAAGCAAAAAAAAAAATTTGTAATGATAGTGTTTTTAAACCGATTTCAAATTTTAACAAATATAAATAAAACTTAAAATATGAAAAAAAATTCTTAAATTGATATAATTTCTTATTAAAATAAAAATTACAATTCAAGACATCATATTACAATGTCAAACATGAAAACATTTTGCCTTATGGAAATGCTGTTTATACGTTTTATTTCTTTACTTGTCCATCGTTCAATGTGTGTGTCCTGTTATTGTGTTTTGTATTTTTTTATGTCGTGCACACCCTAGAAGTCTTTTGACTGTTGGTGTGCTCTGGAGCAAATATAAATAAATAAATAAATAAATTTTTATGCGTTTTCCCTAAGAAACTGTGTTCTACCCTTTGTACTATCTGCATACATATTTGTACTACTATTATCTACCTGTGTGAAACCAGTTACCTAGTCTAAGTAGCAATAAATCAACTGTTGCTCACTTTATGGTTTTCAGAACCTGTTGGCATGTTAGGGAAACTACCACAAAGTGATTTTAAAGTAGTATGTTAATATAGGGGTGTGCGAATAGTGGATTTTGATGGTCGAATAATTTCGAATTGAATAGTAAAATTTTCGAATAGAATGCGAATAGTTTCGAAGTCGAATAGTTGTAATATATATATATATATATAATGTTACTACACTGAACAATGGCGGGTTTTTATATATTTAGTTTATACAAGATATTTTCTGTGAATGAAACCACAAAAAAAAAAGTTCACTTAGTATTTTTAAGAGTTATTGAGGACATGAATTTTTATTTCATATATAATAATATTTAATAATTGTGCACCGCAAACATTAGTTCCAAGCTGAAAGCTACAGTAGAAACATTTTTAAACAAAATGTTCACGATTTTTATATTAACAAAAACTTCGTTAGCTCACACGGGGAAAACGATAAATCCACACAATATTGCAGTAATTCACAATTGTTTAACGTTGAAAATTAAAATATTTGTTCTTAAGTAAAAATGTGAATGTTGAAGCATCTCAAAATGGAAACATTTTATTACACATATCATATCTGTACTTTGTGTACAATCGCGTGTTAACATTTACGTTAATTTAATTTCAGATTTTTAACGGAAAATTTGTACTAAAATATCACAGCTATTTTCAGAGCGATTGTTTAAGTTTACAAAACATTTCGGAAGTAATGTTTGGAAATTCATGGCTGCCAACTGTCTTTCCACAATATTTCTTTGTTGTAAAACGAACATTGCCGAACACGCACGAAGACGCCATATTTACAGGAATTTGGTACGTTGCTTCAAAAGCTATTTTAATAATTTCACAGTAATCCACTCTTTATTTATGTAAAAACCTCTCAAACAACATAATTATCTTGGATTATTCTTTAAAATTCATAGGACAGAGATTCTCTGTCAGAGAGTAATATGGAAAAATATTCGCGGTCACGTCACCGAAGTTATTCATGGCCGTATGCTTCACCATGGCAGCTAGCCACTTGTTTTGTTCCGGCAAGCTGCATTCTTAGTTTGCTTTGTTACGTTTAACACACTACTAAATAGAAATACGTAGCTGTGAAACGGAAAGTTAAATGCGGTATACATAAATGCAAAAAGGATTTATCAACACAAAATGTATGTCTAATGAATTTTCACATTGATTTCTACCAAAATTATTTTTACATTTGTTTGGACTCCTGAAACTGCAGGTCGCCTTATATTCGGGCATACGGTATTCGCAATTTTAAATTTTGCTATTCGACTTACGAATGCGAATAGTTCGTCAGTTACTATTCGCAACTATTCGTGTTTACGAATATTCGCACACCCCTAATGTTAAATATAGTTTTTTTTACATTTATTTTGCACATTTTGAGTTTTGGTATTGGATGATCCGGGGTACGTAATGATGACTTGGGTGGGGTGCTTTCTTCTGTTCCAGTGGAAAATGAATCGCATTGCGACTTCGTGAAACTTCGTGAAATGCTCATTCGTACCAACATGGAGGACATGAGAGAGAAGACGCACGCCCGCCACTACGAACTGTACAGGAAAAAACGATTGGAGCAGGTAATGATTGGTGGTGCAGATTCATCGTTTTGTGTCCGTTATAGAGATTTGCTATCCAAATATAGGCCTGTGAGCAGTTCACTTTTGTTGATGTATACGTAGTTATGTTAAAAAAAATGTGACCTCAATCTTTTTGTTTATGAATTTATGAAAAATACTTTATGGGTAGGGACAAGATAATATGGTGAATTGCGATAAAACTGAAATAACGCCGAAAAGCATGTCAATTCACCACATAACACTGAAATGCAAGTTAATACACAATTAAGCACCAAAATTCAACAAAAATAATGAAATTATTTAGCATATTTAATCAAAACTCAGATTAAAAAAATGTAATATTTTAATATAAAAAATTCATTAAATTAAATGAATGTTAATCATTTAAATGGAGTTAGTACCAAAATGTATGTGCTAAATACAATTGAAAAAAATTTATGTGATTTTTAATGTTTTAACTGTTATTAGTGAATAAATTTTACATAACATTGGTACAAGAGTTAATAGTTTTGTTTTTAATCCAATTTCATTTTTAAAACAGAAGATTTCCTTGTATTGTTATTATTTTTATAAAAAACTGTTTTGTAAACCTTACTCCACCTAAATAATGGTAAAATTTATATGCTGCAATTTTTACGATAAAATAATTTGTAATTCATTGGTCTAAAACAGATACTTTCAGAACATTAAAAATAAATTATCGAGAATTAGTGGTTTAAAAATGATTCATTAAGAACCAATGATGCACAATAAAACAAATTAAATTTATTTTTGATCCATCTAGTTTTGTACAATTTTTTTTGTCTAAAAATAATGACATTCCTTGAATTTCAAACATCAAAAGATTACTTTCTTTTTTTGATTAAAAGCAAGTTTTGTTTAAATGTTACTTAATTCTATGAAATAACTTACATTTTGTTGTTATGCAGTGTTTTGCTTTTCAGTGTTATTTCGGTTTTATCGCAACCATCACCCGACTTAGAAAATAATTTTTTTTTTTTCCTCTCCAGGAGGTGTTTTTAGTGTGTGGTCATACTCACTGTGAAATGGCATATACGAGGTTCTGTTTGAACTAGCACAGCTGCAAGGCTGGTGGAGGTTGCGTTCTGTATTTCTTTCAAAAAATTGCAAAATATGTAAATTATTTTAAAAAAATCGGTTGTCTGTAAAGTCAGTTTACGGACAATAGTTTAACGTGACAACGTCATAACAAAACATTGATGAAATGATTGCATACTTTTATGAATAAAATTGAATAATTTTTATTGAATTATCACTATTTTATATGGATACGAAGGAGTGAAATGAAATCTACAAATTTAATTGATAAATTTACTTTCATTTGCACTCATTATTTCAAGTATGTTTTATTACTTTAACGAAGAGATTATTTTTAACTCTAACTTTTACGCATGTTTGCTATTTAACTTCTTCCAATCTGTGTTATTCTGTTAAGGACAGGACGATGTGATAGGAAAAGTAGGAAACGAACGGGAGTGTTTCAAGTTTAACGTGCCTCGAAAAAAGTCAAATCGACGGTTTGGTCCAATCGAGTGGAAGAGAGATAGATGCGGCGCGAGTGTACAATGAGCGTAATGGGACAATGTGCGTAACGGGACACTTTTTTAAGTGTGCAGCCGGCTTTCATCGATTTATTAGACGTTGTCACCTCAAAAATCAAAACAGGTCAGGATACACATATCTGTACGGACTCGTGTGGCCGCCCTGTTGGCACGGACCCTGTGTGCTGTGTCGGCAGATGGGGTTCAGCGACGTGGACTCGGAGAACAAGCCGGTGAGCTTCCAGCAGACGTTCGAGGCGAAGAGGAACAACCACCTGCAGGAGCTGCAGCAGAAGGAGGACGAGATGCGGCAGATGTTCGTGGTGCGCGTCAAGGAGAAGGAGGCGGAGCTCAAGGAGGCAGAGAAGGAGGTGGGTTCCCCCCCCCTTGCGCAGCGTCGGTCGCGGCGGGAGTAACGACTGTCAGCCGTGAAGGAACTAGAACAGTGTCGGCCATGTGGGAATTAGAACAGTGTCAGTCATAGCCATAAGGGAATCAGAACAGTGTCAGCCATAGGCATAAGGGAATCAGAACAGTGTCAGCCATAAGAGAATCATAACAGTGTCAGCCACGTGGAAATTAGAACAGTGTCAACCATAAGGGAATTAGAACAGTGTCAGCCACAAGGGAATTAGAACTGTGTCGGCCATAAAGGAATTAGAACAGTGTCAGCCATAAGGGTATCAGAACAGTGTCAGCCATAAGGGAATCAGAACAGTGTCAGCTATAAGGGAATCAGAACAGTGAAGAAGTAATGCCTGTTTCAGTGGTAAGGAAATTAGAACAGTGTTGGTCGAAGGGGAATTAGAACTGTGTCAACCGTAGCCATAAGGGAATTAGAACTGTGTCAGCCATAGCCATAAGGGAATAAGAACAGTGTCGGCCATAAGGGAATCAGAACAATGTCGGCCATAAGGGAATCATAACAGTGTCTGCCGTAAGGGAATTAGAATAGTGTCAGCCATATGGTAATCATAACAGTGTCTGCCGTAAGGGAATTAGAACAGTGTCAGCCACGAGGGAATCATAACAGTGTCTGCCGTAAGGGAATTAGAATAGTGTCAGCCATATGGGAATCATAACAGTGTCTGCCGTAAGGGAATTAGAATAGTGTCAGCCACAAGGGAATTAGAACAGTGTCAGCCACGAGGGAATCATAACAGTGTCTGCCGTAAGGGAATTAGAATAGTGTCAGCCATATGGGAATCATAACAGTGTCTGCCGTAAGGGAATTAGTATAGTGTCAGCCACAAGGGAATTAGAACAGTGTCAGCCACGAGGGAATCATAACAGTGTCTGCCGTAAGGGAATTAGAATAGTGTCAGCCATATGGGAATCATAACAGTGTCTGCCGTAAGGGAATTAGAATAGTGTCAGCCACAAGGGAATCATAACAGTGTCTGCCGTAAGGGAATTAGAATAGTGTCAGCCATATGGGAATCATAACAGTGTCAGCCGTAAGGGAATTAGAATAGTGTCAGCCACAAGGGAATTAGAACAGTGTCAGCCACGAGGGAATCATAACAGTGTCTGCCGTAAGGGAATTAGAACAGTGTCAGCCACGAGGGAATCATAACAGTGTCTGCCGTAAGGGAATTAGAATAGTGTCAGCCATATGGGAATCATAACAGTGTCTGCCGTAAGGGAATTAGAATAGTGTCAGCCACAAGGGAATTAGAACAGTGTCAGCCACGAGGGAATCATAACAGTGTCTGCCGTAAGGGAATTAGAATAGTGTCAGCCATATGGGAATCATAACAGTGTCTGCCGTAAGGGAATTAGAATAGTGTCAGCCACAAGGGAATTAGAACAGTGTCAGCCACGAGGGAATCATAACAGTGTCTGCCGTAAGGGAATTAGAATAGTGTCAGCCATATGGGAATCATAACAGTGTCTGCCGTAAGGGAATTAGAATAGTGTCAGCCACAAGGGAATTAGAACAGTGTCAGCCACGAGGGAATCATAACAGTGTCTGCCGTAAGGGAATTAGAATAGTGTCAGCCATATGGGAATCATAACAGTGTCTGCCGTAAGGGAATTAGAATAGTGTCAGCCACAAGGGAATTAGAACAGTGTCAGCCACGAGGGAATCATAACAGTGTCTGCCGTAAGGGAATTAGAATAGTGTCAGCCATATGGGAATCATAATAGTGTCTGCCGTAAGGGAATTAGAATAGTGTCAGCCACAAGGGAATTAGAACAGTGTCAGCCACGAGGGAATTAGAATAGTGTCAGCCACAAGGGAATTAGAACAGTGTCAGCCACGAGGGAATCATAACAGTGTCTGCCGTAAGGGAATTAGAATAGTGTCAGCCATATGCGAATCATAACAGTGTCTGCCGTAAGGGAATTAGAATAGTGTCAGCCACAAGGGAATTAGAACAGTGTCAGCCACGAGGGAATTAGAATAGTGTCAGCCACAAGGGAATTAGAACAGTGTCAGCCACGAGGGAATCATAACAGTGTCTGCCGTAAGGGAATTAGAATAGTGTCAGCCATATGGGAATAATAACAGTGTCTGCCTTAAGGGAATTAGAATAGTGTCAGCCACAAGGGAATTAGAACAGTGTCAGCCACGAGGGAATCATAACAGTGTCTGCCGTAAGGGAATTAGAATAGTGTCAGCCATATGGGAATCATAACAGTGTCTGCCGTAAGGGAATTAGAATAGTGTCAGCCACAAGGGAATTAGAACAGTGTCAGCCACGAGGGAATCATAACAGTGTCTGCCGTAAGGGAATTAGAATAGTGTCAGCCATATGGGAATCATAACAGTGTCTGCCGTAAGGGAATTAGAATAGTGTCAGCCACAAGGGAATTAGAACAGTGTCAGCCACGAGGGAATCATAACAGTGTCTGCCGTAAGGGAATTAGAATAGTGTCAGCCATATGGGAATCATAACAGTGTCTGCCGTAAGGGAATTAGAATAGTGTCAGCCACAAGGGAATTAGAACAGTGTCAGCCACGAGGGAATCATAACAGTGTCTGCCGTAAGGGAATTAGAATAGTGTCAGCCATATGGGAATCATAACAGTGTCTGCCTTAAGGGAATTAGAATAGTGTCAGCCACAAGGGAATTAGAACAGTGTCAGCCACGAGGGAATCATAACAGTGTCTGCCGTAAGGGAATTAGAATAGTGTCAGCCATATGGGAATCATAACAGTGTCTGCCGTAAGGGAATTAGAATAGTGTCAGCCACAAGGGAATTAGAACAGTGTCAGCCACGAGGGAATCATAACAGTGTCTGCCGTAAGGGAATTAGAATAGTGTCAGCCATATGGGAATCATAACAGTTGTTGTCCTCCTCTCCTCTTCTCTCTCACCGATGTCTCTCTTGGGTGAGAGCCAGGTATCGGGTGGAGGAGGTCCAACTGCTGGTCTTGCGGCAGGATTCACACTCGGCTGGTATGCAGGCGAATAGCTAGTGGGGTGAGGGATGGGACTAAACTATTCATAGAAAATAATGTAGGTATTTTACACGGAACTTTTATTGACCTGAATTGTCCAAACAGTTCAATTGGTCGCCTGCGTCGGCTTTCACAAAATACACTGGATTGAAACACGGTACACCCTATCGTCAAGAAAGGGGGGGGGGAAGGGAGACAAATTCCCTAGGCTGAGATAGGTCCTCGGATGGCCTAACTCGCGAAGGAGGGGTGCGAGCAGCAGAAAACGGATAGCCAGTCGTTCTGCTGCTCCCCTATGATCGTCCTATGGTCAGTGGGCGGATTCCAGCCTCACTGGCCGTCGGGCCGATCAACTGACTTCAGGTGGATGACCTCGCCTTTATATAGGGAGAAATGCGCGGGAACGAAGAAAAAGAAGGGAGGGGCGAACTAACTCCTCTTTGGAAGGGATGAGATGCGCGCGCATAACTCTCGCCGAAATTTCCCTGCCCTGGTGGTGGAAGTATAAACTAGATATTAATAATTAAAAAGAAAAGATAAACGTGGCATAAATAATTATATGTAAATACATATATATTCAATCCTATGTATTAAAAAGTATTTAAACTTGCTTTCACACTTAATTAGTTAAATTTTTACTATTATAAAATATAAATACAGTTGGTAGATCGCCGGTCACAAGATGGCGTCACAATGTACATGTTTAGCTGTGGCAAGAGAAAAATATACATTGTTTACATAACTCGTCCATATTTACTATTATATTCTGAAGTGCATTAATATGTGTGGTTATAGCGACGTGAAAAATAAAGGGCGAAGATGGTTGGTTGCTTTAATGAATTATTCTATTGTTCGTTGCTTTGTTTATAACCTACGACGTCGCACAGATTCATCGCCGCATATTACGTGAGTAGGCCTATTGCCGAAATACATTTTTCCCTGAATTGCTTCTGAACTTATTAAAACTCGTTTTGGGTTTAGTTATCACGTAAAGTAACGTGATATTTAATATAGGAAGGGCGGGCACGCGTCACAGTGTCTGCCGTAAGGGAATTAGAACAGTGTCAGCCACGAGGGAATTAGAACAGTGTCAGCCGTAAGGGAATTAGAATAGTGTTAGCAGTGAAGAAGTAATGGTTGTTTTAGTGGTGGGAAAATTAGAACAGTATTAGTCGAAGGGGAATTAGAATAGTGGTAGTCTTGAATTTAGAACAGTGATCGTCAAGAGGAAATTAAAACTGTTTATTCATAAAGGAATTATAATGGTGTTAGGCTTGAGGAAGTTAAACCAATGTAAGGAGTGGGCAAATAATGCTGGTTTCAGTGGTGGGAAAAATTTTAACAGTGTTAGTTATAAGGGAATTAGAGTAGTCATAGTTCTGAAGTATTATAAGTGTTAGTCATGTGGAAATTGTAATGTTTTATGTTGTGTGTTAATTGTAACATTGTTAGTAAGTACTGAAGTAGTGAAGAAAGTACTTTTAGTAGTGAAGAAATTATGACTTTGTTAGTTATAAGAGACAGTGTTCCTCGGAGTGCTCTCGTTTCTCCACCTGTGCATTACGAGAAATATCTGTTCACATAATCTGGTTACCCCCCTAACAGGCTCCTCATGATCAGACATTGACACGATGCAAAGCTGTTGTTCATTCTGACCTTTTGTCCCTCTCCCCTTTCTCATTTCTTTCATTTATCCCTCTATCTTTTCTCTTTCTACTTTCTCCTGCTTTCTTTTCTCCTGCTTTCCTATTATCCCATTTTTCTCTCTTTATCTCTTTTCTACATCTCACTATTCTCCCCCATTATTACCTCTCCCCTTTCTCATTCTTTCATTTATCCCTCTATCTTTTCTCTTTTTACATTCTCCTGCTTTCTTTTCTCCCTGCTCCTTTCTCCTGCTTTCCTATCCCATTTTGCTCTCTCTCTCTCTCTCTCTCTTTCCTACATCTCACTGTTCTCCCCCATTCTTCCTCTCTCCTTGCATCGTGCCAGCTGTGGTCACCTGTCTGGTCAACGTCACTGTGTACGAGAGTGTTTGTACCATGTACATCTCTTTCCCCTCTCCTTTCTACCACTATTCCTCCCTCCATTCTACCTCTCCTTTCTTCCTCTCACCTTCTGCTTTCCTTTTGTCCATTTATCCCTCTTTTCTTTCTACATCTCTCTCTTTCCCCCCTCTTTCCTTTTTTCCACTATTCCTCCCGCCTTTCTTCCTCTCCTGTCCCCCATCTTTCCTTTCTCCATTTCCCTTTCCCCTGCTTTCCTTACTCCCCCATTTCTCCCTCTCTCCTTGCATCGTGCCAGCTGTGGTTCGCCTGTGTACGAGAGGAGTGACTGTGTGCGCAGCTTCACGCCAAGTTCGACAAGCTGAAGAAGGACCACGCGGAGGAGAAGAAGAAGCTGGAGGAGACGCGCAAGAAGATGGAGGACGAGGTGATAGAGTTCAACCGCCGCAAGCAGCAGCTGCAGCAGCAGCAGATGCCCAGCAGCCACCACACCCTCACGCTCGGCAAGAGCAAGAAGAAGTAGGCCTGCCCGGGACAACCTTCATCTCCCTTCCGGCAGGCTTTTCTGCCTTGACAGTTACATTGGTAACGAATTTTGCATCTTTAGGCAAGACGTCAGGCAAACTCTGTTGTGGGTGCGGAAGCTGCAAAACATTGCCGATCCAAAAGTTTCACAAATAACTACTGTATCAAGTAGTAGCTCGGCTTCTGGGTTTGAAGCCGCGTCCTTGGCGAATCGTTCACCGACGTTGCGGTCAGCGTTGCAGTTGCCATCATCAGGGAGCTGTTACCTACTCCAGTACCTACAGTAGGTAACTGCTCCCTGACGATGGCGACTGAAACGTCGACCGAAACGTCTGTGAATTATCCGCCAAGGACACAGCTGCAACCCAGAAGCCGAGCTACTTCAGACAATGGCCGTGAAGGCCTGCAAACATTATTAGTACTGTATCGTTTTGTGAGGAAATTATGTAACTAATAAAAATCCTCATAATAGTTCTTATCCGCTTGTACTCCATTGTATTCAGACTATTTGCATGTTGGATAGAATCTCGGTTATTTTCAATATGTCGTGTAGGGGCTATATAGCTGCAGGAGTAGTTTGTTCCTTATCATATGTTTTGTTTTGGAAGGTAAAACTCAACTATGCATTTCATGATTTCAAAGAGGCATTTAACACTTTTAAGTGCAGTTTTTTTTATTTAGTCTGTCAGTCGGCATTCAAATGCTAATTACGTTTGTTCACTTTTCATATGATAGCTGACTTCTGTGAAACGTGTTTGGTAATATATGACTGAAAAAAAAGAAATGTCCAGCATTCTAACCATGCAGCATACAAATTTAGAATAAAAATAATTCTACTTAAAAATTTTAAAAACAATTTTTTGAAAATTGTGGAATATGTTAGTTGGGTACATTAACCAATGCATATTTTGCTAGTCTTTAAAGTATTAATCTTATGATTCCTGCTATTACCCAGATGTTGTTTTCCACCATATTCTTTCATTTAACATCACCTTTATTCAGTGTTGTGTGATAAATGGGCAAAGATAGTTTGGTAGTCCTATACATCCCACTTTTCTCTCATCAGACTCATCTTTCATTACATTTTATGTTTTAGTCTGCCAAATTTTTAAATTATGTATTATAAAACTGTCAAAAGCATAGCATTAGTTTAGCATGTAATGTAAAAAAACACGAATGTTAGGATATTAAAATTATAATTTAACACCTCCTTCACCCCTTTTTTCCCCATGGACAAGTCTTGCGTATGCCTCTTCCTTCATTCTGGTTCATATTTCAGATTAGGTTGACAATTTTTTTTTGTTTCTTCCACAATCTAGATTGATTTCAGAAGGGTCAGTCCTAGATATCTTAAGTTACTCCAAACTATGATATACATTATGAAGAAGCATTAGCCCACAGATGATCTTGGAATGTTTGTCGGTACAGGCAAAATGTCCGTTAGCACGCGGTATTCTTTAATTCATTGTCGTTTCCTGCTTTTAAGTATGCCAAAGAATATGTGTGTGTACGGTAACATAAAGGTGTCGGTTCTTTCTACACGTGTACATATTATTAATTTATTGTATCTGTAGGATTAATTAATTTTTAGCATGCATGTTCTTTTTTTTTTGTAACTTGGTAATAAGTCTTCCTTTTTTATATAAATGTTTTTAAGTTGTTAGTGAGACATGTAGTTTATGTAGACTACACTTTGTGTTGACGGTGTATTTGGGGAGGGTGATCAGGAAAGTCACGTACTCCGCTAAGCTGGTTGGAGGCCAGTTTTGAGCTACATTCCCAGATTATGTATGTCCAAAATTTAATAAAGCCGTATCAGGGGCGCAACAACTAAATTTCCAAAGGGGGGGCAATATACTTTATTATAAAGAATCATGGATCCCCCCTATTGAAGCGGGGGGGGTCTGGGGGTCCTCCCCTGGGAAAATTTGTATTTCAAGGTGGAAAATAGTGCTATTTTAGCAGTTTTATTATCTAAAAATTGATTACACAGCACTTTCTTTGCCCCCGTTTGCCCCCACTTCAAGGTTTCAGGGGGGGGGGGGGCAAAATACCCTTGCCCCCCCCCCCTGTTGTTGCGCCCCTGAGCCGTATACTATACACAATGTTGGCTGTCGCTAGATGTTCAAACTCATTGCTTTTAAATTGCAGTATTCACTCGAATCTAACATGCCTTACATTCAAAAATGCTTTCCTCTTCGGTCATTTGTTTCTTAAAAAAAAAAAAAAAACTGTTTAAAAGTTTAAGTCTAGAGCAGGGTGGGAAAGGGAATTTTGGTTTGGAAAAATTTCAAGCGGGGGAAAAAAATTTCCACTGGAAATGGAATGGGATTGAGAATTATTTGGGGCTTGAAATTTCTATGCTTTTACAAAGTACAGAAATTTAAGCCAAAACCTAGTGATTATAAATGGATAGAGCCAGGTAATTTTCAAGGACTGCAAAATAAAGCTGGATTCATTTGATTTTATGATAACCGAAAAATTAAAATATATACGCAAATTAAATAAATATGTGGAATAGTTAAGCATATGTTTTAGTTATTTATGACTGTCAATTTATGTTTCTGCAATATTTTTATCACATTAACTGTGAATTTACACTCAAATCTAACACTTTTATTTACATTTTTCTTTTGGTTTCAATACGCAAATCACAACATCCGTAGTGTCATAGGTAAAAACATCATGGTAGATCAGTTGTGCCAATATATTAAAACTAAGTTTCAACTGCCTTGTTTGCATCTTCTCCATAGCATAACAGGTCCTGTGTTTTTTGTTTAGTCCATGGTCTTAGACATGTTTTTTAAATTTCTTTCCAGTTCCAGTACCTGTAATGAAAAAAAGCATTCTTGTTTCTTACTCATTATGGTTAAGACCATAGAACTAAATATGGATACAGATTACAGACTGTGGATGAGGAATTTTTGAGTCCATCATGGAATGTGTCCTGCGAATGACCGTTGGTGCATTGTTGTTTTGTATGTCAAGAGTTTCAATACATGTGTTGAATCATTATTTTACATTTAAAAATTTCAATAAAAAAACATGTGTTATTCATGTACGGTAAGTAGTAAACAAACCTGCATTACAGTTCTGTGTGCAATTTTTTTGTTGCCAATGATGTTCTCGTGTGTAGAAGAAAGAGAATCTGTCCATATCGAAGTTTTAGTGTGCGGTTAAGACATACCTCATTTTTAAAATGACAACAATGTTATAATTGAGTTGAATTCACCAAAATGGAACATGCCATTGATTCAAAGAGAGGAACAGTCACAAAAAAGAAATGGTTGCATCTTAAATTTGAGTAAAGATCTGTGAGAATATTTATGTAATTTGTTAACTTTGCAATGATCTTCACTGAATTTTCAGGCACCAAGAAGTGTTAATCCCAAGTGAAAGTAAAGTGCATGTGTTCTGAGCAAGGATGGAGAGAATAAGCTAAGTATTTATTGATTTCATGTTTTAGAGTACATATTTTTGTGATGTGTCAACTTGCTTGTAAGAAAATAAGAGCAGTATTAAATTTTTTAAAATTGTATGATTGTTTTGTTTACATCAGGTTCGCTATTTGCATAGTTTAAATTGTGTCAAAATTAGTTGGGATTTAACTTTGTCTGTCTCAGGAAAAAAAATGTGATGACTTATTTAGTTTCAGAACCTTGATTTAGTTTGTTTATTAGATTACCTTTGTAGATAACATTGTTTTCATCACACTTTCAACATATTTTTTTGGGTTTTGTGCATGATAAGTGTCTTCATTACCTACGTACCATGGTTGGAGTCTGTATCTTAATCTTTGTAATGGGTAGTTAGGTTCTTAGAAGAGTTACGTATATGTTTTCATTTATTGGTATTCAGGAGCAGATGTTTAGTTGAATGTAGAAAATATTAACATTTTGGAACTCCAAAGTAGCTGTTAAATGACTGTAATTTTTATGCAATATGTTAATATACACAAGGAAAAAATATATATTTGTAGTACAAAATTAAATTAGTTTTTATTAGTATTACCATGAAACATTTTTGACTAATTTAATTATGCTCTGCAGCAGGTCCCTTTAAAAGAAACCATATAACAGTAGAACCTTAATAATGGAAACTTATAAATGTACCATAATTTTGTCATTTTGCAATAACGAGGTTTGTATGAACCATACAATTACAAATTTAATCACGAACGTTACATAATTTCTAAACCAATTTAAAATTAAGTTTAAATTTCTGAACAATTTTATACCACACTGTCTGCTTTTTTTATGGATGGTAAAATACAGTTTTAAGATGGCTACACATGTGGCTCAAAAAAATATTTTCTGTTGTATTACACTTAAAAAGCATTTAAGCTACAATAATAACGTAAATTACCTGCAGAAAGACATACTGCCATCTTTTTAGAAGAATAATATTTCCAAGCTTTTTCCTCCAGACTACAATGAATTATATTTATGTTAGTTGAAACTTCACATTTTTTCTTTACGTTATTCTGAGATATTTGTATAAACCATCCTTTACTACATGTAGTTGTTTACCCTTGGAACAAAAACCACTTAGTTTATGATGTAATACTTATTTTTGTATTAAACAAATTAACTAGCACTAAAATTCCTATGTAATTTCTAGGGTCTGTTAAAGATCTTTGTATTAATGGGAGTTTTTTTTGTATTTACAGGGTTTTTATTAATGTGGTTTCACTGTACTTGTGAACAGACGGCAGAATTGATATTGTGGTGATATGTTGGTTGTCTCGCAACGAAGATAGTAGTTGGAAATTTTTTTTTAGTTACTTATTGTTTTCAGCTCCTATTGGATTGTTTGTAAATGATACCACAGTTTTAACAACTTAACCTTACAATCAAATTATTGGATTTGAAAAATGTTGTAACAGTTGTTGCTCGGGAGGCTTCCTAACCGGTGGGGGAAGGCAGCATAGGCGTGGCGTTGGCCTGAGCACCACGGTTGCTCAGCGAAGCCAGGACTTGAAGTAGTCGCGGTTGCTCCTGAGCACCAGGGACCAGAGATCAGAGAAAGTTACAGATGGAGCATAAGCTCTGAGCACTGTGGCCAGTTTGTCCACGTAAGAAGATGGCGGCCATTTGTTTATATAGTATACAGAAATGTAGTTTACTACATACTCTTGTACACAATCATTTTTCTCGAGTCAACAGTCTTTATTTATTTAATATTCATGCACTTTTCCACCACCATACATAATCACTTATGAGAAAATATGATTTTCTTCATGTCACAATATGGCGGCGACCTGCTTCCCCCTTACGTCCCCCTGGCTTCAGCAGAGATACCTAGAAACTGTGTTTATGCTCCATCTGTAACTTTCTCTAATCTCTGCTGGCGACAGACTGTTCGGGCGCTGCGTCCCTGGCCCTCGTGGTTGATGCGTCCATGAAAGTCTTCATTTCTGTAGACAGTCCACTGATCGAACGCCAGGACTAGTTAGCCAGCCGGGTGTCCGCTGATGGAATGCCAGGACTAGTTAGCCAGCCGGGTGTCCGCTGATGGAATGCCAGGACTAGTTAGCCAGCCAGGTGTCCGCTGATGGAATGCCAGGACTAGTTAGCCAGCCGGGTGTCCGCTGATGGAATGCCAGGACTAGTTAGCCAGCCGGGTGTACGCTGATGGAATGCCAGGACTAGTTAGCCAGCCGGGTGTTCACTGATGGAATGCCAGGACTAGTTAGCCAGCCGGGTGTCCACTGATGGAATTCCAGGACTAGTTAGCCAGCCGGGTGTCCACTGATGGAACGCCAGGACTAGTTAGCCAGCCGGGTGTCCACTGATGGAACGCCAGGACTAGTTAGCCAGCCGGGTGTCCTCTGATGGAATGCCAGGACTAGTTAGCCAGCCGGGTGTCCACTGATGGAACGCCAGGACTAGTTAGCCAGCCGGGTGTCCACTGATCGAACGCCAGGACTAGTTAGCCAGCCGGGTGTCCACTGATGGAACGCCAGGACTAGTTAGCCAGCCGGGTGTCCACTGATCGAACGCCAGGACTAGTTAGCCAGCCGGGTGTCCACTGATGGAATGCCAGGACTAGTTAGCCAGCCGGGTGTCCACTGATGGAACGCCAGGACTAGTTAGCCAGCCGGGTGTCCACTGATGGAACGCCAGGACTAGTTAGCCAGCCGGGTGTCCTCTGATGGAACGCCAGGACTAGTTAGCCAGCCGGGTGTCCGCTGATGGAACGCCAGGACTAGTTAGCCAGCCGGGTGTCCGCTGAGGGAACGCCAGGACTAGTTAGCCAGCCGGGTGTCCGCTGAGGGAACGCCAGGACTAGTTAGCCAGCCGGGTGTACGCTGATGGAATGCCAGGACTAGTTAGCCAGCCGGGTGTACGCTGATGGAATGCCAGGACTAGTTAGCCAGCCGGGTGTCCACTGATGGAATTCCAGGACTAGTTAGCCAGCCGGGTGTCCACTGATGGAACGCCAGGACTAGTTAGCCAGCCGGGTGTCCACTGATGGAACGCCAGGACTAGTTAGCCAGCCGGGTGTCCTCTGATGGAACGCCAGGACTAGTTAGCCAGCCGGGTGTCCACTGATCGAACGCCAGGACTAGTTAGCCAGCCGGGTGTCCACTGATCGAACGCCAGGACTAGTTAGCCAGCCGGGTGTCCACTGATCGAACGCCAGGACTAGTTAGCCAGCCGGGTGTCCACTGATCGAACGCCAGGACTAGTTAGCCAGCCCGGTGTCCACTGATCGAACGCCAGGACTAGTTAGCCAGCCGGGTGTTAACTGATGGAATGCCAGGACTAGTTAGCCAGCCGGGTGTCCACTGATGGAACGCCAGGACTAGTTAGCCAGCCGGGTGTCCTCTGATGGAACGCCAGGACTAGTTAGCCAGCCGGGTGTCCACTGATGGAACGCCAGGACTAGTTAGCCAGCCGGGTGTCCTCTGATGGAACGCCAGGACTAGTTAGCCAGCCGGGTGTCCTCTGATGGAACGCCAGGACTAGTTAGCCAGCCGGGTGTCCGCTGATGGAACGCCAGGACTAGTTAGCCAGCCGGGTGTCCACTGATGGAATGCCAGGACTAGTTAGCCAGCCGTGTGTCCACTGATGGAACGCCAGGACTAGTTAGCCAGCCGGGTGTCCACTGATGGAACGCCAGGACTAGTTAGCCAGCCGGGTGTCCTCTGATGGAACGCCAGGACTAGTTAGCCAGCCGGGTGTCCTCTGATGGAACGCCAGGACTAGTTAGCCAGCCGGGTGTCCGCTGATGGAACGCCAGGACTAGTTAGCCAGCCGGGTGTACGCTGATGGAATGCCAGGACTAGTTAGCCAGCCGTGTGTCCACTGATGGAACGCCAGGACTAGTTAGCCAGCCGGGTGTCCACTGATGGAACGCCAGGACTAGTTAGCCAGCCGGGTGTCCACTGATGGAACGCCAGGACTAGTTAGCCAGCCGGGTGTCCTCTGATCGAACGACAGGACTAGTCAGCCAGCCGGGTGTCCACTGATCGAACGCCAGGACTAGTCAGCCAGCCGGGTGTCCTCTGATCGAACGCCAGGACTAGTCAGCCAGCCGGGTGTCCTCTGATCGAACGCCAGGACTAGTCAGCCAGCCGGGTGTCCTCTGATCGAACGCCAGGACTAGTCAGCCAGCCGGGTGTCCTCTGATCGAACGCCAGGACTAGTCAGCCAGCCGGGTGTCCTCTGATGGAACGCCAGGACTAGTAAGCCAGCCGGGTGTCCGCTGATCGAACGCCAGGACTAGTTAGCCAGCCGGGTGTCCGCTGATCGAACGCCAGGACTAGTTAGCCAGCCGGGTGTCCGCTGATCGAACGCCAGGACTAGTTAGCCAGCCGGGTGTCCACTGATGGAACGCCAGGACTAGTCAGCCAGCCGGGTGTCCTCTGATCGAACGCCAGGACTAGTCAGCCAGCCGGGTGTCCTCTGATCGAACGCCAGGACTAGTTAGCCAGCCGGGTGTCCTCTGATGGAACGCCAGGACTAGTCAGCCAGCCGGGTGTCCACTGATCGAACGCCAGGACTAGTCAGCCAGCCGGGTGTCCTCTGATGGAACGCCAGGACTAGTTAGCCAGCCGGGTGTCCACTGATGGAACGCCAGGACTAGTCAGCCAGCCGGGTGTCCTCTGATCGAACGCCAGGACTAGTCAGCCAGCCGGGTGTCCTCTGATCGAACGCCAGGACTAGTCAGCCAGCCGGGTGTCCTCTGATCGAACGCCAGGACTAGTCAGCCAGCCGGGTGTCCTCTAATCGAACGCCAGGACTAGTTAGCCAGCCGGGTGTCCGCTGATCGAACGCCAGGACTAGTTAGCCAGCCGGGTGTCCACTGATGGAACGCCAGGACTAGTCAGCCAGCCGGGTGTCCACTGATGGAACGCCAGGACTAGTCAGCCAGCCGGGTGTCCTCTGATCGAACGCCAGGACTAGTTAGCCAGCCGGGTGTCCACTGATGGAACGCCAGGACTAGTTAGCCAGCCGGGTGTCCACTGATGGAACGCCAGGACTAGTCAGCCAGCCGGGTGTCCTCTGATCGAACGCCAGGACTAGTTAGCCAGCCGGGTTTGTAGCTAGGCAAAGAAGCGACGCACCTTAGGTCGAACAGCTGACTTGTACGCGAAAGGAGTCTTAGTGGTCACTTGCTGCCTGGGCCACAGCTCTGGAACAGCTTCTTTGGGACGTCCGCTCGGTCACCGCTTCCATCTGGCGACTCGTTTCCGAGCCGGATCTTAAAACATTGTGATTTGAATGCGGTCTTCCAGGAGATGGCGTATATTGCATTGGAATAAAAAAACTTTTCTTACTGTGTTTTAATGACTGACAACTTTTTCTACAGATTAAAAAAAAATATTTATGAGCTGTAATTTTTCGTAACTTGTTCTCTTGTGTAGTTGTAAACCTGATTTTACGTTTAAAGAGGGTTTTATTATAATCATTGTAACGATACTGGTGAAGATACTTGATAGAAACTTGCTTCGATTTTAATAATTGCTTGATTTCATGATGCTCTATTCACTCTGGTTTTATGGGTTGGGTAAAAAAAAAAAAAAAAAAAAAAAAACAAAACTGAAGAGCTTCAGAGGAAATAAAGAAGAGAAATTTGATGAAAGTGAGAGCATCAATTGCAACTGATGAAGAGAATTAAGTGTTTTAAGAAAAGAAGAAGAAAGAGCACTGCAAACAAATAGTTTGAAGAGGCAAGTGTTAGATTAAAAAAAAGACTTGTGCAGAGAAAAATAGAAGAAATAGGAGTAACACAAGCTATGCTTGAGGCTGTACATAATGTAAGGAAAGAAGATGCTGAACAGAAACCTGCTGTAGACAAATTCAGCTCTCCATTGCAAAAAGAAAATCAAAATTTATATCAGATAATTTTTCTATAAGGCTGAAGATCAATTAGATTTAAATGAAAACTGTAAGTTAACTAGTACTTTTTGCTGTATTGAAATTTATATATTTTATCCATCTGCGATTTGGAGAAACTAAATCAGTGTTATTTAAAGAAAATGTGGAATCCATCAAACTAGAAAATTGCTATAACTGCTTAAAAATGGCTATTTTATTCTGACACATTTTATTCTTATAATTAAACATCTTGAGATTTTTTTCTAAATAAGTTTATTTATGACCTAAGATTATTCTTGTTTCTTTAAACGTAACTTTGATTACAATGCTGTAAAAAGCATTATAATTATCTTAGCAAAGAAAAACTTATGTACAAAATTAATGTAAATGTTAAAACTTTTTTTTGTTACCATCTTGTTTTAGAACTCGTTTATTCATCATATTGTCATGTACACATATTTGTTGTTCATAGTGTATTATAGGCCTATGCATAAATTTGACAAATTTTTTTAGAGAATATTTTTTTTTTTTGTATTTTATGTTCACATTTTATTTTTTGTAAGACCCTTTTGGAAACTATAAAAAAATTATTTTTTTTACCTTTGTAGGGAAGGTAAATTGAGACCTGGTGTTTTTTCTACCTATTTATATAGCAACTTATTGAAACATGATCTAAATAACATTGTACTGTATGTTAATTTAAGACTACATTGAATGATAATCCAGCAGACTCGCTAATCTGAACGTGCCCGGATTAAAGATTTTCACTCTACCTCCAAGCTACTGTTATCATTGGAAATTATATAGGTGTGGTTTTAAGCCAATCTGTTCTCATCCAAGAAATTAAATTCATGGTAGATCTTTGACAAACACTAATGGACAGTTGAGCTCACTGTGAGCTGAAAAAAAAAAAAAAAAAAATGTGAGCATCTTTCAACACTTGCCAGTGATGTGTTAACATCTAACCTTGTTAACGAGCAAATTCATGTTTCTTAATTTGTTCGTGTTGCAGATAAAATTATAATTTGAAACTTATACATAAAATTTAATGTAGAATTCTATAAAATAATCCTGGGCATCATAAAATAGTAGCTTTTCAAGTGCATACTTAAATTTGTAGATGTGAATAACAAAATTACTTTTTGCACCTGTGGATAGCAGCTCAAAACAATCTGAAATTTTAAAACATTAGAAACTGCTCCGATAATAGGAAAAAAAAACTTGAAAAATCCTAACTCCTGGCTTTGGACATGATTTTTATGATGAGGAATTTTATAAAATTACTGTCCGTTTTGTTCATTAAAACGTTAATATTTTAAAGTTTCTGCACACATTATAAGTTATACTCCTTCGGCATTACTAAAATATTAACGTGAAACATTTTAAAAAACATATTATAGCACTAAATGTATGTTGTATATTTGTTATTCTTAAATGACTGAAATCAGTCTGTAAATAATTACTATAAATAAATCTAAACTCTTTGAGCTGATTCAATAATATTATTATATAATATAAAGTTATTACAAAAAGTAAAATTGTTTTTCCAGTGATGAGATTTGAACCATGTCCCTTGATGTTAAGCCTGCGCTCTATCGCTGTGCTACTGAACCTGTTGGCATAGTGCAAGGAGAAAATGTATAATAATCATTCTAATGCCAGTTTTCTTAGGTATTTTAAAACTTGAGATTAGTGTTACGAGACTATTCCAGTTTACCAAATATATTCCGAGGGTAGTTTCACTATCGCAAAGTTTCATTTGGTACACCAATTTTTTTTTGGTATGTACCTTAATGTTTAAGAAAGTGACTTATTTGTGTTTATGTTGCCACAAATGGGTTCTGCCATCTTTGTATCACATTTCCGTTTCCGATTTTCGTTGCGTTGTCACAAAAGTATTCCTACCAAATGCGGTGTACCGAGAGCTGAGATGTTTACATGTCAAAACCGGAAGGTATTGGGGAGTAATAAGGATTAAGTGTGTTACGTTGTCCTCGAAAGAAGTTTTGGAAATGGAAGAAGTGGATGAACACACTGCAACCCTGTGACACTGATACCTTTGCTCTCACTATTTGCTTAACATACATACTTGCTGCAGGCATCATATGCCACTTTAATATCCTTAACAAGTCCTTAATCTTTAATTGAATAAGGGCCCTTAAAAGTCCTTAAATTTAATTAAGAATCCTTAAAAAAAGATCCTGTAAAAAATGAAAGCATTCAGGTAATGGATAGATGCAGCTGTTTTAATGTTATTTTGTTTCCGACTTGGCAGCAAAGCTTTGTGCATGCGCAGTACGACTGGTGAATTTCGGACCATGCAATCAGATTTTATGCATAAAAATTATTTCGAACTTCTTTTGCAATTTTGATTACACCTTTACACTAAATATGCGTGTTTTATAGTCTTCCTTTGAACTTATGAAGTAATTTTATAATTAGTGATCAGAGTAAATGTTATGGCTACAAATTTTAGATAGGCACTATCATGGGCGTCGCAACCGGGGGAGGGGGGGGGGGGACACGCCCCCCCAATAATAAAAGTCTTCAATTTCATCCCCTCCAATAATATATTTAGTTTCGTAGTTATATTAAAGATATTATTTCTGTGATATAACCCATATGTTGTGCATGGTGCATTTAGTTCAATCGTGGTAATGTGAGCACTGTGTTTTTACAAATTTGTTATCTGAAAATATTTTTTATAAAAAATAAATTATATATTGCAACCAACTATAATTAGAATATTTAGGAAAGAAAAATGCCTAAAAACCACCTTTTTGCACCTTCAAACCCCAAATTTTCCCGGGGGAGGACCCCCGGCCCCCCCCCCCCCCCCCCGCTTTATTTTTCCAGGGGATGGATATTCCTCAACAACTAAATCAATAGCAGTTCCCCCCCAAAAAATATATCCTTGCGACGCCCATGGGCACTATGCTTGGGTTAGATGAGTGTTTCTGAGAATTCTGGACAATATGGACTTTTCCTGCAAGATTTGAACTCAGGGTTGAAAGATAAAAAGTTTTTTTTTGTTTAAACCAGCTTTTTTTATTATGTTAGTTATTTTGGTTCTCAGCATGTTGAAATGAAAGGCTCTCTGCCACTCATGTTGAACCAGAAAAGTTACAACATAAAAGAACTGAAGTTCAGCAAATCTGCACATCTGACTGGGACTTATCCACAGAAAGGGTATTTCCCCACAGGAGGAGGATTCTCCATAGAATGGGTGTTTCCCAGAGAATGGGGATTTACAGTAGTCAGGGATTTCGCACAAAACAGGAATTTTTTTTAATAATAATTTTTTTTTAAACACACTACAATTAAATTTTACAGAAGTATTTAGCTGGAGATAATTTACAACTTATTCAGATAATTTAAATGATAATATTTTTGATTAGTATTTAATTTTTTTGTTGCTCTGAATCATGAGCAAAATTAATGAGCAAACCTTTGTTGCTACTAGAGTGGGATCAGACCTTTTATATATTCTATGTAAAAAGACATAAATTAAAAAACTATATTTTTTTATATATAAATTCCATGTGGTTTCAACCTGCCAACCCTGATTGAACTAACCAATGAAATTATCTTTTGTAGCATTAACTATTTAACTTTGTCCCTTGAGGTATTTTGCTATATTACAAATAGTTATCTCTTTCAGTAGTGGTGAAGGCGATGAAGTGAAGGGTTGCTTAAAAACTCCTTAAATTTATCCGAACAGAAGAAATTACATTATTCTACTAATGTAAAAACACATACAAAATTTTATTTGGTTAAACTGATTGTAAATTTTTTTCCATCTATTGCTAATTTCAAATTTTAATTATAATTTTACATTAATGAGACTCAATTGTATTGCTATTTATTATATAATGTTGCCTGTATACTTATAAATAGCAACATGTTTTGAGAAGTTGAAAGGCACCGAGACCACTTTACAACTTGCATGAGAACTTCTTCAAAGGAATTGACGCTGGCAAAACACAAGGTAAGACTTTTTTTTTCTGTACTAGCTAAATTCTATTGCTTGTTCTGAAAAAAGGTTCTACTGATGTAACGTTATTAATGTGGATTTCACATGTAACCTGATCCAGGCTACGTGAGATTCTATCACGTGTCACCTAAACAAGTCACATGTAGTTTCCCTTGAGTAACAAGACAATTAGTACATTTTTTTTTTTTATTTGGTACCAAGTATCTTTCTCAAACGTCCAGAACCTTTAGTTAAATGCTTACAATAAAAATGTTGTGCTTTCTTTGTATCAATATACAGGTACAGTACACTCCCGATTATCCGCGAAATTAAGTGGCAGGGCCACCGCGGATAGTGAAAATCGCGGATAATCCGCAAAAGAGCCGAAAATGGGAAACAAAAAAGGAAACATTAATTTCAACTTAAAAATCTAAAAATGTATGTACAGTAAACGTTACAATTAACAGTAAATATGTGTGAGTTCCGAGAAGGCCTGTGGCGTTTTACTGTATAGGTACTGCACACAATACACTCGTCAGTAGAGTTCAAATTTGCTCACTTGTAAAAAAATACAGATTTACATATTTGCTGTATTTTTTTCGTAGCATGCGCGGATGATAGGGAGTTTACTGTATGTGTACTTAAAAAATGTGTTGGGCTATGTGGAGAGGCTGAAGAATCATAAGGTGTTTGAAAAGTTCAACTGTCTGTTGCATGCCAAACTTTGAAGAAATTTCTGTGGAAAATATTTTTTAACCCCTAAAATTAATACGGATGTTAGTTTGATTGAGGATTGTGCACGGATGGGCACGCCAACAGTTTTCGATAAGGAGAGAACAACCACAGGCCGTGATGTTGGGGAGGTGAACACGGTGCGGCTTGGGCGAGGAGATTCCACTGTGGTTCCCCGTTGCCTTCCTCAGCGTGCAGGTGAAAGGGCGAAACAAGTCTTGGGAACACTCCCCCCCCTCCCCCCCCCAACATTGGCAGCTTCAGCATGACTTTTCGGGAGGGGCTATTGCACAAAGAAACGTCAAAAGTTTCAAAAAATGAAAGTGGTTAGATATTGGCCTTGGAATATTATTTACAAATTACAGGTTTCAAATACGGAACCTTAGTAGCTCCATGCAACTTTTGACGAGATAAAAGTTTAACATATGAAATTAAATGTTTAATTTAAACATTAATATACCCTAATCAATAAAATGGGTCTCGGGAGGGGCTATCCCCCCCGCCGCCCCCCTTCTGGAGCCGCGCTTGCCCCCCACACACAGTGAAGAATTCTAGATCCGGCTGTAAATCGTGGTTTTGTACGCTTCCTTAATATCCTTTAAAAAATCCTTGTTAATTTATAAAGGAAGTGTAATTAGAAATATAATTAAATGTTACAGCTATAAATTTCAGATACACTATGCTTGGGTTAGTTGTGTTTTCGAGAGAGAATTCTGGACTTTAGGGGCTTATCTGCAAGAATTGAATTAACCGACAAAATTTTAATTTTTTTTTGTTCTTTAACTGTTAAACATTTTTTTGTTCTTGAGATGTTGATTCCGAATTTGATGTTAACTGGTCACATTTGACAGCCCGGATTCCCACGGACAGGGAAATTCAGTAAAACAATTTGCTATAATTAAGTGTTTATTTTTTGCCTGATGAGGTTAATCATCACAATTTAATTGCCAGAGATAAAAACCCTCAGTTAATAACATTGTAGATAAATTTATAGAAATACTAGCTGAAGTTGCCCGGGCTGAACACATCATAATATAATATCATAATTTAAGGAACATCACAATCGAGTTTCAAGTCTGTAGGACAAACACTTGAATATCAGGAAATTTTTATTTTAAAGTTCCATTGAATGCACAATCTCGGTGCATCAAGGCTACGCATCAGCAAGACAGGGACGCCAATCTTCAGCTTCATTTTGTGTGGAAGGCAGGTAACCCCCAGGCAAGACGTGACGAACGCACCCAACGATAGCGTGTTACAAATTCAAGGCAATGCCATCTATTGACGAAGTTTAGAACTAAACTGTTATTAGCTACCTGTAGTTCGCTAGCAGCCGCGAGCTCCACTAAGCGGATGGGTTTCGCCAAGGAGAAGGATAGGAAGTTACTAGGCCTTACTATATGACCGTGTGGCGGACATAAAGAAGTCACACAAAATCGCTGTTTGTGTGTGTATGATCTATCTTCTATTACTTTCTATTATATAGGTAGCTGAATTTACCCCCTTTTCACACCTTTAGGGATGGAATTTCGTAATTTTATGTAGTATTACATCACTCTCCGGCCCATAAACTATTTAGATGCAAAAAATATGTCGATCCTTTGCTCCGTTGCTGCGTGAAAGGAAAAACATTAACCACCCTATTGCATTTTATAATATAAGTGGGGATATTTCTTTCTGGTGTTAATGCTCATGCCATACCTCTTACTGCATAATACAAATTAACCTCATTTTTGTAGTTGGTGTGTTGAAACGATGGATGGAAGTTGTGCATTTTTTTTAATACAGAAAATGCAATATATAAGAATTTTACTGCCGTTAACGTTGAGTTCGCAACGCTTGGAAATTGGTACCATTTTACAGAGCTATAATCAACCTCAATGTTTGTGCTCTACATATGAGCAGACTAATAGTGTAATATTAGAAATGTCAAAAGCTACAACAAATAAAAAGTTTCATTTAGGAAGAAAATCAATATAGATATGAAAATGGTTCCAAAATTTAGATGTTCACAATAATTCAGTGTTTAATACAAGGCTCTTTTTAAGAAAAAAACATTGGACATTATTTTTTTTTCCTATTCATGGTGATTCATTGACTTAAGGTACTTTTATAAGGATAAGGGCATAGAATAAATCTAGACTGTTTAGGCAAAATATTATTAAGTTCAAATGTGTGTTTTTCAGGAAAGATTATTTTATTTTTAATAAGACTATTACACTGTAATCTGTTCCGTACAATTTGTACATAGTGTATTTTGAAACTACATTTCTAAATATATGAGACAGCTTGAATTTAAATTTGTATGTATTCATATAAATTAGGTACCGTCAGTTGGGGTAACATTGGCCCTTTGAGGGTAACTTTGGCTGAAGACAAAAAAAATGTTAAATCATGTTACAACTCTTCAAAATATTTATTAGATGTGATGATACATATGTTACATATGTATCATCACATCTAATAAATATTTTGAAGAGTTGTAACATGGTTTAACATTTTTTTTTGTCTTGGGCCAAAGTTACCCTCAAAGGGCCAATGTTACCCCAACTGACGGTATATGAAATCCTTGCTAATTTTTTGACTTTAATCTCTTTTGCCTAAAAGTCTAGAAATTAATTTGGCTCAGATACAGATTTAGGTACACTTGTTCAATTATTGGTCGACTGAAAGACGGAACAGGCTTTCACTGGTTTGATCTTTCTCTTTGCCGATAATTATCCCCGGGGCAAATTGTGCTCTGACGTACTGCTAGCCAGTTCTGTCGTTTTGGCAGCTTTTAAGTTCACGTTTCATTCAGCCATCACTTCAGCACGTCTAAATATTGTGATAATGGTATGGAGGCAGACCCGTTCTTTATCCAGTCATCCCCAAACTTCAAACATTTTTTTACAAATTCAAGCTTATTTTATATTAGTTTTAAAATGGCACATAATGCAATTCAATACTAAAGGTTTTTTCAAAAATATGGCATGTTTGTCGTTTTTCCTTTTTAAATTTAATAAATGGTTGTTGCAGTTTCATACAGCTGTTAATAACTAACGTAGTAAAATATGAGTTAAAGAATACGCTATATTTTAAAGAGTATTGGGTTAAAAATCCAATATTTTTAAGCACACTGAAATAGTTAGTGTAAAATAAAATTTCCCCTGGACATGTATTTTTGAAAATCAAATCATTACCAAACGTTTAAATATTTATGCCCATCGCACAATTTTTATTCCCTATTTTTTTTGCACCTCTAATTCTGCTCCTCAAAAACTGGCACACTGGGCAAATGTCCGGTTGGTCTGTTTGTAAATTGGGGCCGACATGGAGGTTAGAAAGAGGGACAACATTTTGCTTGGAGGTTATGAGGCGGAGGTAAATAGAGGGAGTACATTCAGGAAAAAACTGAAAAAGGAGAGGGGGGGGGGTGGTGGTGGTTAAAACTATTTGCTAAGGGCTGGAAGTCCAACTATGCATGACATAGAAATGTAAACAGCACAAAGTGTTATTTATGTTTTTTTTTCTTACAGGCCACATCGTATAAATATTTTAAATCTATGCGGATAAATTATGAAAACTAAAGCAACTTTAAAAAAGGCTATGAAACGAATTCTAACCTACATTTTGTGCAGGACTGTACCTACATCATGTGAGTGAGCTTTCAGAGCACAATGGAAGCTGTAGGTAACTTAACATTCGAAAAATTAACATAGTCGTATAAATACTTTTTTTTTTTTTAAATCAACGTTGTTTCTGATAAATCTAATCCTTACCATAGCAAGCTTAGAGATATATTATGTATTCTGCATGCCATGGCTTTTTTGAGTACAAATAACTATTAGTACAGTCTGAAAAGTAATTATGATTACAATTCTAATGAAGAAATTTTTTTAAGAAACATTTATTACAAAATGAAACTCAAATGGTGTGCAGAACAGCAAATTAATGGTTTCACACGCGAGGTTTTGCAGCAAGTTGTAACCTGAAAAGCAAAAGGTGGTTGCACTTTATAGTGAATTAAAAACACAAAATAAAATTTTCTTTGACGACTAACAGCCGTAAATCATAATCTTTTCAAAATATTGTCGCACTTATTTGTAACGCCAGACATAAACAACAAACATTCGCTACTCTCACTCTCTAACAAAAACTATTATCCAGTAGCACCAACAAGAAAAGTCAACGGGAATGGTTGTATAATCCTGAAAATGTTTTTCCGGACATGTATTGTTATCGTCGTTGCTTTAAGTTTGCAGCAAAGGATTAACCGAAATGAACTTTTGCTTAATGTTGTTTTATTTGTAGTCACCACGTGTTCATTTTGACTTGTTCGTTGGTGCCGGCAGTCAAATGGGTTTTATTTTTGTGCGAGCAGGAACGTTGGTTGCCTTGGATGTTTCAGTTTCAACATGGCAGAACTGATCGTGTGTTTCGATCATGTGATGTAGAAGTTTCTGTGTTGTGAGTAATTTCCATGTGCTGAGGCGGTCGTTTTACTTTAGAAAACAGTTACCGCGTACTTTGCGAACATGGCGGACCCTAAATCGCCGCCCCTGAACGACATAAAACGTCCGGAGGAGGTGGTTCGAATGGCTATGAAGGACAGCTTGAAGTTCGCCGTGCTTATCGGTCTGATTGAAGTCGGACAGGTGTCCAACCCTGAGGTTGTGAACACCGTTCTGCATTTGGTGAGTGGCACGTTTCCGCTCGACGATCGAGCCCCTTTTTTTCTGTCTTAACATCGTATCGATCGTGTTCCCCTGGTGTGCATGAAGTGTTAGGTTAAGTGACTAAGTGTTGACAGGCAGTGTCACGCCCCCCTCTTCAAAAAGGGCAGGTGTGACGCTACCTTGCCCATATCCTTCCAAGTTGGTAGCACGTCGTGTAACACTGTCTTCCTGTACGATGCACGGCAGTGCATAAGTTTTAGAAAAAAACTAATAATGGTGCTCTCCAAAGATCATTACTTTACCCAATCTACACACGTAGTTAATCTTTCAGTCCACGTCGCGTCGGAAGAAAAAAAAAACAGATCACTTAATTTTTCTACATCCTGTATCGCATTTGCGATGACGTTTTACCTCGTAACGTTCGAATCAATCGCACGTTGACCGGAAATGTAATTGGCCCATGTGCGTGCACTTCTAGATCTTTTACTATTATTTTAGGGATAAAAAATAAACGTGCTGGTAAGCCTGTCATGCCCGGTTGCATGATCACACGTAATTTTTTTTTTTAAACTCTTAAACTAAAAATGCATCTATTTCTATTAAGATATCAGGAATACAGATGTACAATTTTGCAAAGTGTCAACACGGGAATGTAAATTATAATTCTCTTACACGTATAAAAATTCCTGAAACAAAGATAGGCAGATGACGTATATATATTTTTTTGTAGTATGTAGTTTAAAAAAAGTCAAACTATTGAAATAGTATTAAAATATTAATATCCAATTTTAAATAGACACAGGCTGTAACGGATTCACTAATCTCGGTATTTCTTCGCCTTTTTTTTTTTTTTTTTTTTTTTTCGTGTTTTGTTTAATCATTAAGTTATGTATGATTTTAAAAAAATTTAAATTCAAAAAAATAATTATACCTAGGTTGTGTTACATTTGTAATCCTTTCAAGTAATACTCTTTGCATACAATTTTGTTTTTCTCTGCTACGTGTATAGTTCTGATTACTTTTTAAGACATCAAAAATTAGTTAAAACATATTTTCAAAAGGGCTGTCTTTTTTTTTTTTTTTTTTTTTAAGTTTAAGTTTAAGCTAAGCAAAGTACGTATTTAAAAATTCGCGCAAAATTTCCACGTGGATATCGAGATACGCCTTTTACGAAAATCACTTCAGTTTATCTGTAAAACCGTAGTTGGCAATTTAAATCACCTATATTGATAGTTTGATTAGTTTTTGGTGATAAATATCTACTACCTACTACCTACTACCTACTACCTAGCGAAGTTTCTACTACGCAATTAAATTAGCCCTAATACATTTCAGTTCGGCCGTGGTCAAATAGGTTTTGTGTGTGGTGCAAAATTGCAGCGCACGATTTGCGAGTTATAACTGGAATGTCTCGTCACTTGTTTGACCGGTTAGATTATTTTTAGGCGTTCTTTTTTTTTTTTTTTGATAGCTTCTATACCTTTTGGAGGTGTCGTCTAAACGATTGTAAAATTTCTTGAAAAGACACATCTCTCGCATGAAGTCTTATCAAGCAAACACTACAATAACCTACGAACGCTGGTCTCGCAGTTTTTTTGTAGTACCTATTGTTTGCGTTCGTTGCATATTGAGTGGAACAGTTGGGCACCTAACTCATAATTTTGGGGAGGGCGAAATGACCCGGAGGTTTTTTTGGTTGTCATGGAATTCCTCAAAGTTGAATGGGGAGTTCGAAATTTGAAGAAGAAGAAGAAAAAGAAGAAATAAAGAGAAAAAAAAGACAGCCCTTTTGAAAATATGTTAACTAATTTTTGATGTCTTAAAAAGTAATCAGAACTAAACACGTAGCAGAGAAAAACAATATTGTATGCGAAGAGGATTACAAATGTAACAAAACTTAGGTATAATATTTTTTTTTTAATTTTTTTTTTAAAAATCATACATAACTTAATGATTAAACTAAACACGTAAAAAAAGGTGAAGAAATACCGAGATTAGTGAATCCGTTACAGCTTGTGTCTATTTAAAATTGGATATTAATATTTTAATACTATTTCAGTAGTTTTTTTATGGTATATTTTCAGTTGCATAGTAGACTTCAGAAAAACGGTTTATAAACTGCCACACACAATTTATATAAGAAATTATATATATAATTTTGCGTTTGTATTAGAGTAACGTAATGTAAACGAGTCTATTCAAACTAGAAAGGTTTTTATGTTCCGTATATTAACATGCGACTCTATTCTGCTCGGGGTCTGTATTAAAGGCACAAAGCAGATTAGTCTGAACATTTTTTAAAACAAAATTGCTATAATCACCATCGCAAACTCGAATAATGTAAAATATTCATTGGAATTAGAATTAAGGAGGGTGTTTGCTACTATCGCTGTTACCATAGTACCTTCACTTCTTGCAACAACAAAAAATCGTCATTAAAATTACTTAACCCTGAATGCGTATTTTATGTTCTATTCGTATTGGTGTTAGCATGGAAAGAATTTGACTGTTCGTTCGCGGCCAGTTTATTTTCCCCCTTGCTACGCCCGACCTTGGCGCAGATTTTGAAGTGGGGTGGATTTACTTAGATGTTTGCCGCCTGCCTGACTTGACGATGCCCCAGCAATTGCCATTACGATATGGAGAAATAATTAATTTTAAGTTGTAGGCCTATATCGGCTTTGTAACGCAGTCAAATATTTAGTCACAATGTCACTTAATGATGAATTTTGTAAAATTGTTCCTGGAACTACAAGTTTCATGATTTCACCGTAATCACGTGAATGCTGAAATATTTTACCACATTTTGTAACGAAAATAATCAAGTTGGGGAAATGTACATCGTTATTCTATTAAATACAAGTTCGTATTTTTTTTTTTTTACAGTTCTTGTTTTGTATTGCTGGTTGTACAGCTACCAGGAAACATACTATTTTTAATGTGGATTTGGTTTCGTATAATATTAACGATGATTATTTTCTATTCATTTCAGGGTTTGATATGAAATAATATAAATTAATTTACGGAACAATATCCAAGGGAAAAAAAATTGGTTGTCTGTAAAGTCGGTTTACGGACGATAGTTTAACGTGACAACGTCATAACAAAACATTGATGAAATGATAGTTTAGTTAAAGTACTAAATTTAAAAGCTACTTTTGAAAAGCCCGCCTTAACCTATTTAATATAATAGTAGATTCATAGGCCAATCGAGTGGAAGAGAGATAGATGCGGCGCAAGCGTACAATGAGCGTAACGGGACAACGTGCAACGGGATAATGAGCGTAACGGCACAATGAGCGTAACGGGACAATGAGTCTTCCTTTTTCGTGCGTGCAGCCGGCGTTCATCGATTTATTAGACGTCACATCAAAATAAAAAAAAAAAGAAATTTTCCCGTCTCAAATGCATTGGAACGAGGACGCCTGCTCGTTTTTTTTCTAAAACCGCCTGTAAGTTGGTGGTTTCCGTGATCACCAAGGTGAGACTGGCTATACCACGTGACAAGCTCTGTTATCTGCTCGGAGATAAAACCCCCTATCTGCCGCCTCGACGCTGCCAGGCGCTCCCAGGTGCAATCTCAACCCGGGTTTAAAACTGCGCGAGAACGTAAGGGGTCGTTACCACAACGCCGAATGTCAAAATTGACCACAACGCCGACAGCTAGAAAACTGCTGTGTACCACAACGCTGAAATAACAACCGAATGAATTTGTGTGTGTTTCTTAAATGTACCTTAACGCCGAAATACCACAATCAAATCTAACCTTACCTAAACTAACCTAACCTAGCGTAATATAACCTAACTTAACCTAGCCTATCCTAGCCTAGCCTAACCTAACCTAACCTAGTCTAACCTAACCTAGTCTAACCTAACCTAGTCTAACCTAACCTAGTCTAACCTAACCTAGTCTAACCTAACCTAACCTTTGTGGCAGTCCTGCAGTGACATTTTTCGGCGTTAGTGTATTTCGGCGTTGTGGTATATCGGTGTTGTGGTGCGTCCCCGAACGTAAGAAATGCAAGACGGAAGAGAAGTTCAGTAACGATGTTTTCAAACACCCGTTTATAAACTACGCAAGATGAAAAAAAAAAAAAAAAAACCCTGCATCTCGAGCATCGACCAACTCTCACCTTTCTTGCGTTTTACGCCTTCCACTTTTTTGAAGTGGACTGTGTCGAAAACTTTTAAAGACGCAGACGTTATGTGCATAGGAAGGCCACGATTTGTCTGTTAGATGCATCGCCGGAGATACGGAAATTTCGCGCATTCATCTAGTCGCGAGTCAGAATGCAAGCAAATCTTCACACTCTTCGCACTGCGCTCGTGATTGGACCACAGTTATCTGGACACGCCCCTCTACGACCGTGAGCCAAAGAGATTCCCAGCTGGGAGAGAAGTGAGCGAATCAAGTGGTGCCCGCATTAATAAGGATAATAAATGAAGTAGCTTGGCTTCTGGGTTGTAGCCGTGTCCTTGGCTACCGGTAGGTAACTGTAGGTAACTGCTCCCTGATGATGGCGACTGCAATGTCGACCGAAACGTCGGGTGAATTATCCGCCAAGGACACGGCTACAACCCAGAAGCCAAGCTACTTCAGACAATGCCCGTGAAATCACGCGCACATTATTAAGGATCATAAATGATATCGATTAGAAATCAAGCGATGGGAAAAGCGAACATGGGTTGAGCACATCCATGACTTTTAATTTATTGTACCCTGAGGCCAGCCGAATCCACGAAATTCTCGGGTGTCTCTCTACATCACGTACCTTGCAATTTAAAATATTTTGATATTTTGTTTGACATGGAACAGGGCGTAGTTTCGGCCACTTGTTGAAGTCAGCAACTTGTGAAATGGTGTGGTCACGGTAGTTTTAGTCGTCCTAGAATAAATATGAAGTTGTTTCCTCGCGGCCTGTAAAGAAAATTTGTGATTCCAACGAGGTATAGGTCTGACTGACATGGCTTTGACATGCCAAAAATCGGGATAAATGGTTGTAGCAGAGGTTGTTTACAGCGGTTTATACAATACAGTGCATATAATATTCTTTATGGTTGTAATTATAAGAATGAGAAGGTAATAAATTTTTTATGTCGTAATGTTTTTTTCAATAGTTTGGTTTATACAAACCTCATTATTACAAAGTGCTAAAATGATGGTCCCTTCAGTTTTGTAATAATGAGGTTTGTCTGTATACAGTACAATGAATGGTATTCAAAACAAAATGTAATAAAATTTTCTACAGAAAGAAAATATATAATTGAGTGTTATCTTTAAAAGATTTGTGCAATGGGAGTGCATGACTTGATGTAAGTTTTTGGACATACGCCATTGCTAAGAACTTTTTCTGTTGAAGAAAAACTAATAAATAAAATAAATAAATAAAAATAAAAATAAAAATACTCAAAAAAAGATACAAAAAACACACAAAATTAAGCAAACAATTGCTGTTGTCAACAAGGATATGAACACCACAAAATATTCCGAAACAGGAATATGGTCAGCAAACAAAGAAAAAACAAAGAAAAATGTACTAAGAGAACGAAAAAATCCCCACAAATGATGACAACACAAAAATATTGAAACCCAAAATAATTCAGCACAACAGTTGAAGCGAGACAAAAAACATGACAAAACGAAAAAACAAACAAATACAATAGTTTTACCTAAACAGAAACAAGCGACGTTTCGGTAACTGCTATCTGCTCCCGTCCTCAGGCAGAGACGCACATGGTACGGAAACACAGGTGAGTCGCACCTGTGTTTCCGTACCATGTGCGTCTCTGCCTGAGGACGGGAGCAGATAGCAGTTACCGAAACGTCGCTTGTTTCTGTTTAGGTAAAACTATTGTATTTGTTTGTTTTTTCGTTTTGTCATGTTTTTTGTCTCGCTTCAACTGTTGTGCTGAATTATTTTGGGTTTCAATATTTTTGTGTTGTCATCATTTGTGGGGATTTTTTCGTTCTCTTAGTACATTTTTCTTTGTTTTTTCTTTGTTTGCTGACCATATTCCTGTTTCGGAATATTTTGTGGTGTTCATATCTTTGTTGACAACAGCAATTGTTTGCTTAATTTTGTGTGTTTTTTGTATCTTTTTTTGAGTATTTTTATTTTTATTTATTTATTTTATTTATTAGTTTTTCTTCAACAGAAAAAGTTCTTAGCAATGACGTATGTCCAAAAACTTACATCAAGTCATATAATTGAGTATTGATCTTGTTCAAAAAAGGAAATGTATCCGTGAACTGTGGAAACAGGAAAAACTGTACACAGTAATTGTTTTTTTTTTTGTAAATGGAACGGACATATTCATGTAAAATTACAGACATTTGTTAATTTGTACATTTACATGAAAACAAATGTATCACTACAAAATACTGAATGCAGTAATACTGGGTTCGAGTATATATGCTTTGTGTTGTCCCAGTATCTACAATAGTTAAAGTTATTTGCAAATTAAAGTCCAATAATGAAATATTCGGTGATCGTTTTCATGGGTTTGAAAAAAAATTTATGCTTGAATTAAAATATAAAATAATTCCCCAAATTTCGTAAGGAATGCTCTTTATTATCTCGAAAAATCGTATTTCATACATGCAAATATAACCACAGCGTTGTGTTGTAGTATTACAAACAATTTTTTAGCAACTGGTTTCCAAGGGAATTTTTTTTTTAAAAATTTCAGAAATTTTTTCTTCTGTGTACTAAAATGAAAGCCGACAGTATCAAAACGATAAACTCTAAACAAACTTAAAAAAACAAAAAAACAAAAACTGTTGGCAGCGCACATGGTGGCCAAAGTAAACTGCCGGTATCCACCAGGGAAATATATTTTTATTTGAATGCGAACGGCTCTATTTTTGCCGGATTACAGAATGTGCCGAGCCACGTAATGCCGAATCGAAGATTTCTCTCTTTTTTTCTCTCTCTGTGCGTGTGTACATTTCGTTCACTTTGAGGTGCAAAGATCCGTAAATCCAGTGCAGTTTCGAACAGCGTACGAACGCGCAAAAGAAAGCGGCGGTGTATTAAGGAACATCAGACAAGAAAGAGGCGTAGTGGAAGATGGTAATCCTCGGTATAATGTCGGGCGGTTCGTAGACTAGGATTTCACGGAGAAGGTCGGTAATGATACAGAAAAAGGACTACGCTATCCGCAGTGGATACATAACACAGACGACGCTACATGTAAAGAGACTGTTGATGAAGACACAGCAGTTGAAAAAAAAAAAAAGATCGGAACCCCTCTCAAATTTAACGACGCAATTTCGTTATCGTGAATTTGAGGAAAGGCAGGACCCCAATAGACACCACTCTTGTTTCAACAGTTTTCAAGCCATTAAAATTGTTTAACATTTAATATTTAAAATTTGCCTTCGTAGCAGGGTTGGCTGATTTAAACCACGATGGTTTTGAAAACACTTTCATAAACCAAGTGGTTTTATAAAACACTAAATATTTTTTTAAATAATGTATTTTTAGTTATAATATCTTAAAGTTTTTAAAGAAAGTAAAAATCCACTGTAATGACAACAAAAGTTTCGTCATTAATGTTTCTTGTGATTTACAGGAAAAATAATATAAATCTTATTTAAATGAACTGAATAAGTTGTAAATAATACCTAGCTAAATACGCATCTAAAATTAAAAATATTAAGTATTTAAATCCTATTCTGTGGGAAATCCCAGACTGTACTGTAAATCCCCTTTCTGTGGGGAAACACCCATTCTATGGAGAATACTACTCCTGTGGGGAAATACCCTTTCTGTGGATAAGTCTCAGTCAGATGTGCAGATTAGCCGGGACTTCAGTTCTTTGATGTTATAACTTTCCTGGTTCAACATGAGCGGCAGAAAGCGGGATGTTGTATGGCTTTCATTTGAACATTCTGAGAACCAAACTAATCAGCGTAATAAAAAATCTGATTAAAACCTTAAAAAAAAAAAGGTTCAACCAAAAAAATTCAGTTTTTTTTGGACATACACTATTGCACTTTTGCACTGTTTGTCATGGGAAATTTCCGAAAATAAAAAATGAATAAAAATATGAAGATAAAAAATTTACAGGAAACAAGACTGAATCAGCTGATGTCGGACAAACGGAACCAACGATGAAAATAAAGACAGTACTGTGGACAACACAACACGACAGCACTGACGAACACAGATTATTTCCGATGAGAACAGTTGCGACGTTTCGGGAACTGACTTCTGTTCCCGTCATCAGACACAAACAGACAAAACAGTGAAAAACTGCAATGGCATATGTAAAAAAAAAAACTGAATTAATCAAAACTCCCCATTGCATGAATCAATTAAATAACGGGAAAACAAAAAAAATAATACGTGATTTTGTCCAACCCTACAGTGTACGCCCTCTCCCCTATAACCCCCCCCCCCCCCCCTAATCCACCCTTCTCATCTCGGGGTGGATCCGGACTTCATGGTTGCTCAAGTGCTGAATACTTTATTCCAGAGAGAGAGAGAGTGAAAGAAAGAGAGAGAGAGAGTTACGCAACGCATGCACTTTTCCGAATGAGTAGTCGTGAATAATAAATAATGTCGGGGCTATCAAACGCAAGCTGAAAAGAATACATCCCTCTCATTGGAATAATAATTAACTAAAAAAAAATTATATTACTATATAAGTGAAGCTACGTGTATTCTCGTGAAATTAGGATTTTGCCAGGAGACGCCATTGCTGTGACGTGTAGTTGAAGTCACATTTTTAACCTCGACATCGCCATATTGTCCCGCCCTAAAAAAATTGCAGAAATGTTGTTCGTTAACGTGTGGTGATGATGTAGGTTAGTAAGTATGAATTAGAGTCACCGTCGTTGAAAAAAGTACCTTCCATAAAATAACTTATTCCTAGAGACCTGTAAAATTCGCGATTTCAAATCCCTAAAGGATAGACCCCATGATCCTCTATGCACTCGTGCAAATTACATCTGCTGATTGGTTACCGACTCGTAACACCTGTTGACTGGAATGATCGTGATTCGCTAATTCTTCTGTTAAAGATTTTTCATCGGCGCAGGGTCCTTCAGATAAACTGTGGCCCAATCACTGAAGCCAAATAATGTCAAAAGTATTTGGACTCTATCCTATCGCGAAATGAATCCGCGAATTTTACAGGTCTCTACTTATTCCACAATGCAAACATCACGCTTCAGTCAATGTCTCGGGCCTCTAACCAATATGGCGCAGCAGTCATCTGATGGGTTGTGAAAAAAGGGGGGGGGGGAGATTGCTTCACCCCACGTAACATGTAATCATGCAGAAGTGGCCAACCCCTTGTGTATTTTTAATATGCTACGAGTGCTACGACTAACAGTGTCTTAGGAGAGCCCCGTGGGTTAGCTATATTTACAACACGTTACAATAGTTGAAATCGATTTTACCAACCTTCAAAATGTACTAACGAAAGAAAGTTTGTTTGGACACCATTGCGTATTGCTTCTTAACAAAGGAAATTCTTATTATACTTCACGTTTTGCACCGACATCAAACCCCTCTCTTTAAAAATAACACGGGTCAACAGGATTTCTTTTGTGCCTAATATTTGGAACTGATTTTTTAGCTAGCGCTGAATCTAATTATGAAATTAGTTTTTTTATTCTATCAGCTCTACTTTTTTGAGATAAACGAAGCTTGAAATGTGTTATTCTGCACAGTGAGAACAAATATGGTTCAATACCAATTGCTCACTTAACGACAATGATAAAAACGTATATCACCATAGGCTTTGGTCTTGGAGAGTGTGTGATTTGTGTGGACTTAAAAATTGGAAACTTTTTTCCTTGGACAGCAAAGTGGCCACACCAAATATCCTTTTTTCTTGTGCCTCTGCGATAGCAGAGACAAAACACACCACTGGGCTAGACAAGAGTGGCATAAAATTTATGGTAGTACTTTTTGATAAAGTCTTAATTAAAACTTTTTTTTTTGTTATACCAACTGCGACGAGGTAACTTTCTGAAAATTATTATTATTTTTTGTTTTTCCATACTTTTCGCAGTGTTTAAACGCTTACAACTTAGCGTCTGTATTCTCGTTTTGAAAACGTTTCTTATGAAAAAATTCATGATTAGAAGGAATTAAAAAAAAAATCATCATGGCAAATGAGGCCGAAAAAAATGCGTTGGCGAAAAAAAATTCTGAACTCCAATTATACTGTAGTATGGTGTGCCCATGCCACTGGTTCCTTCCTTGTGATTGGCGGCCGTCTGCAGGAGAAGTCGTTGCCTTGTTTGACCGAGCCACTCAGGACGAGTTTGCTTTCGCACTGAATTATTGTGATTGGTGTGTTGACAGTAGACATTCGCCAGGAAGAAACATGACCAATCACGAAGGACAGACGATGCTACTGCGTTTTAACTCTTGGCTAATCTCGAACATTTTTCGCGGAAAATTCTTACACCAAAAGATGAGTTTTTCTGACGTGACAACGTCTAATAAATCGATGAACGCCGGCTGCACGCACGAAAAAGTGTCCCGTTACGCACATAGTTCCGTTACGCTGTGTCCCGTTACGCTCATTGTACGCTTGCGCCGCATCAATCTCTCTTCCACTCGACTGTTTATAAAGTAAAGTGAAAAGTTAATGTGGTTTTCATTGCTTATTACAACATTAATTTCGGCAATATAGGTTAATTATTCTTTGAATTTAAAAATCTGATTACTAGTATAATTTCAAGTATTTATTCTTTTATTATAAAAAAATTATTTAATTTTGTTCATAAATTATGCAATCATTTCATCAATGTTTTGTTATGACGTTGTCACGTTAAACTATCGTCCGTAAACCGACTTTACAGACAACTAATTTTTTTTTCTAGCAGGGAAATAATTCGGGTTCGAACCATGGACCTGGTACGGATGTAGAAAATTGCGCGCGCTAGCCATGACTGTGGATGTTATTTGATTCCAACATGGAACGTCTTTTATGCCAATGCATCCGTTGAGGTTATCTAAACTCGTAACAGCTTTGTTGTGTCCGCGTTTGAATGCAGTTTTATTGGCTCGTTAAAAAAAAAGACGGCTCTGTGTCAAATAACTTATTGAATTCTAATAATTAACTCAGCTAAGAACCGCGTGTCTGAGTGACATTCGTAAACAAACAAGGGCTCTAGCAGGCAGGGAAAACTCAGGGCATTGAGAAAATGTATCTTCAGAACCTTGAGAAAACAGGGAAATCGACTAAATGTCATTTACCGAAAAGGAAATAGTAATTTTTAAAACCAGTTTGTTGTTCTTGAATTTCAAATCTCATTCTGTATTTTTAATAAAAAAAAAACTTAGTGTACTTACAAATTAATCAATATCATTAACGTTAGAGAATCAATCAGAGAATCAAATACGTTTGATATATTTGTCTGCAACACAATCAAATGTCAATAGTTATTAACATGTTCAAATCAATAATGTTTTTTTTTTAATATTTTAATCACATATAGTGTTTTTTTTGTTACAGATTACCAGCGTTTGTTACGTAGCATTGGTGGGGGGAATTAACCATGAAAATTGTGTATTTCGCGGGAGATGATGTCATTATCAGCTGGACTCTGAGTTGAAAACGTTTTTCCCATGGGATTGTATCTAATTAGATTCATATCATCTTGCAAGACTGATTGATGATACAGGGAAACATACTTGGTTGGAAAAAAAAACAGGGAACACTCGGGAAAATGTCAAGATACAGCGTGACACGTATTTGAAAATGTTTTTCCGTGGGTTTGTATATAATAAGATTCATATCATATTGCAAGGCTGATTGATGATACAGGGAAACATGCTTGGTTGGAAAAGTAAAAAAAAAAAAAAGGGAACACTCGGGAAAATGTCTAGATACAGTGTGTGTGGGAAACCGGAAAAACTCACTGAGGTATGTTTACGTCAGATTATTTTCGACTAGTTATCGTAGTATATCGTACATTCAGTGCTGCACAGGAAAGATATTGTAACCTTGTACAACACATGGCTACGATTTTTTTTTTCAAGATAATATAGAGTATTTATTACGAAAAAAAATTAATTGTGGTTTCCCTCAAGCATAATATTTCTTAACACTGGAAAAGATAAACGAATACCTACTTAAAGAAATTTGATTTGATTATGTTGTATAATGCTCGGTATGTGCGCAGTTAACACTGGAAAGCTATTCAGGGAACGGTTTACAAATAACATTTCAACTATTGGAGGTACTGGGACAACACACAGAGCATACGTACACGCCAGGGTAAAGAATCAGAACCCGGTATTAACTGCGAACACTATTTTTTTTGTAGTGATACAGTTGTTTTTCATGTGAATGTACAGATTTTACAAACGTACAGAGTTTTTTTTTTGGACGTAATAAACGTTGTGGGTTTCCTGCGGGAAAAATTTCGGGTTTGATGGTGGTGGTGTGGGTGGGGGGGGGGAGGAGGGGGGGGGGGGTTAATCCAGGTCGTAAAGAGTACCGAATTAACGCAGAGTCTGCAGGTCCATTGAAACCGCTCTCCACTCAGAACCGTGACAAAGTGGCGGTGTATCCAACCTTTCCTCTTTTAAATTTTTTTTTTTCCCCCGACCAGAACTCGCGCCTGGTACCACGCTTCGTTCATCCGACAGCACAGCCAGTGCTTATTACGTCCGTAGTTAATACTGGAAACGTTTTTAAGGGAACAACACACAGCATAAATTCACGCATAAAAATTCCGAACCGAGCATTATTGCAATTGTACAAATATCTGCAATTGTACGAGCTCCAACTGTCGCTCTTACGAGCTCCAACTGCCGCTCTTTCGAGCTCTATCTGCCGCTCTTACGAGCTCCAACTGTCGCTCTTACGAGCTCCAACTGCCGCTCTTACGAGCACCAACTGCCGCGCTTACGAGCTCCAACTGCCGCTCTTACGAGCTCCAACTGCCGCTCTTACGAGCTCCAACTGTCGCCCTTACGAGCTCCAACTGCCGCGCTTACGAGCTCCAACTGCCGCTCTTACGAGCTCCAACTGCCGCTCTTACGAGCTCCAACTGCCGCTCTTACGAGCTCCAACTGCCGCTCTTTCGAGCTTCTACTGCCGCTCTTACGAGCTCCAACTGCCGCTCTTACGAGCTCCAACTGCCGCTCTTACGAGCTCCAACTGCCGCTCTTTCGAGCTTCTACTGCCGCTCTTACGAGCTCCAACTGCCGCTCTTACGAGCTCCAACTGCCGCTCTTACGAGCTCCAACTGCCGCTCTTTCGAGCTTCTACTGCCGCTCTTACGAGCTCCAACTGCCGCTCTTACGAGCTCCAACTGCCGCTCTTACGAGCTCCAACTGCCGCTCTTTCGAGCTTCTACTGCCGCTCTTACGAGCTCCAACTGCCGCTCTTACGAGCTCCAACTGCCGCTCTTACGAGCTCCAACTGCCGCTCTTTCGAGCTCTATCTGTCGCCCTTACGAGCTCCAACTGCCGCGCTTACGAGCTCCAACTGCCGCTCTTACGAGCTCCAACTGCCGCTCTTACGAGCTCCAACTGCCGCTCTTACGAGCTCCAACTGTCGCCCTTACGAGCTCCAACTGCCGCTCTTACGAGCTCCAACTGCCGCTCTTACGAGCTCCAACTGCCGCTCTTACGAGCTCCAACTGTCGCCCTTACGAGCTCCAACTGCCGCGCTTACGAGCTCCAACTGCCGCTCTTACGAGCTCCAACTGCCGCTCTTACGAGCTCCAACTGCCGCTCTTACGAGCTCCAACTGCCGCTCTTACGAGCTCCAACTGCCGCTCTTACGAGCTCCAACTGTCGCCCTTACGAACTCCAACTGCCGCTCTTACGAGCTCCAACTGCCGCTCTTACGAGCTCCAACTGCCGCTCTTACGAGCTCCAACTGCCGCTCTTACGAGCTCCAACTGTCGCCCTTACGAGCTCCAACTGCCGCGCTTACGAGCTCCAACTGCCGCTCTTACGAGCTCCAACTGTCGCTCTTACGAGCTTCTACTGCCGCTCTTACGAGCTCCAACTGTCGCCCTTACGAGCTCCAACTGCCGCTCTTACGAGCTCCAACTGCCGCTCTTACGAGCTCCAACTGTCGCCCTTACGAGCTCCAACTGCCGCTCTTACGAGCTCCAACTGCCGCTCTTACGAGCTCCAACTGCCGATCTTACGAACTCCAACTGTCGCTCTTACGAGCTCCAACTGCCGCTCTTACGAGCTCCAACTGTCGCCCTTACGAGCTCCAACTGCCGCTCTTACGAACTCCAACTGTCGCTCTTACGAGCTCCAACTGCCGCTCTTACGAACTCCAACTGCCGCTCTTACGAGCTCCAACTGTCGCCCTTACGAGCTCCAACTGCCGCTCTTACGAGCTCCAACTGTCGCCCTTACGAGCTCCAACTGCCGCCCTTACGAGCTCCAACTGCCGCTCTTACGAGCTCCAACTGCCGCTCTTACGAGCTCCAACTGCCGCTCTTACGAGCTCCAACTGTCGCCCTTACGAGCTCCAACTGCCGCTCTTACGAGCTCCAACTGCCGCTCTTACGAGCTCCAACTGCCGCTCTTACGAACTCCAACTGTCGCTCTTACGAGCTCCAACTGCCGCTCTTACGAGCTCCAACTGTCGCCCTTACGAGCTCCTACTGCCGCTCTTACGAGCTCCAACTGTCGCCCTTACGAGCTCCAACTGCCGCTCTTACGAGCTCCAACTGCCGCTCTTACGAGCTCTTACTGTCGCCCTTACGAGCTCCAACTGCCGCTCTTACGAGCTCCAACTGCCGCTCTTACGAGCTCCAACTGCCGCTCTTACGAACTCCAACTGTCGCTCTTACGAGCTCCAACTGCCGCTCTTACGAGCTCCAACTGTCGCCCTTACGAGCTCCAACTGCCGCTCTTACGAACTCCAACTGTCGCTCTTACGAGCTCCAACTGCCGCTCTTACGAGCTCCAACTGCCGCTCTTACGAGCTCCAACTGCCGCTCTTACGAACTCCAACTGCCGCTCTTACGAGCTCCAACTGTCGCCCTTACGAGCTCCAACTGCCGCTCTTACGAGCTCCAACTGCCGCTCTTACGAGATCCAACTGCCGCTCTTACGAACTCCAACTGTCGCTCTTACGAGCTCCAACTGTCGCTGTTACGAGCTGCCCGTCGACCTGGCCAGCGGGCGGTTAGCGGGAAGGCGCTAAAATATTTACTCCCCGTTGACCTTCGCTCGCGAGACGTCCGCATCCGGTATCGCATCCTGCTCTGGGGAGACTCTTTCGCGTCGCTCAGTGACGTTCATCGCCGTTCCTCCTACTGGACTTCTTGCGTTAACCGTAAAGCCAGTGTGTGTCTCGTGCAGTAATAACAAATAGCCAGACACCTGCAAAATTCGCGGATTCATTCGGTGATAGGCTAGAATTCAAACACACATACCTCTTAGATAATTTTGCAATTGGCTTACTGTTCATCTGGACGAATCTCAACCAGTTATAAACCCTCAACCAAAGAAGGATCGAATCACAGACAAACCAGCTGAGACGACTTACAAGTCGGCAGCCAATGAACTTGCGTCATTTGCCCGAGTGTACAGGGGTATGTGCAGTCTATCCTGAAGGCCATCGAACCCGCGAATTTTGCAGGTCTCAAAAATAGCTTGACACAAGGAGTTAAAGCCCTTGAAAACGGAAATAAAATGATAAAGCAGTTCAGTATCGGAATCTCGAAATCGACCCCCCACCTAAACTTTAAAACGCTTTAACTTTCGATTGCTTTGAAAAATAAATGAACGAAAAGTGCACCACATATTCTCAAAGAAAGTTTAATTCTCTACAACTTTCTTTCTTGCGGGGTTCCTGTATAAAACGTAAGGCAAAAGAGTTGGGAGGGCAAGTTTGACGAAAGACGTGAGGCGCTACGTTTTTTTCCTGATAATTTTCCATTTTTTGTCTGCTCACCGCGCTAGAAGCACCAGCGAGCGTCGCGCTTATCATCCCGCCTCGCCGACACAGATACGCCCCTGACTAGGCGCCCCCCCCCCCCCCCCAAATTGTAAGTACTTGTTAAGTGCTGTTTATCTCCTCGTGTCTTTTCGTAAACGACCTTTACGTCCTCCAGCAGTTCGTAAACGGAGCAATATTCCGTCTCATTCGTCTTGCCGGGCTCGCGATGACGTGGGCATCTGTTTGGACAGTGGAAAGAAAAAAATATGTTTTCACGGGAGAGTCTTAATTGTCCCAGGCATCTAGGGGTTCGGGTCGTTTCATGCTGCTGTCGAGCTGTCTCATTGGTCGAATGCAGGGGTGACTCCAGGGACTCCAACGCCGGTCATTCAATGACTAGCGACAGGAAAAATTCGCGGTTTCAATGGCCTTCATGCACATTCTCCTGTACACTCGGGCAAATAACGCCAAGTTCATTGGCTGCTGACTTGTAAGTCGTGTCTCGGCTGGTTTGTCTGTGATTCGATCCTTCTTTGGTTGAGGGTTTATAACTGGCTGAGATTCGCCCAGATGAACAGTAAGCCAATAGCAAAATCATATAAAGGGTATATATGTGTTTAAATTCTAGCCTATCGCCGAATGAATCTGCGAATTTTTCCGCTCTCTATCAATTACCGATATTATCAATTCGTGTTATGTGTAGATACGGAAAATATTTTGCGGGTTCATTTCGTGATGTGCTAGTATTAAAAAAAAATAAAGTTGTGTTGAAGTTCTGTTTTAAGACGGTAAGAGTACTTTCGTATTTCGAAGGTCAAGCGCACTAAGTTTCTTCGCTATCGGATGAATGGCTTAGGAACGCATACGGGACAGAAAAAAAAAGGAGGTTGTCTGTACAGTCGGTTTACGGACGATAATTTTACGCTATAACGTCATAAGAAAACATTGATGAAAAATTGCATACTTTTTAAATTTTCAAATATTATTTACAGCTTTTGAAAATTTAATTTTAAATAATTTGTTTAAGTATAATCACGAACGACTAGTTAAAAAGCCCGCCTTAACCTGTTTGATATTATAGAAGATTTTCTCGCCCGGTGGTTGGCCGGTTCTTGCAAGCTCGGCTCAGTCGGAACGTGACAATTTTTCGTGCATGCAGCCGGCGTTCATCGATTTATAAGATGTTATCACGTCAACATAGTTAGGTATATCTTGGCGATTATTATGTTAATTTAACTAATTGCTTGGTAGCAGAGATTTAAACTATATTTAAAAAAAGCATGTTATTAATACTCCTAAAATTATAACAGAATTGGATATTTGTTGAAGAAATCTAACTGTTCCTGATGTTAGTATTATTTTTGTTGAAATCGCAAAAGGATACCTCCTATCTCGACATCGAGCTCCAACTGTCGTTTTTATGAGCTCCAACTGCTTAGTAACAGAGATTTAAACTGCATGGTATATATAAATCAGTAGAAGGTGGAGTATTTCTGGTATGCCACAGCACGACATATGAGGGCATAAAAAACAAAGATTGTTTGTCCTTTTAATAGCCTGTGCATTACTTCCTACAATCAATATAACTGTTTCAGTAATGCACTATGGAAGCTACTATCTAGCGGGTGGGTCGAAAACTTCTTCAAAAAAACTAGGTGTCAGCATCGGAAATAAGAGTTTATCCCGCGTGTCGTCAACCAGAGTCTAGACACCTGAAAAATTCGCGGGTTCATTTCGTGTTATGCTAAAATTCAAATAATTATACCTTAGTGCTGCTTCTGTCATTGGTTCACTGTTAATCTGGAGGACTGAGGGCCAATTAGAGACCCTCACTCATAGAAGTATCGAATCACAGGCAACCCAGTCGAGATGACTCACAAGTCAGCAGCCAATGAACAGTTGGCATTTGCCCGAGTGTGTAGAGGATATTGGAGTCTATCCTGGAGGTCATTGAACCCGAGAATTTTTCCGGTCTCTAACCAGAACTATAGGTGACAAGAGACTGGCTTTATGTTGCTTCTGCCGTTGGTACATTGTTGATCTGGAGGACCCTTAGGCCAGTTAGAGACACTCAGACAAAGAAGTATCGAGTCACTAGTCGCCCAGTGGAGACGCCTCACGAGTCAGCAGCCAATGAACAGGCGAGGTTTGCTCGAGTGTGCACAGGATCGCGGGGTCCATCCGTTAAATAAAGACTCAGTATTAAAAATTAATAAAAACCATGTTAAAATTTTAATGTAATATAGTAAAATAATCGATATCGATTTTAATTAATAATAAAAATCAATAGATATTGTTAAGATTTACCGGGTTCGTAAAGGATAGCCCAATTATTAGATTTTACTGCACACTACACAGTTTTATTGATGGCCACTACTTATGTCACTTACAATTAATCTTCTAAAATGTCAAATAATCAGTTGCACTTAAAACAAATGTTGCTTCCCCAGTCACTCGTTTTTACACACCGCACGCCTCGCTGGGCCGCACCTCTGGCGCAACTCTCGCCGCAGCACCCCTCGTGGTCCTCCGTCGCAGGACTCCGTCGCCGCCGACGCACTTGCCTTCGCCGAGGACCCACTCGACGTCTCGCTCGGAACTCCGCCGCGCCCGCGACTCTATCGCCTGGAAAATTCCGCCGCGGAAGAACTCCCGACTGAACTCCCACTGACTCAACTCTCTCGCTGAGGTCGACGTCCTCTTTTTTAGATATCAGCCGCCATTTCTGGAACTCACGAGCGCGGCGTTGGGCCAGGCGCGTCATTCCGCGCCGACACGACGGCAGAAATCTCTCGAAACACGTGTCGGCGGCTCGCGTAACTCCGCAGCTGGCAGGTTTCGGATGTCAAACTAACAGCGCCGCGCGGGGGGAGCGGAGGGCTGGAGGGAGATAAAGCGGCGACCCAGGTGCGCACTGCACATCTCATGTTACGGCGGCGTGTGATGTCAGCCCAGATAGCTCTGCACCTGCGCGTGACGTGGCCTTGCTCACGTTCGTAACAATATGCTGAATGTTTATTCTATTTTTTGAATTTTTAATTATGCACTAAATAATAATATGATTTATAATGCAAATAAATTATACACACGGGAACGAAACCTCACTGATATTAATACATTTGAAAAGGTTTATAAACACAATACCAAGCTCTAAAGTATATGATATAAAAGCACATATATGATTTTTATTTGTATGCGCGCGCATCGTAAAACTTTCACCGTCATCACATTATTGTAGCAAAATTATGCTGGAAAACACCCCACTTTAGGCTGCCAGGGTGCATTGTGGTATTAGAAGTGGCGTCGCTTTGGAAACCAAAATGGCGATGGCTGCGCAAGAGGATTGGATTTGTCAGGCCATTTAACTCTGTCGACCGTAATATATTCATCAGTGAATAATCTACCCGTCTCTCTCTTCCTCTCTCTCTCTCTCTCTCTCTCTCTCTCTCACCCGTCCTCTTTCTTGTCTCCCCGGGCACTCCTGGGTTTGTTTTGCTTCCAGCGAGTCTGCCGTAGGCTCCCAGTAGCCACACGGGTGTCGAATAAAACTTATCTAGGTGAGATTTCGATAAAACCGACACTTGAAGCAGAATTTCATTATTTCTTGATGAGTTTTCGTCATTTTATTGGTGATGCTTTATTCGTCTCCATGTCAACGGGCTTTTGCATTGCTGATATGCCTTCTGTGTATCCATGGTAATTTAATATGACGCGTGAGTAATATCGGATAGTTACCAGTAAATATTTTATGGCAGTTCCTCTTTTATATGGTCCGAATAATAATGATGTAGCTCGAGTCGAGAAGAGAGAGGGATAGATAAAGAGATATAGAGAGATATAGAAAGAAAAATAGAGAGGGACAGAGATAGAGATACATATAGATAGAGAAATATAGTGTGATAGAAACATAGAGAGATGACTACGGCATTATTTTAAACAATTTCATATTGAAGTTCATGCCCAAGTTTCGTATTTGTCAACATGAGAACACACAAACGTCGCTTGTTTCTGTTTTGGAAAACTATTGTGTTTGTTTCGTCTTTTCGTTTTGTCGTGTTTTTGTCTCGTTTCAACTGTTGTGCTGAATTTTTTTGGGTTCAATATTTTTGTGCGGTCATTATTTGTGTTTTTTTTTTTTTCGTTCTGTTGGTCCATTTTTCTTTGTTTTTATTTGTTTGTTGACCATATTCCTGTTATGGAATATTATGTGGTGTTTATATCATATTGACAACAGCAATTTTTTTGCTTAATTTGTGTTTTTTGTTTTTGTCTTTTGGGTTTTTTTTGTAGTTTTCTTCTACAGACATGCACGAGCTTAGAAATGGCGTATGTCCGAAAGCTTACATCAAGTAACACAGGAATTTGTTCGTTACCGGAGGTTGCTCGTCTCTGGCGAGTGGTGGAAGACTCGTTCACACCTGGCGCAGTGTAACTGTCATCGGCGTGTGTCCACAGGGAGGTCATTGACGAAGACGTTGACTTGTTTGCGTTGACGGAGCGCGCGGAGCGAAGCGCGCGGCCGACGGGTCGTTACCACAACGCCGAAATGCCACAACGCCGAAATGCCAAAACGCCGAATGTCAAAATTGACCACAACGCCGACAGCTAGAAAACTGCTGTGTACCACAACACCGAAATAACAACCGAATGAATTTGTGTGTGTTTCTTAAATGTACCTTAACGCCGAAATACCACAATCAAAACTGACCTTACCTAACCTAACTTAACCTAGCGTAATATAATCTAACCTAACTTAACCTAGCCTATCCTAGCCTAGCCTAGCCTAACCTAACCTAGTTTAACCTAGCCTAACCTAACCTAACCTAACCTAGTCTAACTAACCTAGTCTAACCTAACCTAGTCCAACCTAACCTAACCTAACCTTTGTGGCAGTCCTGCAGTGACATTTTTCGGCGTTAGTGTATTTCGGCGTGGTGGTAATTCGGCGTTGTGGTAATTCGGCGTTGTGGTAATTCGGCGTTGTGGTACACAGCAGTTTTATAGCTATCGGCGTTGTGGTCAATTTGGCATCTCGGCGTTGTGGTAATTCGGCGTTGTGGTATTTCGGCGCTGTGGTGCGTCCCCGCGGCCGACGACGGTAAATAACGCCGGGACATTGCGGGTCCGGCGGTGGGGCCGTGTGCGAGACGGGAGTGTTAGTTGGCGCTGTTTGCCGACGGGACAGGTCGACCGGCGGCTTGTTTGCACGCGGACACACGGGCTCCCGGTAGCGTGTTTGTTCGCCGCGCGTGGCTCTTCCCTCCGAACACGTGATCCTGCCGGGCCGTTCTCTCGTTCCCGGCGAGTCATTGTTGCCACGATCTGTGTGGGGAGAACTGGATGTTTTATTACAGTTTTATTAATTGCTAATAAATAATTGTTAGAGACCGGAAAAATTCGCGGATTCGTTTCACGACAGCCTAAAATTCATATAGTTACACCTCAGCGCTGCCCTCTGCTATTGGCTCACAACTCACCTGGACGACTCCGGGCCAGTGAGAAACACTCAACCGAAGCTGTGTCGAATCACAGGCCGCTACGTTGGGACACCTTCGCAAGACAGAAGCCAAAGAGAGGGTGACATTTGACCGAGTGTACGCAGAACTATAAAGTTCATCCTAGAGGTCATTGAACCCGCGAAGTTTTTCCGGTCCCTGATGATTGTACTTGAAAATGTCCGACCACCGATCCCTGGCACTTAAAAAACAAATGTTCACTCGCAAGTCACTCGACGTGTGTCAGGTTCCGCACTCCTCACTGGAGCCGGGCTCGACAGTGGTTCGCCCCTCACCTCGCACCTGTCCACACACACAGTCTCGCGCCACTCTCGAGGGGGTCTCTCACTCTCTCTACGAAATTCGCCGCGGGACTCTCCGTTGGAGCTGGCGTCGTTTGCTTAAAGTGCTCAGGGTTCGCCCTTCTCGAACCGACGAGAGAGGCGGTGACGAGTCGCGTCGTCCCGACCCATGACTCCCGAAACATCGAGAAAGGCGGTGCCCATTCACGCCACTCCGCGCGCGGCGGCCCGCAAAATTCGCAAGGCCGCTCAGCGATGGATAACAGCTCCGAGGAAGGACGATGCGCGGGGAGCGGAGGGTAAGGGGGAGGGAGGTAGCGACGACCCTTGTAATCCGGCCAGGCACGCGTAGCATGCCTTAAGTCAGTGGCCCGCACGTGACACGCCGCGTGACGCCAGTGGCCGTGCAGGGCCGTCAACCAGCTCCGAACCTGGCATCGCGGTCTGGTCTCTAGCGTTATTAACAAGGGCCGACAGAATTGTATCCCCTTGGAAAGGGTACCTTTCGTACTTTTGGTGGTGATAGTGTAGCTGGGTAGAAACTGGAAAGGTATCCCCCTCGGAAAGGGTACCTTTCAGGATTTTCTGTACAATGACACCGCAGAAAATAAATTGGAAAGGTACCCTTTCCGATTTCTTAAAATGCATATTATTTTCTGCTTTAAAATCGTGAAAGTTATCCCCTCTAACCTAACCTAACCTAACCTTTCCGAGCGGATACCTTTCCAGTGCATATTTGCATTAAAACTAAAACATTTTAAGAAATCGGAAAGGGTACCTTTCCAGTTCATTTTCTGCTGTGTCATTGTACAGAAAATCCTGAAAGGTACCCTTTCCGAGGGGATACAATTCAGCCCCCCCCCCCCCCCCAATTAAAAATACCATTTTTTGAAATGTAACTTCTTTGGATGCTATGAGAGTAAAATTTCAAGGCCGAAAATTTAATGCAACATTTTAGTGAAACATTTCTGACGAAGAAAAGGACAGGGAAATATGTACTTGACCAAAGAGATATAAAGAAAGCACTATGCTATGCTGGGCTCGTTTTCGTTCTCCTCTTTGTGCGATGATTCATCCGCCCCTCCCCACCTCCATTTTAGAACCGAGAGTGAGAGAGGATAGATTAACGAAATAATAATACAGAGAGAGTGTGTGCATGCGCTTGTTTCAGAAAATAGATATAGGTATCCTATACAGAATTTGATATTTGCTACCAGCGCGCTCACGTTCCTCCTTGTTCAACCAGCAGCGTAGAGAGCGCTGTTGAGACAGTCCCTACATTTCCCACATAGATAGCGCTACCTGTTATGAATTTAATATTTCGTTAAGAGTCTTGAAGTGTTCAAAATGGCAGAATTGTTTTGAGAAAACACTTGCACGCACATAATGTTCGCAGGCTTTCACGGCCATTGTCTGAAGTAGCTTGGCTTCTGGGTGGTAGCCGTGTCCTTAAGCGAATAATTCACCGACGTTTCGTTTGAGAATTGCAGTCGCCATCATCAGGAAGGAGTTACCTACAGTGATGATGGCGACCTGAGACGTCGACCGAAACGTCGTTGGTAGGGACCGGAAAAATTCGCGAACTCAATGACCTACAGGATAGACTTCAAGATCCTCTATGCACTCGGACAAATTACATCTGCTCATTGGCTACTGGCTCGTGACAACTGTTAACTAGGATGCTTTTGATTCGATACTTCTTTCGTTGAGGATTATTCATTGGCTCTGATACCTTCAGACAACCTGTGGTCCAATCACTGAAGCAGCGAAAGGTTGAACACATTTGGATTAGCATATCGCGAAATAAAACCGCGAATTTTTCTGGTCTCTAGTCGGTGGTATCTTCTCTTCCGACGCTGCTAAGACCCAGAAGCCAAGCAACTATTTAAGGTGGTTGATTTTTTTTTTTTTTAATATTTCCCACGGTGTTATTTTCGTCTGATGTTTATGATGCAACCCGTTAAGCACGCGCCAGAGGGCAACACCCCCACCTGCGTGGAGTTAATGTTTTATTGATAAAATAATTTAATATTCCTCTGCCTGGAGCTATTGGACGTAGCATCTACTGTTCTCCATCCACACTCACCCCTCCCCTCCCTTCTTCCTTCACTCCTCTCCTCCCCCCCTGCCTGCTATCCCCGTGTAAGTTATCGTTCGCTCGATATTGTTTGCTTGCTCGTAACAAGGTTGGCGTACGCCGACCTTCACTCCCCTCCTTCCCCAGTTTCTGAACAGCGAGCGCGCGGTTGAACAGGCCCAGTAGCAGTTCCCGGTCGATATCGCGCGGGGTACGCCCTTTTGGGTTGCGTTTGCTGCGAGAAACATCAGCTAGAGACCTGCAAAATTCGCGGATTCATTGAGCTCTAGGATAGACTCCACAGTCCTTTAAATACTCGCGGAAATGACATCCTGTTCATTGGCTACTGACGCGTGAGACGTCTCAACTAGGCTGTCCGTAATTCGGCACTTTCTTGGTTAAGTGTTTCCCATTGGCTCACGGTTCCCCGGATAAAATTATGGGCCAATCGCAGAAGCGGTACGAAGGTATAGTTGTTTTGATGCTAGCCTATCGCGAAATGAATCCGCGAATTTTGCGTCTCTAAACATCACAAATGTGGAGAAAAACAAATTCTGCCCTTTAGAAACCATTTGGCCAAGAAATAGTTTGTAATGCTACAAGAAAGATGTTTTAACTTTGTACAACACGTGGCTATGGTTATTATTTTTTGGCGTACACGAAATACGTTTTTTTTTCCCCCGAAGATGATGATTCTGAGAACGAAAAGGATAATCGAATAATTTATTTATGCTTAATTAACGTGCGCCGTTAATACTGGAGGTAACTGGGACAAGCGCAAAGCATAAATGCACGAGTAAGAAACCGAACCGAGTGTATTAAGGCGAACACTATTTTTGTAGTGATACTGTTGTTTTCGTGTACAAATGTATGTGTAGAGACCGGAAAATCTCGCGAATTCATTTCGCGATAGGCTAAAATACAAATCTGTATACCTCAGTGCTGCCTCTGCTATTGGCTCACCACTCACCTGTATGACGCTGGACCAATGAGAAACACCCAACCGAAGCTTTATCGATTTACAGGCTGCTTCGCTGGAACGTCTCACAAGGCAGCAGCCAATGAGTGGGTGACATTTGACCGAGTGTACGTAGAACTATGGAGTTCATCCTACAGGTCATTGAACCCGCGAATTTTTCCGGTCCCCATGTATGTGATTTTGCGTGAACATTTCTGTTCCGTTTGCGAACAAAAAATATTTACAGTGTACAGTCTGTGCTTCGTCGGATGATCGCCTCGTGCGGTGGAAGTGTAACCCCTACACTTCATTGGTTCACTTGAGTGATGAAACTGTGCTAGAAAACACACAACGTAGTGAACACCATCACGCGAGGCTAGGTGTTTTGTCTGGAGACGTACGAGACTGTAAAATCCAGATAAAAACGACACAATTAATGACGATTAGAGACCCGGAAATTTCGCGGGATTCCTCTGGCCTCAGGATAGAATTCAAAGTTATAGGTGTGCTCGACCCATGTTTACTTTCCCATTAGTTGATTTCTTAGTGAGAACATTTTTTATAAGTACTTGTTATTTGGCACTACCTGATTCGCTCACTTCTCTCCTAGCTGGGCATCGTTGGCTCACGGTGTTAGAGGGGCGTGTCCAGATAACTGCGGTTCAATCATGGACCCAGTGCCAGAGTGTGAAGGTTTGCATTCTAGCTTGCGACTAAATGAATCCGCGAAATTTCCGGGTCTCTATAATGATGATGCACTTGCAAACAACACGATTGGCAGCAAGCGTGCATGATAGCACAACCTACCGCCATGATGGTTGAACAATAAAGGTGGCTTTACGATTGAAAATTAAGAATTAAGAATCAAGACTTAGTCTTGTACTTCCCATATGACTCTATGTAAACTAGTGGAAAGGTTTATGATTGTCGTGTGTGAATTTTGACGGGTCGTGTGCGAACAATATGATGACTTAAGACTTAACAGAAATGGTTATATTTTATATTTTTCGTTAAGACTTAAGGGAAGCGACCAATCACAACAAACCGGAACCTTTCAGCCGGAAGTTTATGTCTTGGTATTGTACCGAGCGAGGCAGTATTTTTGGTTAGAATTCGTATATTTGTAATTTGTAATCATCATCCATTTCGAAAAATAGATATCCCATTTGTCAATATCCTATTTCAAACCTGCTTCTCCATTACGAACAATTGGCCGACCATGTGTTTTGTGCTGTGATTGGTTGGAATTAACGACTTCTATGTCAATCATAAACTGGAAAATGTAGTTTTGACTTAATCGTGTGCTCGATGTTAAGTTATAATTCTTAAGGAAATCAATCGTAAACCCAGCTTAACTGTTGCTTCGTTGCCGGAAACTGCAGGGCTACCCCAACTCGGCAGGCAGCCAACTTGAAAAAACTTGGCGCTGCTGGCAAGCAGCGCGGGAAGTTCAAAATTCAAATGTTTCAAACACTGTACACTGAATTACACACAATATTTACAAGTCCAAACACTAGGAGACGGCGCGAGTGCTTCCAACAGTCTTGTATCCACGAGGATCGGCGGTCAGCTGGACGAGCAGGTCAGGAGTTTAGCAAACACACTTTCCTTTAGGTCTTACACGTGACTGGCTCAAGTACTGTTCGTGTCCCCTGGCTGAGCCACCACTGGCAGTTGATTCTCGGGAAACCTTGTCCTCAGATGGTGGCTGTGCAGCGTGAGGAACATCGCTGCCGAGTTTCAAGTCTGTAGGACATTCTCTTGGAACGCGGGAAAAATTTCATCTTTAACTTCCCTCTTCCCATCCGGCGCAAAATTTTAAAAGGAGACACGGAAAATACATCAACAATGCCGTAGCCGTTGCCATGGAGATTTTCAACCAAGAATGGAAATTTTAATCTCTAATGCGCCCCCCCCCCCCCCTCTTTCCCGGATCATTAGGAGAATAATTTTAAAAAATAATGAAACACGTGTTTTTTATAATTTCTTTTGAAGTGTATTTGTTCAAAAATTTCATCATCGTAATCGAAATTTTAAATTTTTTTTAATACAAACTTTGCCACCCATTTTTATTCCTTTAGGGGTGAAATAAAAAAATATATATCTTTCCTTAGTGCATCCTTGGGTACCCAAGGAATTTTTGTTTCAAATTTCCAAACTCTGAGTCTAACGGTTTTGGCTGTTTGTCTGTCTTTCAGTCAGTCACGGTACCTACTGTTTTATAATTGTAGATAACGAAGCTGTCTCAGCAGTTTGCTAATATTTAAAATTATGTGCATCTTAATTATTTGAAACAAAATAAAAGTAACACAATTAATTACATACAAAAAAAGATCTAACTATTGGAAATTTCGATACAAATTGTCGCATTCTTATTGAAATTAATTTTGAAATTTGGAAAGAAAACTCTTTTTTTTCTTCTTCACAAATGCTAGCTTGCGTGAGTGAGAAGTAGGTGGCCCAGTTTTCTCCTCTCCCCTCTACCATCGAGTTCCCCACTCCTGACGTTAAGCTTTGAAGATTCATCGCCTCCTCTTACCCTACCGGCTGTTAATAAAAATGGTTTCATTGTGTATACGTTATGTTATAACAAACTTTCATTCCCATAAATGTTTCTTCTACCGCCTCTCTTTTATCAACCCATATTCCTCCGCCAAAATATTGCCACGTGCGTTACGGGTTTTTACAGTGCTACATAACCGTTTCCAACTTCCTATCATTCATTTTTTACGACAGCTCGATCATTTTCATTATTGTGTTTTTTTTTGTGTGGTCGTTTCCATATAGTTTCCAGTTATTCTTTCCTGCTGCCAAATTCTTTTTTATGGATCTGCTTTCAGTCAGTATCATTTACAGGAATATATTTATTACTAGGGGCAGGCATTTTTCGCGAAAAAAAAATCTGACCCCCTATTAGACTGCAACAAGGTATACCCGCACCAGCGGTTCCTTCCTTGTGATTGGCGGCCGTCTGCGAGAGAAGTCGTTGCCTTGTTTGACCTGAGCCACTGAGGACGCGTTTGCTTCCGCACTGAGTCACTGTGATTGGTGTAGTAACAGTCGACATGCACCTGAGAGAAACTCGCCCAATCACGAGAACACAGACGATACTACAGTGTTTTAACTTTCAACTCGTCTCGGAATATTTTTGCGAAATATGCATATATATATATATATATATATATATATATATATATATATTTAATAAAGCCGAAGATTTTGTTTGTTTGAACGCGCTAATCTCTGGAACTACCAGTCGGATTTGAAAAAAGTCTTTTTGCATTCGATAGCCCAATTCTTGAGGAAGGCTATTTAAAACACGCTGCGATCCTTAGGATCCAAACAAAAAGCGAAAACGACATAATAGCGCGGTCGGGTGATGCAATGTGGTGGGAGGTGGGAAACAATACTGGTAGTTCCATAGATATGTTAGTATATAAATAATTTTCTTAATAAAAGAAAGCTGGTATTGCTATCTTCAACTTTTGTTCTTCAAATTTTGTTGACAAACTTTAATATTCTTCTGCCATGAAAACACAGTTCTTCAAGTTAAATAAATAGCTGACTTTTTTTCTTCTGTTTTGATTATTGTGTTTAATTCGTCAAAGAGTTTGAAACTTTTGCGTGAAAATGAAACGGATGATGACCGTATGAATAAGTTATCGAGTGCTGAACGTTCCTAGCGTTTGATTGTGTTGACAAACTTTAATATTCATCAGCCAAGTAAAAGTTCTTCAAGTGAAATGTATAGTTAATGTTTTTATTATTTTGATTTTTAAAAAAAATTCAAAATGCCTCGAAGAAAATCTCAGCTTTCTCGGTAGTCTGTAACATCAAAGCCTTTTAAACTTTTACGTGAAAATGAAAGGGAAGATGAGCGTATGAATAGGTTGGACAGTCAACGTAACATTACCGAACAAAACCGGCTTAGGGAATCGAGTTCTGAACGTTCCCAGCGTTTGACTGAACAGACTGTACGAACTTCCGCAAACCGTGCTCGAGAATCAAGTGTTGAACGTTCACAGCATATAACTCAGCAACGAGTGAGGTAAGATGTTATTAGAGCACGTAGCCATCCCAGATTACTAAATTCGTGCATTTGTTTATGACTCTAATGTGGATTATTCCGGGATAAACGACGTTGACACTGGCAGAATGAATCATATTTGCAACAATTTGCCGAGCATGCAAATGGAAAACTGAAGTGCCCGGTTTATGTTGCAGCAGTGGTTAAGTAAACATTCCTAAAATTACGAAACCATCACCAGTTTTTAAAAATAATTACTATTAGTTATACATTCAGGCTCAAAACATTTTTAAAGTCACTTTTTAAATTCAGATTTACCAGTAAATCTCTTTTTGATTGGCGACTGTTTGCGTTCATTAAATAATAATTTTTTATAAAAAACATATATCTTTTGCCGATACTACCCTTCTTTTTTTTCATATCACAAAGCTGCTCACAATCTCCTTTTTTATAATCGCTTTTGAGTTCGTCTGTGAAAAGGGGAAAAAAATACCTGGCGAATTAAACCTGCTATCGAGTCCTCGCTCAGTGTTTAGTTTTGTTGTGTTATTTTCTGTCTGTTTGATGAAACCATCCGTAGTGTTTTTTTTTTTACGAATACTTTCACTAAATACAAACCCTCTAGTCGCGACCATCAACTGAAAGACAAAAATTTTGTTCAGTTGCAGAATTTCATAATTTTATAGTTCTAAATATATTTTGTTGAGTTCAAGCGAATATTGTTTTAAAGCACTTTCGGAATGGCTGATTCTAGATAATGGCGTGTGTACATGGTGTATTTTTTTTTTTTTTTTCAAATTCTCCCTCCCTCCATCTCCTTTTTTTTGTGCTTGCACATGGCGTTTGACGTAACTATATTTTCGTCGGACGTCCAGTTATCTGGCCAAAAAAAAAACAAGCAAAAAAAAAACATGCCGTATGTTTGCAATTCGCATCGTTGTTTTGAGTCGTTGGCAAAAAAAGTAGATAGTCTTTTTTTTTACAACTCCATGAGTTTTGGTGTCGAGTGGCAGTAGCGGAAAGTGTTGGGGGAAAAAAGCGGGGGGGGGGGGGGGGGGGGGGGTGAATTATGAGATCTGCGCAGTGTGACCGGCATTTGGACAGGAAAAAGAAGAGAGAGGAGAAAATCGAACATACCATATGCGTTTCCAACTGTTCGCATTGTATGCCGGAAATAAGGGGGAAAAAAAGTGGCCTGTAATAAAATTACTGTAACAAAACTTGTGTTGTGAAAATTTCCCACTAACTATAAATGCTAGTAATGTACGTTATCAGTAGGGGCATGCATATTTCGCGAAAAGATTCCAAGACTAGCTGAAAGTTAAAAACACTGTAGCATCGTCTGTGTTTCGTGATTGGGTGAGTTTCTTTCAGGTACATGACAACTGTTAAAACATCAATCATAGTAATTCATTGCGGAAGTAAATTCTTCCTGAGTGGCTCAGCCAAATAAGGCAACTACTTCTCTCGCAGACTACCGCCAATCACAAGGAAGAAAACGCTAATGCGTGTATACCTTGGTGCGTTCTAATAGGCTTTCAGATTTATTCGCGAAAAATGCCTGCCTCTAGTTATCAGCCATTAAAGTTAATAATTTCTCAAAACTAATATATATATATATATATATATATATATATATATATATTTCAGGAACGAGCCATTCGTTTGGAATTGTCCCAGTTACAATGGTATATTATAACAGTTTAATTTAGACTATTTACAACAAATCATACATCATATTGGATGTGAACTAACCTATTTTTTTTTAATTTACAAATGTTCAGCATGTGCACCTGAAGTTACCTAAAGTCTCAACTCTGGCAAATCATTAAGTTGCAGCGGAACGTAGACTAGATCTTTTATAAAGCCCCAGAGGGAAAAACTCGCAGGGCGTTATGTCAGGCGAACTTGGAGGCCAGCGGAAAAGAGCTATGTCGTCTCGACCATTACGACCAATCCAACGGCCAGGGACTTGGACGTTCCAACCACTCTCGCATGAAGAGATTACAATGGGGGGAAGGGCTCCATCCTGTTGCCGAATAAAGTTCACAGGTTCACGCTCTGCTAATTGGGGGGAGAGAGAGCCATTCTTTCGGGCTGCAAGCGAGAAAACAACGAAGCGGCATTCGCGCATGCGCTTATCTGTAACTTCTCGAGTTACTCTTTAATTGTGACCTTGAACCAAAACTCTAAAACATATTTTTCCCCCCTTCCCCTCCCCCATTTTCCTCCCATCTCTAGCTCTCTTACCCCCACCATTGGCCCCCCAACAAGGGTGGGGCTGTGTGGACCCCTGGGTCGAGGCCCCGGGTTCAGCCGCGTTTATTTTTACACACACTCGCTGTGGTTACTTTGAAGTAAAATAATTTTCATAAGTAAAGCTTTGTTTTAGACTTATAAAATAGTAACCATAGCTATACCCTGTATTTTCAGGTGTTGAATAACATTCTAAGAAGAGTGTAGGTGAGAAATATACCATGCAATTATAATGTAGCACGTGACTGTAAAATTGTGTTTGGGCCGGGGGGCCGGGGGGGGGGGGGGTAGGTCTCCCATCCTGGGTCCAGGGCCCGTGATCGAATGTGGGGGCCATGCCCCCCCCCTCCCCCACCCCACGCGTCGTATCGATATTTCTCATTAACTTGCGTCGCCTGAACTGCCGCATCGCTACGCCCTTTCCAACAGGGCGCGGGGTCTCTTGTCGGTCAGCCCATGTCTTTGTTCGCGTCGCCTGCCCGCTAGGCAGGCCTCCCGAGCTGCTGGCTGGAGGGGGGAAAAAGCCATTCTATCGCTAGAGACCGGAAAAAAAATTCGCGTATTCATTTCGCGATATGATAGAATCCAAACATCTGTACCTTTATTCAGCTCCTCTGATTGGCTCACAGTTTATCTGAAGGACTTTTGAGCCAGTGAAAAACATTCAACCAAAAAAAAGTATCGACTCGCAAGCGTCCCAGTCGACAGGTGTCAACGAGTCAGTAGCCAATGAGCGGGTGGCATTTGCCCGAGTGTGTAGGGGATTGTGGATTCTATCCTAGAGGTCATCCAAAGCGCGAATTTTTCCAGTCTCTTATCTATCGCGCTGCAAGCGACAAATGACCAGGGACACGCATAATTCGCGAAAAAAAAAAAAAAAAAAAAATTCCGTGACGAGATGAAAGTTAAAAACGTTGTAGCATCGTCTGTGTTTCGTGATTGAATTAGTTTCTATTCAGGTACACGTCGATTGTCGCAACACCAATCACAGTGATCCAGCGCGGAAGACAAAACGCGTCCTGAGTGGCTCGGCCAAACACGGCAACTACTTCTCTCGCAGACGGCCGCCAATCACAAGGAAGAAACCGCTGGTGCGGGTATACCGTGTTGCAGTCTACTAGGCGTTCAGAATTTTTTTTTCGCGAAAAATGCCTGTTCTACATACAAACGAGTTACAAATTGAGTTACTCTTTGATTGTGACCTTGAACTGATTGTTATAACTGGGACTTTAAATGCTTGATCAGGCACGAAACCGGTATGACGGCCCAAATGGAAATATTTTCAGTCACCAAATTCCACTCATACGTTTTAAACGGATTACAAAGCCTTTTATAGGGTGTCCTACAAACACTGGTCAACCACTTTCAGGGTTCTTTCCAATTATTTTTAAAAAAAAAGTTATCTTACAATTTTTTTTGACGTGATAACGTCTTATAAATCGATGAACGCCGGCTGCACGCACAAAAAAATTGTCACGTTCCGCCTGAGCCGAGCGTGCAAGAACCGGCCAACCACCGCGCGAGAAAATCTTCTATAATATCAAACAGGTTAAGGCGGGCTTTTTAACTAATTTTTCGTGATTATATTTAAACAAAAATTATTAAAAAATAATTAGCAAAAACTGTATATAATATTTGAAAATTAAAAAAAGTATGCAATTTTTCGTCATAGTTTTCTTATGACGTTATCACGTAAAATTATCGTCCGTAAACCGACTTTAGAGACAACCGCCCCCCCCTTTTTTTTATCACAAGTTAATTTTTTTTATATATTAAGCAAAACTAAATATAATACGAAACAAGTCTGCCATTTATATATTAATATACTCTTCACACAGCCAGTTCACCCACGTACCGATATCCTGTGAAATGCGCTTGCCGGCCACACACACACACCCGCTATTGAAATAAGGCCTTGTCTCTTTCTCTCTCTCTGTCGTTACTGCGATCGTGTGTTGTTCTCTTAGCGTCTTGCTTCCGGGAAGCCTTATTTTCACAGACGAGAGAGCCAAAACCCGAAGTTCCCCGAAGTTCATGCTTTTTTCCCCCCCCCCGTATCTTTAATGTAGCTATCGTAACCTTAATTGACCATTAGTATCCTTTTATCAACACAGCCATATTTATTTACAATGGACAAAAAAAAAAACCGAAGATGCACGACCGCGCGTTTGGCTCTCTCGTCTGTGAAAAAAAAGTAGGCTTCCGTCTGTTTCCCTGAGCCCCAGCAGGCACGCCCCTCACCTGTTCCCGGGGCGCCTCGCCGGTGCAATGCGGACCTCAACCTCACCTCTCACCCCCTCTCACCACCCTCTCCCGCCTCAGCCTCCCTCAATACTCTCTCGCGGTCTTCTTTACGACGGCCCGGGGGTTGGTGAAGACGCCGCCGTCGTAAAGAGAGGTTCATCCTAACCCCCCTCCTCTACACTGTCCTTTTTTTTTTTTTTTTTACTTCCCTTAGCTTTCTCACCTGTTCTGGGCCGCATTCCTACCATTCACCGACCCCGAGTCAGACACACGAGGATAACCTGCTTGCTGTTTCATGGCTGCAGTTTGGATATAATTTATCCATCGCTGTTAAATTATTGCACAAATTTGTTGGTTTTTAAATTCTTCCTCCCTCCCCCCTCCCCCCGGGACTTTTTTTTTCTTTCGTAATTATAGCGCCCGTAACTAAAATGGAAGGTTTTTTTTTTTTTTTTTTAGTGAGGTCAGCTACATAAATAATACGTAATATGGGCCTGTATATAATATACGTAAGGTAGTAACATTTTCGCAAAAAAAAAAAAAAAAAAAAAAAAAAAATCCGAGGAGGGGGAGTTTGTGTTTATGTAGCTTTTTGCTAGTCTTAGGTGATTTTTACTGGAATGAGAGGTAGGTTGGGTTGGGTCAGTGACATTTAAAATACTGAAATATATTGACAGTGTAGTAATTCTCGCAATATGGTTCTTTTTTTTTATGTGTAACATCTTAGCTCTTGGTGTACGGCATTTTGTGTGGGAGTGATTACGTGAATGCGACGGAATTCAAAGAACGGAAATGTGTACGGTGCTGCGGATGGCGCGAAACAAAGTTCACAAAGACAAAGGGAAACATTTTAGTATTAGCTAACGGTTTAGTGTATTTTTCCAAGATGTGCAATAATTTAATAAAATTCCTTGTGTAAAATCTGGTAAAAAGCTAGGATTTGGTATTTTTTTTTCAAGTCTTTCGTTTTTAACGAAGCTGTTTCTATATATATTTTAAAATTTCGGATTGCTACTGTAATGATTCTATAGTCGACGTAACTACTCCGACAGCGAATTCTAGCGGCGGGTGCGGAAACTGCGTGTGATTTGCGTCCAGAAATGTAATACAAAATACAATTTCCGTATATATTATTCACGATTGGCATTATTTTAAAGAATTCTATGTTAAATTTCGTGTTCGAGTTTGGAAATTATAAATTTATTTGCAACATGAGAACACATGAATTTTTCTCGTTACCGAGGTTGTATGTTACACGTCACCGACAAGTTGCTGAAAGACGCGCTCAATTTTTTTTTTTAATATAATTATTCCGACCGCCGTGTTGAACGAGAGTGCGGCGACATTTGAAGGGTGAGTTCGGGACTGATCGTGGATCTGTGAATCGCAGGCTTCCCCGCTGGGGCGCGACCTGGTTTAATCTTTGAAGAACCTCCGGGAGCACCCTCTCTTTCTCTCTCTCTCTCTCTCTCTCTCTCTCTCTCACTCACTCTCACATATGTCTCTCTCTTCGTGATGACTAATCATCGCGGAGTTGTGACCAGAGACGCTAAACCTTACCGGAACATTTTCCACCGAAACAGGAAAATATATTACCAGCGACTTATTATTTAACCGGAACACACAAATAAAATTTATCAACCTTTTGGTTTTTTTTTTCCGTACAAACATAACCTAATAAAACATACTCTCCCCCCCCCCCCCCATTTTTCTTTACCACCTAGCGACCCACTTAACATTTTTGAGAGTTGGGTATATGACCTCATGCAACCATCTAACAGCTGAGAGGAACAAATAAATAAAATCGTATGAACGGTCCCGTACCAATCTGCAGAAAATAATAAATTTTTTACAACGCATATCAACCTAGCTTAAATTGTGTATCTATGTTGTAATGAAAAAAAAAAGTTTCCTAGTTTTTTTCAACGGGTTATAATTTCACAGAAACACACAAATATTATCAACTTTTTTTTCTGAAGTGAAATTTTTTTTTTTGTGCGCGATGTGAGTAAAATTTCAAGGCCGAATTTTAGTGCAGTGTTTTCGTGAGACATTGTTGTGAAATGTTTCTGACGCAAAAAAAAATGACAGAATACCTTTTTGGCCAAAGAGATACAAAGAGAGCACTGTGCTATATACATAGCTAGGATCGTTTTCGTTCTTCTCTTTGTGCGATGACGTTAAACTATCGTCCGTAAACCGACTTTACAGACAACCAATTTTTTTTACCACCTAATATCGAATGTCGCCGGTCATTTATAGTGCAGCTGAACTATCGGTACGTTTTGTTTCGGTACCGTGAATACCGCCATCGGAATCTCGGATACATCGGTACTGTGACCATCGGCAAGCACCGGACGAATTTGTCGCCGCGAAATTAAACGACTCGCGAAAAAAAAATTCTTCACCGCGTAAATCGATTCTGCAGACAATTTTGACTTTGCCAGAGCGGGCAGTGAAAAATCTTTGGTATTTTGGCAATAGGACAACAATGGTGGACTTAATTGGCGGAGTGGGGAATTATGGGATTATATCTCTTCGCCCCCCCCCCTAACAAAGAATTTATGAAAAAAATTTGTTATGACGCTGTGAAGGCGGTATTTTATTTTGTTCATGTAGAGCGAAGCCCTCACAACGCCTGGGAGAACAAGTTTCACAGAAAAGTGACTTATGTTGAGATTCATAATGTAACAGACCAAAGCTCTTGCTGTTGACATAATTTTTTTTTTTTAATGCTCTGATCAAGTTAAATTTATTTTTCTATTTTTTTTTATTCTCCCTGAAATAAATTCCTGTATCCACCACTGATGGACAAGGGTGGAAATCTGCGAGATTCGTCTGTGTGTGTTTTGTGTGATTTGTTACGTGTGTTTTTGTTTGTGTGTTTGCGTGTATATTTGTACGTATTTGTGTATGTTTGTGTGTGTGTGTGTGTTGGTGTGTATGACCGGGTGGGATGGCAGTGGGGTGGGGTGATAAGTGGAATCTGCATTTCGAGTTTTTTTTTTGCATGTTCGGTAACCGACACAAGTAATTTCACCAGACGTTATCTGCATGCAATGAGTGCAGAATTTTATAACATTCAAAAAAGTTTGCTTTGAAACATGGTTTTGGCATTATTGTTACGTTTATCATCCCCGTTATAATAATTGTATTCACAGAGAGAGAAAGAGAGAGACTTTTTTTTTTAATTCCAGCCCCTTCCCCTTTTTCCTTCTCTCCTGTAGGATCTACGCCCATGAATACAAATGTTGGAATCCATTGCACTTTCTCAAGTATCGCGGTGTTGGCTGCGACGCGAATATCGTGAAGTGCCACTGGCAGCCTGAACTCTCTCTCTCTCTCTCTCTTTATCTCTCTATCTCTATCTCTATCCTTCCCCCCTCCCTCTCAAGTCGTCCAAACTCGCAAAAACGGCCTTCCAGCCAGACGGCAGCCTTAGACACTCCCCCCTATCCCGGCTGGGTAAAAGTCCCTGCTAGGAGGGGGAGAGGGCAGGATATTCCATTTCCATACTACACGTCTATTAGCATGCAAACGAACGCGAGAGTATGCGTACTAATGCGTTCATCTGCATGCGAAAAGTCTTATAACCACGCACAAGTCTAAAAGGACCAATGTATCGTCTGCTTGCATTCCGCCAGGTATGATGGCCATGAAAAATACGAAAAATAAACAGTGGAAATTCCACACGCAATTGCTTTTTTTCCCCCCCTTCACAGAGTACACGGTAAAATATAATTATTTCGAAACTATTTGCCCGAAATTGTTGTTTCAGTAGCTCAGCAAGTAACATTCTAACCTTATTATAAAAATGGAGACTACAAACAATTATTGACTGTCTAAATGAACAATAATTCTGTGCATTTCACTAAATTTACACTGTTCTGCATGTAGTGTAACAAAAATATATTTTGGCGAATATTTAAATGGATTTGATGATGTAGTACAAATTATTTTTTACTCGCTCAAGAAAATATTTTTGCTTTTTTTTTGGTCATTAATAAGTGTATTGCTGTCTGTGGATATTTTTTGAAGAAATATTTTAAATTTTAAACCATATAAGTTAAAAATGTGTGCATTACTCAATTGCATTAAACCATAAATAAAACTTCTAACTATAAAATAGCGTATAGAATACATCTAACAACACATTTTTCTAAAAAAAAAAACATAATATATGATGTTGATAAAGTGAAACATTCGTATAAATTAATTTTCAAAAAAAAACTAATGATACGAACATGCAGTTCCAACTTAATGTTTTGGATTCACCTTCTTAAGTCGATTTATATTTAATATATATATATATTTTAATAAGGACAACTTGTTATTATGTTCCACTGTAGGCTATAAAAATTAAAATGTTTTTGTAAAGAATAATGTTGCTTGGATAAATTCTGTACATTATATGCTTTTTGTAAAAAGTCAGGCAAATGCTATCATAACTAAAGTATTTGCTGAACAATTGTTTAGTAATACTTCACTAAAAGTTCCATGTTTGGAAATGTGGTTTTTTGTATAGGGAACATTTAATTTTTGGACGTTCATAAACAAAAATAATTGTTTTTAGTAATGGAATATTTGTAGTATGATAGTTCAAGTTTGTTTTTATCTTTCAAAGTTACAATACTGGGATTTGCATGTCAAATAGTGTAAATAGTCCCATTTAAAAAAAAAAAATCTAAATGATTTTGAAAATAGCTCTAACAATGAAAATTGAAAGTGGAGGAAATACTTAAAGTTTGGTCTCGCACGCAGAGTTGGTTACATCATTTTCTTGTAATGATGTTATTACTTTAATTTGAAGGATTTTGCTATAAATTAACTAGGCGTTAAGCTGGACTTCCAGTCCGTCCGTCAACAACCCGAGCGATTAACAATAATCCTAACGTTCATTAACAACCCGAGCGATTCACAATAATCCGCACGCCCCACAGTGGAGTATTTGTACCGAAATCCTGGCCAAAAATATATTTTTTGATTATTTGAAGTCAAACAGTTTAGACGACTTTTTGTGAACTATTTTTGCAATAAAACACTTAAATGAAGCTCTTGTGCACCAAAGAACAACTGGATTCAGCAATAAAATAAAAGCAAAGCCTATTAAGTGGAAAGCTATTCACATTGCTGATTCATTTTACATTTACTTCTGTATTCATACCAGTCTTTATAGATGATAAGTTATTTACAAAAATGAGTTCAGTTTATTCTCAGCCTTCATTGTAATTTCTTGTGTCTGTACGATGAACGCGCGCTGTGTTAATCCGAGTCTTCGGAGCTACAGCTACGGTTCTCCTCTGCTTCCTCGTAATTACATTCAGCTTCTTCATCGCACCCATTTTCGCTTCTTTTGGTAGAACGAATTTCAGCCATCTCTGGCAGAAGAAGCTCCAGAGTCTCGCTGCTATATGGCTTAGTTGTTTTCCTTCGCCTCTGTGTAGAGCAGCTCAAAAAAGGATCACTGGTTAACAGCAGCCTATTGAGGACATCTCTGTTGCACACTTCTCTGCTAAATTTTCGGGAATACTTCGTCCTGTACATCCGGAAATGTTTGTTCCTAGCCTCAGCAGCTTCTTCTGATAGCTGGCCTATAGGCAGAATAGCTTCTTTAATAACTGCAGCTCCGTGAATCAATACTTTGTGCATTGTTGGACTCATGGGATGCCAACTATAGAGGCTCACATATATCTTGGCTGTTTCATAAGCATACTTATGAAATTTCGTCTCATCAATATGGTGCCCACTTGAAATAGCTTCCAATATTACTTTTAATCTTTTAATAAGTTCAACATTCACGCCAGTAATTCGTGATGCAGTGTCTGGTTCTGCAAAGAAGCGTCTTGATGTGTTCCCATCATTCGTAGTTCCAAATCCTTGCTTTGGAACATCAACCAATAATCCAAGTTCGTCTTTAAGCATTTTTTGAATGTTCTTTTTAGTATCCGCAACAATTCTCTTCTGTTCTTTACTTCTTGCTTGCCAAATGCTAATTGGTATTCTGTATGACAAACGCAAAATTGATTCCAAAAACCTGATCCGTGTGTGCAGAGGGGACAGTCCAAACGTTAAAGTATTGGGGTTTTCTGTGAAATCCTTACATAATTTATTAAAATCTTTTGATGTAGATCCACAGATGTAACACCTCATTGTCGATGTCGTGCCAGTTGCAGCATTGCAGACTTTTCCGTCAACCATTGTTAACAGTAAAGTGTGTCGAATCTTCACAGCTCCATGAAAACTTGGCACTTCTGTTTCTTTCAATGTTTTTATTTGTTCCTGAATGTACTTAATTTCATCAAGAGTAACATCTGCAGTTTCATGTACAAAACGGATGCGAATTGGCCTACAGAATCTTGTGGAGGAAGGTGTTGGGTTCTGCCATATAATTTTTTTCTCTGTATGGTTATTAGCAATTAATTTTATGGGCACACATGAACTTTGAAAAATATTGGCATCACTATCAGCTATGTTTTCAAATTTTTGTTTGAACTGTGTTTGCTGAGAACCATCGCACCCCCATTTTGAGATTAATTCCAAATTTTGTTTTTCTTCTGACGACAGTACCTGTAACACTTCTTCTAAGTATTTGCATAACCTTGAAGAGGTGTGATCCAATAAAGACTGTAACTTAACTTCTGCTTTTGTTTCAGAAACGACAATGGAGTCTTCGCTTGGGTAACATTCTTTTTTTGCTTTTGTGAGCAGTGAATAGCAAGGGTAAACATTTTTGTTTGCACTATAAATTACTTGATATTGCTGTTTTGTTAATTCCGCTTGAACAAAAATAGACAATGCTTCTGAAGGGTTGTGTTTTTTTACTGAATTTCTGTTTGACAATAGATTTGTTTTAAATTTACTAGCCCTTGTTGGAGTCTCAGTGATTTTTTTCATTAAATCAGCAGCATCAGAATTTCCTGAAACTCTGTGATTCATTGATGCAGCATATGTTAGTTCTTCAGGGGTGAACTGTTGTCTGAGTTCTTCTGTTTTCCTGCGTTTTGTCCTCTCACTTGACTCAATGAAGTCCTTCGTAGGACGACCGCGACCTGAGGTAGTTGATGAAAAGTTGGGCACCTTAATGGTATGCGATAACCATTTACCATTGTTCTGGAGAAACCGTTCCTCTTTGTTATTAGCTAAAGACCACCTCTTCTTAAAATCAGCTTTAAAATACCTGAGTAAGCGACTTAATGACTTTCTCTCATCTTCTGGGCACTTTGTTATGTCAGCTACTCTGTGTTCCATAAAATGAAGCTTTTCAACAATGGACCTGTTTGGAGATTCCCGGAGTAGTTCATATAATGACATTCTTGTAAATTCCTTTTCCATGTTCTGAACCTAAAACAAAATAAACTAATATTTATGACTGTAATTAATTATGAAATAAAGTTTATACTTACATATTATTTAAAAAAATTATCTAAATCTTATTTACGGTTTATATTAGTATAACGTAGGCAATCACTTAAAAACCGATATCTTAAATCTTATCTATATCACGATAAATATAAATGTATAAGATTTTTAATAAATCTGTGTTAACAAAACCACATTTCCTATCACATTAATATCTGGATAAGAAGCATGATTGGGACAAAGAAAATAGTAAACGCACAGAACTTTGAAAGTGAATGTTGATGGGAATATGTCCACTCCGAAATTAAGAGAGGAGCATCACATAGGGTATTTTCCTCAATTTATTTTCTAATTCCCAGTCTCCAACACGTGCATATCTCAGCACTGATGAATCAACTGGCTCATAATATTAATTTAAGCACAAATATTGAATAGCAACTTGTACCTAGTTCTGTAATAGTTTTATTAGAATTTACTAGCGGTGGAAAACGTTTGGTAGGGACTGTAATGTTATTATTTCTTATTTAATAATGCTGGCAATGTATTACAAATACAAGAGCTATAATAAACCAAAGTAAAATTAGTTTTTCCGGTATCCTTTGATAGGCAACAGTCAAATTTGTTAATCTGAAAACTATTGTAAAAATCCACACCAATGTTTAAAATTAGTGTTAAATAAAAATGGCAACTACATGCGGGAAATTTATCTTCTGGTATTGAAACTTAGTGGGCAACGTATTAAGAATATGTTAAAACGACAGCCCGACAAGGCCCGACACACATTCAAAAAGTCTCTTGAAATCATAAATTTTTTCTAACCTTTCGAACACACATTTTGTCCTAACATTGTTATTTTTTATTACGGCACTTAAATAATTTTTCACAATAAAATATACATTGAAATGAAACAGTTACCTTATTTAACAGCTGTACGAAATTTCATGACAATATGTCAATCCTAACAGCTAGTAGAAACACGTATGTTGAAGAACACGAACGGTGAACTCTCTAGCACAAGCACGTCCGCACACATAGACATCAACTCTTCAACTAAGCGTAGCAGTCACCGGATATGACTCATGGTACCAAAATAGACCCTGCTCGACGCGCATGTGATTAGGCAACAAGAAAATACCATTTCTGCTGTGACTAAACGAAATATTTTTTTTTCTTTTTTGGCCAGGATTTTGGTACAAATACTCCACTGTGCGCCCGTCAACAACCCGAGCGATTCACAATAATCCTAATGTTCGTCAACAACCCGAGTGATTTACAATAATCCTAATGTTCGTCAACAACCCGAGCGATTCACAATAATCCGCACGTTCGTCAACAACCCGAGCGATTTACAATAATCCGCACTTCCGTCATAATATTTTTCTACTTGGATGTTGCCGGCAACTATTTAAAGCTTATGTTTTTGAAGAAATTTCTCTTGTGAAGGTTTGCCAGTTGGATGATCATGTATGCTCGGCACTTATAAATGATAAAAACAAACTCTAAAATTTTTATTTAAATATGTTCTCGTTTTATCGTGCATCATTAATTATGTTGTGTCTCTGACCATTTGTGTTTCAAATATCAAACTTGAAACTTGTTCATAAGCAAGTTAAAAAACATAACACGGAAGCAGCTTGACAAATAAACAAACTTAAAAAAAAATCCTTTTGAGGTTATGTCTTCCGTCAGTCCGTCGAAAGTTGAAGCTTGGAAGGTTTTGGCAGACGGACGGGTGGTGCACGGATGATACGGGACGGATCATTGTGATTCCAGCTTTAGTTTGTTGGGCAACAAAATTTCTCACTAGATTCTTACTAAAGTTTATCTTCGAGATGCAAAATTTCGCGTAGTGATCATAACTGTAAATATTTATGTTATCTTTTTTTAACATTGTTAGATGATATTGTGTGATTATCTGTTTGAGAAAATGCAATAGAGTTAGGGTGATGAATTTACGGTAGAAGCCCCAAAATTAATAGCAATGGCAAGATAAAGAAGTAATGACCTGGCAGTGTGCTGGTCTCGATGTCTGGAAGATGACATCGTAAAGCCCTCGGATCGCGCGATTAAAGGGGACCCCACTGGTCAGGGGGGTATCTGTGTCGGCGAGGCGGGATGATAAGCGCGACGCTCGCTGGTGCTTCTAGCGCGGTGTCTCCTCTGGACTGGCGCGCAGTCTTCTCGTCGTGCATCGAGCGGCGACCGTGACATCACACGGCGGAGAAATGAAGATAAAGGTGTAATGCAAGTCCCTCGAGTGCTGTCAAGAATCTTTTCCGGGAGTTTCATGCCTGAAAATCATTTTGAAAATCACTTGTTTCAGCCGATTTCACGCTTCCGAAAAGTACAGTTAAAAAAAAAAAGAAATTCGGAATCAGAACAATTTATCCAACCTCAGCATATTATCAAATGCTTTTTTTTTTTAACAGACCCCTTTTCGGAAATCTTGGGCAGTTTTCAAATAGCATATTTTTGAAGTGAAACTTCTAATGCTACTTCCAACAAGGTTGCGTTAAACGTTTGACGCTACCATGGAGGGGGGTATGAAAACACTGTTGCGTTAAACGTTCAAGGCTCCTGGGGAGGGGGAATAGAAAGAGACAGAGCGAGAGTGAATGCGTGGCACTGGAACGCATGCGCGTAGTATACCTGTTACTGGCCAGATATCATAATCCCATTGTAAATGTTATAGATTTGGATACTTCTCCACTCGAAAATGATAATCAAAAGATGCGATCAATTGTGAATTGTAAGCAATGTTAATAAAGTTTGTCTTAAAGAAACAATATGATTTCACTAAAAATCAATTTATACCCCTTCCTATTTTCATTTCCACATTACGAAGTTTCACTTCTTCCGCGCGGAGGGACTCCACGCACTATTTTTTTTTCCTCCTGAAGCTCTGCACGCAGTATGTGTGCCCGGATAGGTGGGGTCACAAAGGTGATCGTCAGAAGGCATGCAGAGGTCCAGCCGTTGAGACGACATTTACAAACCGCTCAACGTTTCTTGGTAGCGTCTGATCACGAATAGCATTTGAGAGACGTTGCCCTTGTCTTAACAAGCTTCGTTTCATGGTTTCGTCTTTACTAGCCATATGTCCTTTTTTTGGACATAAAAGAGGCTAAAATGGTTGTTGTTAACGTACGATTTTAGGTATGGAGAATTCTGAACACAGTATTGTTAAGTGGTGCGAGGACTTGCAGGGAGCCCAGTCTCATAGAGGTTCGTTGCCGACACGCAGACTGCACGCTACTCCTGTGCCTGGCGCGTAGAGGCGAAAAGGCGCGTGACGCGCGAGCTACTGTCGCCCTTAGCGACCAGCCAGGCGGCCTACGTGGTACGCGTGTAGGACTGATCGCGGTCCTTGGGATGATTTGCTGTGTGTGGGGAGGTAGGGGGGATACACGCCTGGAATGGAATCCCGGGGTGACGTATGTTCCGGGACATTCCGGAGTTCCCGCGACCGGCAGTCTGCAAGGGTGCGAATCGCTCCCCTTGCCCCCCATACTGCCGCATGCCGGCGTGTTGTATGGACCCTGGCGCTGTTGTGACAGTAACAGCATGTTTCAGAGGCGAATAGAATGATTATAAGGTCGACCTCCTCACGCTACACTAGGCGAATTGTCGCCTTTTGTAACTCGGTTGCTGGCCGGCTGTCGGGCGGGCGACGAAAGTACACAATAAGTATATATATTTTTTGTAATTATAACTGAAACAATCATGTAAAATTACCGATGTATGTAAATTCCAAGAAATTTTTGTTAAGTTATACTTTTTTAGGCACGTTATGGATATGATGGGAGTGAATTTTTACGATATAAGTGCACCATGCAACAAAATTTTCACAGGAATATGGACACACGTGTATGAACATACATATAGTCGCCTTAATAAACAGTAGGGTACATACCAAATGTATTGGTGTACGAATTGAAATGTTGTGATAGTGAAACTACCCTGAAACACATTTGGTAAACTAAAATATTGAGTTTGAATACTGGTCCATATGATTAAAAAAAATTTATTTATTGTGAATATTAGTGATAGAAATTGTGTTTATAAACTTTATCAATTGTATTTATATAAGTGAGTTTGTGTTTCCTTATGAATACTTTATTAGCATTATTAATAATAAATAATTGCATTATAATTTAATACATAATTAAGCTAAATAAATTAAAATAAACATACAGCATATTTTAAAATTTTTGTTATTAGTTAAAATTTATTTCGATTATTTTACTAAATTAAATAATTAATTTTATACATGTTGAATACTGAGTATTTATTTAAATAATTTTTGTTACACTACATTTAAAAATAGTTCACCTATAAAAATATTTAATAAAAAATAATTATAACTTCTAAGGCGCGCATAAATTTGTCATATTAAAGCAAATGTATCGCTACAAAAAAATGTTCGCAGTAATATTGGGTTCGTCCTCAGTACCTACATTAGTTAAAGTTATTCGTAGATTTTTCGAATAAAAGCTTTGCGGCACCGACTGGGAACATTAAGAAATGTAAGGAAACATAATAAAGTCCAGTTTTTGAGTAATCAGTTATAGTTTCCATGGATTATTGTGTAATTGTGTAAAACATCAATCCAATACATTATTTAGTACGTATTGTTTCCATACTATTAGAGTTTTGTTCTAATTTACAATAATTTCCTTGTATGATAAGCACGCGAACCATCAAAATTCCTGCACGACAATTATAAACCATTCCACTATTATACATACAGTCATATGTTAAGTACACGAAATTCTTAATTCTCAATCGTAAAACCACCTTAACTGTTCTGAACCATTCTCATGTTCTGTACCTACCCGTTTACACCCCACATGTATGTGCTCAGGGTTTTATTTGGGTCCAACTTAACTATTTACGGTCTATATCTACGAGAGAATATCAATAAGTAACGAACGTGTCAATTTTAAGTAGGAAAATAATTAGTAATAACGAAATTATTTACTAAAAAAAAAGGAACTAGAGATGCGCTACTGACTGGACGCAGTGCAAGATCCCATGATTCCACGTACCGACAGCATTCGTCAGTCACCGGTAAAATGGCGCTAGTGATTACATCTTCAGCTGTGGAGGAGAAATGAGCTGTGATAAGATTTTTTTTTTGCTGAATGGAAGAAAGTTGGAGAGCTTGATTCGGAGATGGCGGAAGTTTACGGTTACTGCACTGACCGCACCGATTCGTGAAAAACTGCATGCATATGGTTGAGAAGTTTTGGGGCATCCACCATGCAGTCCGGACCTAACATTTGAGGCATCCACCATGCAGTCTGGACCTAACACCCTCATCTGTTCGGACCCGTGAAGGTGTTCCTCGGAGGTGAGAGGTTTTGCTCTGACGTCGAACTCAAACACGGGCCGCGCGAACCTGGCTCTTCCCGCAGCCGACCGAGGGCCATTGCCGTGAACAGAACCAGGCAGGTGTAACAAATAATAAATTTAATTTATGTTACGCTGGAAGCGAGAGGCCTGTGATTCCGATCGGCCTAGGTATTCACGTCGGAAATCCTTAACAAACAGTATGTTAGTCCAGGCGGACAACAAGAGTGATGCCTCCATAGTTAATCCGGTAATATATTTTTATTTTATTAAGTTATATAGTCAAACAGAGCAATACATTATCAATATTAATAATTAAAAAAATTGTGAAGAAAACAAATTAATTGAACCAAGATGGACTTTTTCTGTTGTTTTTTTAGAAGTAAGACTTGGATACTATCATATGGTGCTCTTAATGAAATTACAACAAGAAAATGTCTTTCCGAAATTCTGATTCCAAATGATCCTTAAAAAAAAATACATTTAAAAAAAATTCATTGCAGTATAAATTAGTGTCTTGCAGCAGAGCACTATGAAACAAAGACAGTGCTAATAGATATCTTGCATTGGAAAGAGACAGTAAATGCCCATTATAAAGCTGAAACATGCCAGGGGCGCAAACCTGCAGGATTCTCAGGGGGAGAGTTTTTGCGCGCGTGATTTAACCTACACAAGTCATCTCTGGATGGGGTGCTTGTATGCTGTATACATGCATGCGATAAGCAGAAAACTGTCAAATATACAGAAAAAACGTTTTCCATAGAACATAGTTTTGACATTTGCGTTTACCAACCCTGTTTCACAGTCACGATTTGGCAAGCCAAAGCGGGTTCCCTCAGCGAGTGGCTTCTTTAGTCCAAGGGAGGGCGGGCCCCCTGCCTCTTCCCCCAGATATTTACGTCCATGAGATATTTTATGGTTGTAAACCGTCCGGTGGAAGAGAGAACACTCTGTATAGCTTACGTGTGCAGCCGTAGCCCCTGTGCTGGTCGATACTCAAACCGCTCCCTCCAAAAATGTCACGGTCCCAGCCCGGGAGGGCAATTGAGCCCTCCTCCTCCCATACCACAGTGAGGCGGGTGAAGGGGTTGGTTTCTACAGCAGAGGGCTCTCGTTGGAGACTAATGAACACCGGGGGAGTCGCGGTTTTTTTTTTGGGGGTGAGGGGGGTTAGGTGAGATCTGAATCGACCCACCTCTTCCGTCCTTCCATTATTCGTCAGGAATCGCTCCCGGTGTTGGGTTTGCAAAGGGGTGGGAGGAAGGGAGGGTTAGGGCACTTGCCCCTGCAGTATATCGGCTCTTCACAGTCTGTTGCTTCCTCCCTAGTCGCTGGAAGGAATTAACCCCCCCCCACCCCCACCTCCTACTCTCTTCTACTCCCCTTCTTGATTGCCGGCTGCGGATATGGATATCCACAACCTGCTCGCGCGACGCACCGTCGGCGAGGCGGGATGATAAGCGCGACGCTCGCTGGTGCTTCTAGCGCGGTGTCTCCTCTGGACTGGCGCGCAGTCTTCTCGTCGTGCATCGAGCGGCGACCGTGACATCACACGGCGGGGAAATGAAGATAAAGGTGTAATGCAAGTTCCTTGAGTGCTTTCAAGAATATCTACCCGGTGTTTCATGCCTGATAATTATTCTCTCAGATAGCTGTTTAGCCAATTTTTCACTATTCTAAAAACAAAACAAAAATGTTTGAGAACGAAATACCTATCTGCTTTTCTAAAACAGACCCCACTCTGATATATTGAGCTGTTGTCAAGCTCTCGCCACTGTATGTGTAGGCAGGGGCCTTTAACGCTGCCTGGCTTTACGTAAAGTTATAACGACTTGGATGCAGTTCTTCTGTTCCACTTATTCCACTGAATTATGTTTTAAACGATATTTGGCATATTGAGCCAGCCTGCATAGTTGTATTAGTAAATTTAAATACTTTATATTTTGTAAATTTATTTTAAAAAAAGCCTGTCACTCAGTACTTGCTAGATATGTTTAACATGTAACCTTGTTAACTGGCAAATTTCGTGTGTTCTAAATACTTATATAATACGAAACTTGGACACGAAATTTAACGTAGAATTCTTTAAAATAATGCCCGAGCATGATAAATATATGCAAGTAGTGTTTTAAACTACATTTCTTGATACGAATCACACGTAGTTTCCGCACCCACTGGAGCAACTTACGTCGACTATCGAATCATTCCATTTGCAGACCACACTTTTAAACTTATATTATGAAACGGCTCCGATAAAAGCGAAAAAGACTGGAACTAAACCCCTGTTTTGGACGATTTTCGACAAGAAATTTTATTAAAATACTGCCCATGCTTGTTAAAATTCATTATATACAGTTTCCCTCTGCCTTTGTGGACTTAGGTTCCCGCCATTCGCCACAGATGGCGAATGTAACCGTGTAACTGTGTAACCGTGGTTGTTACACATTTCCGTTTCATACGACTTACGTTCTATTTACGCAATTAATCCCACCAAACGCTATATACCGAGATCTAAGATGTTAACACAACAAAAAAACCTATTGTCATGTTTAGATGGACAGCTCTATGGTATGGCCGCTCTAAGAAGACCTAGATGACCCATGATTGGGTGTAGAGCTCAGAGAATCAGGCGTGTCAGTGAAACTTAAAAATAAGTACACAATTAGTGTAAGTTAGTACAGTTACGTACGTGCTGCGTGCCCACAACTGCTTCGTTGCAAAACAGTGTCGGTGATAGTCACGGCTAAGTCAGTTATCAGCTGTAGAATTCACCCGAAGAGGAGAAATTTGGGGCTCAATGGTACTCATCGGTGATAGGCTGGAGGCAATATTGTATGGTGAACAGCGACAAAACCAAAAATAACAGCGAATTTGAAAGAACTAGAATACAAGGAAAAACACAAAATGCACTGTTGTTCACATTAATTGCCTCGTTTTGTCTATTAAAATATAAAAATTATTTAATATTTAGTTTCAGTGTATGGATTTTTCAAAGTAATGTGAATAAAATCAGTCTATAGCACATGGTTAAGGCATACAGAGGAACATCAAAAGGAAATGTATAAGTGAAAATGATTTTGAGCTTCTAGCATGGCATGTTTTTTTTATTTATTATACATATGTATATTTTTAGTTTTGAAATAATAAGACAGGGAAATAAAGTAAAATTCAATTTGAAAGTATGTGGGCACCAAAAATAAGCTTCAGTTTTTTTTGTAACAACGAAACCCATAATATTATAAATGCCTCTAAATATTACATTAAAAAACTAATTAGCTTTTAATTTTATTTTAATAATTATAAATTTTTCATAAACGTAGGAACGATAAGGAAGAATATTGAATATTTTAGTTGCAGTTTTCTTTTTAACTTTCATCAATATGTATGTTGTATTATTTTATGTACACAATTTAAGTCTTTTACCACGAATTGTTAAAGCAGTTGATCAACGGAGTTGTGCTTGATATGTACTTGTTTGTACATGAGTTTATTTTAATGACTGAAAAGACTTTCTTTAACTACCAAATTTGGTTTTGGTCTAACACCATAAAATCTTGGGTTCTGTAGCCCGTACAGGCTCCACAGGCGCACGAGAGATGCAACCAGCTGTACCGAACTACCGCGCGTGCAGCCTAACCATTCGGGCGCAGAAACCTGCAGCCTAGAGATACGAGGGATATTCGTAAATAAGGTCCGTTTGGTCATTAAAAAAATATTTATATACAAACTCGTGAGAAGAAGTTTTTATTGGCAATTTTAGTTTACTACATATCTACTTCACATTTTCACATAGTCACCACTCACTTCCAATCACTTCTAGTAACTCTGCACCAGTTTCTTTAACCCCTCTGCATAGAAGTTCACCTCCTGGGAATGGAACTGACGCCTTGGTCATAGGCATCACGGACTTCGAATACGCAATGCGTGTAGCCTAAGTACAGGCACCTGAAAATGTAAGCAATTTCCATACTCGAGTCAAAAAATGATGGCTACCGTTTTTTTTAAGACTATAAGGGCGTCATTTTGGTTGATTTAATGAAACGTGGTTCAGCAGTTACAGCAAAAAAAAAAATACAGCAAAAAAAATTATATCCAGGTGGAGAATTTCTATGCAAAGGGGTTAAAAAAAACTATTGGAGCGTTACGAGATGTGTTTGGAACTGAATGGAGATTATGTGAAAATGTGAAGGAGATATGCAGTAAACTAAAACTTTCACAACATTTTTTCTCACGAGTTTATTTTTTTAAATGACCAAACGGAACTTTTTTTTTTTTTACCAATATGCCTCGTACATGGTTGTACATATCACATTCTTGCATAAACCCCCATCCCCCCCCCCCCCTGGCCGCAGTGGAAAGACAATGTACGTGAGTTCAGTGTGACATACACAATGATTAGACACAAGTTTATGTATGATAAATTGCGATGAAACCTAAATAACACCACAAAGCTTGTTCATACACCATAAACACCGAAATGCAGCCAATATCATTTCAAACAACAATTTCACCAAATTTAAAATAAATGTAATCTTTTATTACAGTAAATTTAATGAATGTTATTTTTTAGCATGGCGTTTTTACCAAAAAGTATGGCTTAATAATTTGTAAAAAAAAAAAATTGATTTTGTTTTGATTGATTTTGCATCTCTTGTTAGAGACACTTTTTACATTAATAACGTTGGAAAATTTTACGAATACATAAGAAATAGCTGATTTATTTTAATTTTTCTGATTTGTTCTGTTACAGACATCCTTATTTCACATTATTTTATTGTAAAAGTGCATAATGTATCTATTATGTTGAAATATATATTGAGAACTAATTAACTTCGTAGCTGTGAAATATATCTTTCTTCATGAATAAACACAATGTGTAAAAAAAATTGCAAGAATTCTCCCATTTGAAATAACAAAACTGACCTAAAAATTAAAAAAAAAATCAATTCAAATCAAATCTGGTTCCTTATAATAATACATTAATATTTAATGTAAATTGTGTGTCGGCGTAGTTTGTTGGAAATTCTAGAAACAAATATCACTGACGTGGCGCTTAGAAACTCAAGGAAATGATTTTAGTTATTATTTATCAAGCCAGGAAAATTTTCTGCTTAGGGTTGCCATTTTTATGTTGTAATTCACACCAATTTTGTTATTAAAATCTACTGGGATTCTAAGCGCACTTTTTTTTTGTTTGAGCCTTGTACTTTGAAACTCCGGCTGAATCTCTGAACAACGTAAACTGTTTTTTTTTGTCGTGAAGTTAGAGGAAGCTATTTGCCGTGGATTTTCGCGTTTACTTACAGACCACTTTCCTTCCCGCGAAGATGGTCTTTTCGCGCGAGTGTATGCGCGTGTCTTTTGAGGGTACTTTGAGGTGCTTTGAGGCACTCTGAGGGCACGCAGTGATCAAAGGGAAAGCCCTCACAACGCTAACCTCTCGAGGGAAGCGCAGGCCGACGACGCTTTCACGCAGTGTCGGCTTGATCCATGCTGCAACATCGAAGGTTTTTTTTGGTTGGATCGATTCCATCCACGAGGATATTTTGAGGCTTCCCTGATTGTTGGCTTTGTTCGCGCGGGGCCGTTATACCCTCTGCGACTTCCGCAGCCGAACTGCAACCAAACGGTACCATCTCTAGTTATCTACACCTTATGGGAGCCCGACTGGTCAGAGGTGTTATCTGTGCTGGCGAGGCGGGATGATAAGCGCGACGCTCGCTGGTGCTTCTAGCGCGGTGTCTCCTCTGGACTGGCGCGCAGTCTTCTCGTCGTGCATCGAGCGGCGACCGTGACATTACACGGCGGAGAAATGAAGATAAAGGTGTAATGCAAGTCCCGACAGTGCTTTCAAGAATCTGTACTAGGATTTTCATGGTTAAAAGTTATTCTGAAAACACCCGTTTTAGCAGTTTTCACTTTCCTAACAATACAGTTTTAAAACAGATGTACTGAAACAGAACTTCTCGTCTGTCTTCAGCGTAATTAAATGATTTTCGTAAACAGATCCCACTTGTATATCGTGAATTTTTAAATCGCATTATTATTTTTTTCTGAAGCACTGCACACTGTATGTGTACCCAGGTAGGCAGAGGACCTAAGCCGAGGCCACACAGACTTTTACACTATGTTCGCTATGTTCGCTATGTCCGATGCGCCAGGCCAGACAGGATAGTCCAGTTCGCGATGTAGGAGAGACGCATGCCGTGGGATTCCAGTGATGACATTCTGCTGGCTCTCACAGTATGTGAACGTAAAAAATAAATGAGTTCATGAGGTTAATCTAAAAATAAATTAATTATAATTTCATCATTTGATGAAGCAGATGCTAGTGAGGACGAAGCCAAATTTATGGATTATTTCAGAATAAATACAACTCAGTTTGACAGCTTTCCCTTGGTATCAAATCCCAGGCATTGTCCTACATATCCCGCCTTCTATATTTTTCCATCATTAATTCCATAAACGTGGATATTTATGTACTTCTTCAATAACATTTTCCGTCGACATGATACTTTTTTAAAGCGAACACAAGATGTACAGCACCATTCCGCGCGAAATAATATGTTTTTTTTTGTTTATCTGCGCATTCGCGAAGTCAGCGACGTTTTTAGAAAAAAAATCAGCCGAGAACCAGAACACCTGGTGACGTCGTTATAATAGCCAACATAGCGAACATAGCGAACATAGCTTTGTGTGGCCAGTGGCACCTGAGATGCAGATGGCTGTATTTTACTCGCGTAGCGAACACGGCGACATGTGTGGCCATAGCGCTTCACCCGTAATGTCTGAACGTTACTCGTGTTCACTGTTTGTATTTTCTCCGGAGCAAGATATGAGAACTTTCCCGTACAACGTCGACTTCCTCCATGCCATGGCAAGTGTCACAGGAACCACCGGGACTTGTGGTACGTCCAGCGACCTTGCTACAGAGACCCGGGAAGCCTTCTTTTCACAGACGAGAGAGCCAAACGACCGATCGTGCATCTTCGGTTTTTTTTTTTGTTCATTGTAACTCATGATAACTAATGGTCAATTAGGTTAGGTTAGCTACATTATAAATACTTTAAAACATTGTGGACGGTTAGTTTGGTTAGGATAGCTACATTAAAGATACTGTGAAATCATGTAAACAAAAAAAGCGAGCATGAACTTCGGGTAACTTCGGGCGTGGCTCTCTCGTCTGTGAAATGAAGGATTCCCCAGAGACCCCGTGTGGAGCTGATGCTGATGATGGTCCCTCGTCGTTTGAGTGGGGGGGGGGGGGAGGGTATCACGCTAATTAACCCCCCCTCCCAACCTCAGTACGCCCGCTGTCCCCTCTCGTTAGGACTGTTTGCCCGCCGACAGTGGCGTGTTCCTGCGCGTGACTTCCCCTTCCTACACCCTTTTCAACCTTAACCAGGTGCCTTAGTACATTTAAATTGCACGCAACTACTCGATGTTCGTGACTCCTGGTTATAGGGTAAGTCTGGATACTCTGGTGTACAGGGTGTTTGGGTATTCAGGGTACTCTGGCAGTCACAATTCACAATTCATAAGTCTATTTATTTGCAAAATCACATACATTGATAATACATCAAGAGTGGCACTCCAGCACAAATTTGCGCTCTTTTGCCAATGGAATAAGTAATACAAACAAGCGTATAGGACATAGCATACAGAAAAATCACACACAATGGAATATTTACATATACAGCTGTAAACATCGAGGAAAAAATTTAAAAAAACCTCTAGGATTGTTTGGGGCCTAGGCCCAAGATGTAGCACGGCACTGTCCGACGCACAGAAATCATAAAAATGAAAAGAAAACCTCATAAGCGGACACATCAGCCCGCACGACAAAAAAGAATATAAAAACTACCGAAGAAGTACAAGGAAAGAAAGTAAACAGGTAAGCACACAGGTCCGAACATCTGGCAGTCGTGGTACTCGGATTTTCACAGGGAATTTGTGTTGTTCGGGGCGCTCGTGCATTCTAGGTATTTAGAGATATCGGTAATCGGCTACTCGGGGAATCGCATTTTCGGTACTCAGATTGTACCGGATAGTCAGGGTACTCGAAAACAATCAAAACTCTCGCACAAAAATCTTGTTTGGCGAATCACAACCTATTATTCGCGAAAGACCCCTGCAATTAGTATCTGTGGATGTACTAGGACCTTCATCCAGATCGGTGGCTGGAGTAAAATACATTTTTTTTTGTGACGGTAGATAAGTATATTTTCTAAATATACTAAGCTTTATCCTATCGTCAATGCCACTAGTAACCTTTTATTCTCAAAAAGACCTCTGTAATTGGTATCTGTGGATGTACTAGGACCTTTAACGAGATCGGTGGCTGGAGTAAAATACATTTTTTTTGTGACGGTAGATATATTTTATAAATACACTAAGCTTTATCCTATCGTCAATGCCACTAGTAACCCATTACCCCTAAAAAATACCCCTGCAATTAGTATCTGTGGATGTACTAGGATCTTTACCCAGATGGGTACCTGGAGTAAAATACATTTTTTTTGTGATGGTATATGTATTATCTAAATGAACTAAGTAATAATAATAATAATAATAATTTATTTCCCATTATTTAAACTATGTTGACAATATTCACTTAATTAACCAGGAAATTTAGCACTCACGAAAGCAAGCTTGTATGTGAGTGCATCTAGTCACTTCAAATTACATGCGGTATTTTGACGATGGTAAACTTTTGTAAATGTATAATAACTGAGAAATAAATATATAAAATTTAACCTAAGAAACTTTACATTAGTTATATGAATATGAAAGTTAAAAAGAGCAATTTATTAAAATTCAATATTATGTATAAACAAAAAATGTATAAATTATAACTTTGTTACATGAATAAATGAAAATATAATTAAATAAAAATTAGTATTTAAGTAAAGTACAGGTACAAAGTTATAACAATATATATATAAAACTTACTTAAATACTAAAGCCATCTCTTCATCAGTTAAATTATGTAGCCAAATATTAACATTTTTTTTTCATTTGAAAATAATATTCAGTTTTTAGTTTTGCAGGAAGAATAACAACAATTATTGGAAGCGAAAATTCTAAAGATCTCTGAGATATTGTTTTATGAAATTTAGGGATTTGTAAATTTATATTCTGTTTTTATCCTATCGTCAGTGGCACCAATTAAGATTGTTTTTATCGAAAGGTCCCCGACATTTCGTGTGTCGAGACTCGCATCGTGTTTTGCGTTGCTTCGCGCGGAAGAGACGACGCATGTTGCGTGGAGGGAGAAGTGTGGTGGGTGTCACCTAGGGGGCGTAGCGCCGACTCCTACGAGACTTGCGCCGGGGGGGGGGGGGGGGGGGGGGGGGGGGGGGGGGAAGAGGCGAGAGGTCACGAGGAGTCGTGGCCTTATCTCTCTCTCTCTCTCTCTCTCTCTCTCTGTCTCTCCTCCCGCAAGTGCCTAGGAGAAGGGGGATGACGACGAAGCGTGTGTGTTCTATTCCCCTCCTTCTCTCTCTCTCTCTCTCTCTCTCTCTCTCTCTCTGGCCGCGGAGATAATCGATAATCCCAGCTTCCGCAGACGTCTGCATGCGCTTCTCCTCTGCCCCCCCCCCCCCCTCAATTCCTGAACGTCGATTCGTCTGCTGTCGCGTTCTGTGAGGTCGCCACAGAAAAACAAAAAAAAAAAAAAGAACCTTGGCGATGGACAAATATACCGAATGTCCGTAAAAGAATGCCCCCCCAGTCATAAATTTTGTGCAGTATCGACTGTAAGCGTTGTAGAGTTTTGTTCAAGGTCATAATGAAAAGAGTACGGTTTAAAAAAAACTGTTTTTCTTTTTTAGTTTAAACCATTTTTTGTTTAAACCAGTTTTTTTATTACATTAGTTATTTTGGTTCTCAGCATGTTCAAATAAAAGCCATGCAGTATCCTGCTTTCTGCCACTCATGTTGCACCAGAAAAGCTTATAACATCAAAGAATTTAAGTCTAGCAAACCTGCACATCTGACTGGGACTTAATCACAGAAAGGTTTTGTACCCACAGGAGGAGGATTCTCCATAGAATGGTTGTTTCCCACAGTCAGGAATTTCCCCCCCCCCCCCCCCCCCTAAAAAAAAGGAATACAAAAAAAAAAGACTACAGCTTGCTAATTAAATTAATTTTAGAAAAGTATTTAGTTGGGTATAATTTATAACTTACTGAGATAATTTAAATAATTAGTTATTATTTATTTGTTACCGTAAATCACAAGAAATATTAATGAGCAAACTATTGTTATTGAGTGGAATTAGATCTTTCATTGAAATATGTTAAGATATTCTATTTAAAAATACATTAAAAAACATTCGGTTTTTCATTAAAAAAACCATTTGATTTAAACCATGTTTTAAACCGTAGTTTAAACCATTGTGGCTTCACCTGCGCGCACCTGCGTGTGCGACAGTCGTAGCTTCTTCCTCAGCTACGCGCACCTGCGTGTGCGACAGCTGTCGTAGCTTCTTCCTCAGCTACGCGCACCTGCGTGTGCGACAGCTGTCGCGGCTTCTTCCTCAGCTGCGCGCACCTGCGTGTGCGACAGCTGTCGTGTCGGACGCTGTTCGCCGCGCGGTCCGCCGCTTGTGACGTCACCCGCGCGCCGAAAGGGCGTAATTGGAGTGTGAGGGCGGGGCGTCACCGCGCCATTAGCCGCAATTATTTAGACGCGCGTCACTGTGGCTTTTCCACGGAAAGGGGTGGTAAAAAAAGGCGGGGGATGGGAATGTAGCCTTTTTTTTAGTGTGGTCGGAACACAAGCCGGGTATAGTTACGATTAGGTTCGCGAGGAAAACAATCGATACAGTAGAACCTGTGATTAACTGGGGTAATTAAAAAAAAAAGATAGAAAAAGACGTTGTAGGTCAGCACGGATCAGCGCAAAATCATGGTGAATCGAATTCAAATGTACCTATGTAGGTTATACAATACAGCAAAATTCTGTCATTTATACAAAACAAATGAATAAGTATTTCTGACACTTATTATTAATTAATTCAAAAAAATACGCGTGAATGAAATTATTATGTAATGACCTAAAATACAAAGTTTCAATGGAAAAAAAAAATTAATTATATTTACAATTTGATATGCACAAGTACGTGCAATTTAACGAATAACTTGCCTTCATTTAAATAACACTTTTGCGGGCTTGTTTCTCCCTCCCCAAAACCCAAATAAAACATGTATAATTTTAATTGAGAACCTGGTTAACCGAATGCCCGGGTTAATATGGTCACAGATAATCGTGTTTCTACTGTACCTTTTTAATGAGCAGTACCTAGTTATTGATCAGCAGAAAATAAATTATAGTTTATCGTACATCAGCCTATCGTAAATTATGTAAATCTATGTTGGTACTGGAAAAAGTAAAAATTTCCTGACAAAGCATGTGGTTATAATTATATTCCAAAAGGAAGATTTCCCTCGGAAAATTTTCGTACGTCTGTATGTCCCACCCTAGCAGTAGTTCCCTAAATGTACATTACAAAAGATTCCTTGGGAAACTAGTTGCCAATAAATAGTTTGTAATAGGTAGGGACAGGAAAAATTCGCGGGTTCAATGACCTGTAGGATGAACTCCATAGTTCTACGTACACTCGGTCAAATGCCACCCACTCATTGGCTGCTGTCTTGTGAGACGTCCCAACGTAGCAGCATGTGATACGATACAGCTTTGTTTGGGTGTTTCTCATTGGCCCAGAGTCATCTAGGTGAGTTGTGAGCCATTAACAGAGGCTGCATAACTATTTGTATTTTAGCCTATCGCGAAATGAACTCGCGAATTTTTCCGGTCTCTAGTAATAGCGCAAGAAAGATATTGTAACATTATACAACACATAGCTATGTTTATTTTTTAACGTATAAACATACGATTTTTAAAAAAAGTAATGATTATTACATACGTAAATTGGCGCATAATTTTTTATTTTAATTGATGTTTCATTCAAGCATATAATTTTTTTTTTCAAAAACTGCGTAACGTATAATCGAATGTTCAGCAATTTGACTTTATTTTGTTTAGTCGTGCTTATTAATATCCGCAGTTAATACTGTGCTGGAAAACTATTCAGGGAACGGTTTATAAATAACTTATTAACTATTGTAGGTACTGGGACAACAATATAAATGCTCGGGTAAGAATCCGAACTCAGTATTACTACAGTTGTTTAGGTGTGAACGTACAAACTTACAGTGTACAGGTTGGAAAAAAACTTTGAGATTTTATTATTTTTTTTGGCGTGAATACGTCTTTAAAATTGCTTCCATAGTGGGAGACAATTAACAAAACGAATGATAACAAAAATCGGGGGATACAGTTTTATGTTGAAGCTACATATCTATCATCTCCCATCCAAAATTTAATCACACTACTGGATAGCTAAAGGATCAAATAATTCGTTACGCCAAGTGAGGACTGTGACGCATCGCGCGCGGTGGAGGGGGAAGCGGCGCCATTTTGAGGTCATTTTGCTGCGTTTCGAGATTTCCATTTAGTATAACTTTTGAGTCGGAGAAGCTACCACCTTCGCTTGAGTTTCAATCGTCAGCTCTGGTCAAAATCTAGCGATTGCATATATAAAACATGAGTGTAAAATAGTTACAGTAAACATAGATGTTGTTAAATTAAAATATATATATAATTTCGACTTATACGCGACTTCTTAGTGTTCAAACATGATTATAACTTACACGAAATAGCGTATTTTATACTTTGTATAGAACATATTACCTGTTACGTACACGTGTTCACGTACAACACACGGCCGTGTCCATGACACAACCACACTTTTTTTTTGTTATTGGTCCTCACTATTAAAAAGGTTTGTTTGCTAGCCTTGTCCTGAAGGCTTATGCTGTAAAGCTGAGATGTTGATTGGTAAAGACCGGAAAAATTCGCGGATTCATTTCACGACAGCCTGAAATTCATATAGTTACACCTCAGCGCTGCCTCTGCTATTGCCTCACAACTCACCTGGATGACTCTGGGCCAGTGAGATACACTCAACCGAAGCACAGGCCGCTACATTGGGACACCTTCATAAGACAGCAGCCAATGAGAGGGCGACATTTGACCGGGTATACGTAGAACTATAAAGTTCATCCTAGAGGTCATTGAATCCGCGAATTTTTCCGGTCCCTAGTGATTGGGAGGGCGGGGTTTTTGCGAGAGAGAGAGTCTTTGACCTCTGACCCAGGGACTCGGGATGATGGGGTATGCCCTGGTCACTTGGTCAGCGGAGGGCGGCCGGAGTGACCGCCAGTTGGTGCCCCCCCACTTCCTCCCCTCCCCTTCAATCACCATGCCAGCCAATCGCATCAGCGTGCTAATTACCGGCTGCCTCGGCGTTGATTGCCGTCCGGCTCTGCGGGACGATAAGAGCGACCTTCGCTGGTGCTTCCGCCGCGGCGTCGCCCTTAAGCGCAGCACGGTCTTTCTCGTCGTGCTCAGAGCGACCATGACATTACAACGTAAAAAAAAAAACCTTTTGACTTGAATTTCAGACATGGACATGAATGTCTTCAAAATCGGGTTGGGTGTCACTTCATGCCTAGGATTCGACACCGCTTAAAAAAGTCGTGAAATATGAAAGCTACGAGTTAGTAAAAACTAGAGACCTTTAAAATTCGCGGGTTCATTTCGTGTTATGCTAAAATTCAAATAATTATGCCTTAGTGCTGCTTCTGTCATTGGTTCTCTGTTAATCTGGAGGACTGAGGGCCAATTAGAGACCCTCACTCATAGAAGTGTCGAATCACAGGCCACCCAGTCGAGACGACTCACAAGTCAGCAGCCAATGAACAGTTGAAATTTGCCCGAGTGTTTAGAGGATATTGGAGTCTATCCTGGAGGTCATTGAACCCCGCGAATTTTTCCGGTCTCTAGTAAAAACATATCTTAGCAGAGCGGACCTTGCTCGTGGTCATCCGGTTAACATTTTGCAGTGATGACGTAATGAGCGTTGGTGGGGAGCGTGGAACTGAAGTCAGTGAGAGCTGTTCATGAAAACAACCCCTCTGGTGGCTTAGTCAAAAATTAAACCTACCCAGAATTTTTTTTTGTAATTTTCCGAGGAAAGTCATTGGAATATCAGTTGTCAACGATGTTACTTGTGAAATTGCAAGGCAGAGCTCTTGGCAATTGGTTTTTCCAAGGATTTTCCTCCTAAAAAAAGAAACAATTTTGGACAGGGTTCATGGCGGAGAAATGAAGATAAAGGTGTAATTCAAGTCCCCGGAGTGCTGTCAACAATCTGTACCGGGCGTTTCATGTCAAAATTGTCTTCTGGAGAAAAAAAACCACGCGTTTTTGGTAATTTTCACTCTTGTAAGAATACAGTTTAAATGCGCAATACGGAAACAGAACTAGTCATTTGAACAGGCAACACCGGGTTATCTTAAGGCTGTTTCCATATGAATGGAACGGAAATGTGTAACCACGGTACTTATTGCCATCTGTGGCGGATGTGGCTAACCAAAGTTCATAGAGACAAAGGGACACATTATAGTATTAACTATTTAATGAGTTTAACAAGTTGGGCAGTATTTTAATAACATTCCTGGTTGGAAATCAGGACCAAAACCGTGGTTGAGTATTTATTCAAATAATTTATTTATTTATTATTATTTTTTTTTTAGCTTTTATTGAGAATTTCATTATAATATAATATTCCATACGCTTGATTTCTCCTGAAGCTCTGCACACCGTGTGTTGTGTGCCCGGGTGGGCGGGGGCATAGGCGTGCGCAGGACTTCAGTATTGGTGGTGCCAGATTACACAACAGCCCTGTCATCACGGTCCCCGAGCCTAAAGCGGGGGGTCCGGGGGTTCTCCCCCGGAAAAATTTGGATTTGAAAGCGCAAAATGGTGCTATTTAAGATGTTTCCGAACAAAAACATTAAATACACAGATGTAAAAATTTTAACATTTTTTATGACAAATTATGGCTTTGAACGTTATAATCACCAGGAAAACTACTAAACTATTTACAGTTTTAAGCTTTGTTGAGCCATAAAGTAAATTGCACAAATTGTTTGCACGGAATTCATGCTGGTGGCTTTGAAAAACCGTACTTACATGTTTTCTGAAGACGCCAAATAAATGCTAGAAAAAACATTCTCAAATGTTAAGTTTTAAAATCAACAAATCAAGGGAGTTTTTGTAACATACCTTAAATATGTAAAATATTAAAATAATAAAAATACACAAATAAGAATGGGCAAAAGTTTTAACTTTTGGAATACTACAAAAATGTTTTGTCGGCGACTGCATATAAGTCATCGAGTAAGCCTATCCTTTTAACTAACTAAACTCTCTCTTTTTTTAAATAAACCCTGGCGGACGGCGGCTATTTTCCGTGCGCCTGCCGAGTGGAGTAAACAGTAGACACCGAGCGCGCATTCTATGTAATTAGAGGAGAACTATGAGAAGTATTTACATTTCAGAAGTTTTGTAGCCGCGGCCCGCGTGTACAACACAAGTAATTGCACCTGGCTTGTTTCCGTGTGTATAGTTGGTTCGATTGATAATTGATATACTGGTAGTGTTATGAGCACATATCTGTAACTCGACACGATTGGAAAACATTTTTTTTTTTTTTTTTTTTTGGAAATAATACGGATTTTTGTAAGTATGTAGCTATTGTTTCTGCTTGTAAAAAATAAAATAACGTTAACCCTAATGGTGGTGCCAAGGCACCTGTGGCACCTATGGGCGGGGCCTTAATAACCATCGCGGATAACATTTTTACTTTCCTAAATCACTCCCTGATTGCTTTTTAACGAGTCTGGTCTACGGCTGTTACACGCGTTTTTTTTCTTCTTCTATACTTTTGCGTGTTTCCTTTTGTCGTTTTCTGTTGGCACTGCACCGCGACTGTAACTGTAATACATCTGGACTCAAAACGATGAACCGTCAGTCAATCACATGACCTCTAGCCAATAAGAAGTTCCGGAAAAAAATACATCCGTCCATCGTCCGTCAAAAGCCTCCCAAGATATAACTTTCGATGACCGAGCTGATGGAAGTTGTAACCTTCAAAATGTTAGCAAGGTTTTGCCGGCTACCTTTGCTGTCTTGAAAGGTTTCCAAGTTCGTTTATTTGTTTAGCTGCTTCTAATATTTGATGCAAACGTTGACCGAGAGTTTGAAGTGTCAAATTACGTATGTTAAAACTAAAAATATATTAATAAATATTAGAGTGAAAAAATTGATTAAATTTTTTTATAAATGCTTAACTTTCATGATTGAAACTCTAATCTACCTACGTATTAACATTTTTCACTACTATTTAAGTCTTCTAGTCAGTTGGCAGCATTTAAATGGAAAAGTATTTGAGGACATGCGGTTCCTTGTGAGTCGCTCGGCTCGTTGACGTACGGACGGACGTACGTACGGACGGACGTACGTACGGACGGACGTACGTACGGACGGACGTACGGACGTACGGACGTATGGACGGACGGGTATCGGACGGACGGGTGTCTCACGGAAGCGACGGATCATTCATAGCTCATCTTACAAGATAAGTGGTTAATTTTTTAAAAATTGTTATATACAATGAACGCCTTTCTAAAAGAAACAAAAAATATTAAACACGGTGTTCACATTCTGAAATCTCGGGGAAATTTTTTGTAATTTGTCATGGAAAGTCAGGGAATTAACTTGAAATCTTTGGAAAGTCGTGGAAATTTCCCAGTGATGGTAAGTTGAGGATAAAATATTATGCTGCAGTCTGTTATCACCCAGATTGTGAAAGCATTTCGTTTTTTTTTAAGTTGTGTTTTAATTCATAGTCACGGGCCTTATAAAATTCCATATTCAAGGTCCTGTTTGAATTTTCATTTCAACAACATAATTCAAGTTTCAAATTATGTAAGATGAAGGATGTATAGTGGCTGAGGCTGTAAATTCCTAGTTCTTTTAAAAATAATTGCCCCTTTGTTTATTATTAAAAAAATAGAGGAACTTGAAATTTTGGTCAGTTAAAGTCAGTGAATTTTAATGAAATTTTATTACAGATTGGTGTGAACATTCTGTTATTTTTTTTTTAATTTTCACGTGTATTGGCGTACTTCATTTATTATCATTTCATGCTAAAAAAATATTGAGTTTTTTTTTGTAGCCACATTGAGGTTCTCAAAACTCGCTCCTGCAGTAAACGATTTCATTCCCGATAAAGATTTCATTTTCGCTTGGCTATCGATTTTATGTCGTGCACAGCCTGGTAGCCCGTAATTGTTGAGTTAATGAGCGAAATATATTCAAGGCGATGTTGTAGGGTTTACGCCGTAAAAAAAAATGTCATGCGGTAATTCAACTAAAGATGCTCTAAAGTTCAGTTAAAGACCTATGTAAGCACAACATAATTTTATTTATTTATTTTTTTATTTTTTGTTAAAGGGGAGTACGCCCCTCCATTTTGCATTATCAAATATTTTGACACCGCTTGCAGTAAAGCTACTTTTTTTTTCGGTTTGGCATGGCATAGGTCGTAACTTCGGCTACTTGTTGAAGTCAACACTTGTGACAGGTAATAATAAGTAGGGACCGGAAAAATTCGCGGTTTCAATGACCTCTAGGATGAACTTTATAGTTCTACGTACACCCAGTCAAATGTCGCCCTCTCATTGGCTGCTGTCTTGTGAAGGTGTCCCAATGTAGCGGCCTGTGATTCGACACAGCTTCGGTTGAGTGTTTCTCACTGGCCCAGAGTCATCCAGGTGAGTTGTGAGTCAATAGCAGAGGCAGCACTGAGGTATAACTATATGTACTTTATGGACAGTGAAAGAGAGGTGTTTTGACGTACATTTTAAGGTATGAAAAATTCTACCCAGACTACTGTAAAAGGTATAGAGAATTGCTGGACCACATAGAATGATAGGTTCACCGCTTAAGGTTTCTCAGAGTCATTTACCTGCGAGGAGACAGCACGCCAGTTCTGTGAATAACGCGTAGAGGCTGTTAGGCGTGTGATGCGTCAGTCAGTATCGCCCTTAGCGATATGTAAGGTCGGTACCTTAAGGGCCCCGCCTACCAGGGCACTCTTACGATGTGCAGAGCTTTAGTAAAGCAAACGCAAACTAAAAACAGTTCAAGATATCGGAATGACATCTGTTTACTAAAAGCGTGTATTAATTCGCTAAAGTTCTGTTACCGGTTTTCATTACTATAAGCTAATTTTTAGAAATTGTAAAAATGGCAAAAAACACGTGTTTACAGGATAATGTATAGGCATAAAACTCCCGGTACAGATTCTTGAAAGCACTAAAGGGACTTGCATTACAACTTTATCTTCATTTCTCCGCCGTGTGATGTCACGGTCGCCGCTCGATGCACGACGAGAAGACTGCGCGCCAGTCCAGAGGAGATAACCGCGCTAGAAGCACCAGCGAGCGTCGCGCTTATCATCCCGCCTCGCTAGCACAGATACGCCCCTGAGTAGGCACTTGTTTTGTCACTGATATTTTCAGCAGATAATCACTGTGTGTAATACAATGTGTGTAAAACCCCGCGCAAATGATAAATATTACGGGTATTTGTGGAACATTTTACACCCATTATGTTACAATGAGTAAATGTACGTTGAAAATATCGGTGGCAGGAAATCATACACGGCGTGAGAAACTGCTACGAATTTCACACATGCCCCCCCCCTCCCACGTCTTTTATTAAACGTGTTCCGTTATCTAATGGTTTATGACTTAACCACTTTATCAACCCCTAGCTTTGCCTTTTTATCTGCGGTTTAGTGCAGCGAGGAAAAGATATGATCGTAGAAAATATTTCCTTCCGGACAGTTCATATAGGAAGGACGACATTGGACTAGTTGAATGTATTTATATATTTTTAAAAAATATGTTTCATTAACTAGTATTTATTTACATAATAACATAACTGATTTAAATTTTTCCTAGCATCATTACACGTGCGCAAACAAGTGATAAATTAATAAATAAGCCCGCGTGTATGTATATACATATATGTGTATGTGCCACATGTTATTTTTTTGTCGTGAAATTAGATAATTGAAAAAAAAAGTCATTTGTTACACAACTTTGATTTAGTTCTGCAATTCTTAGGTAACAGTTATATATATATATTTAAACATGTGCTTTAACGGATAATTTAATATTATTGGAATCACATAGTATATAAAAATAATAAACAAAAAAGAAGGAAAATAAAAAAAATTTTGGCGCTCCGTATTTTCTGCGCTCTGGTGACTACTTTATAATTTAACAGATTCGGACATCACAATTGTAGACAGGGCAGCTTTTAATGCGAAATTGTGACGTCATTCACATTAGGACCGCCCTCAGGTTCGGACCGTTGAATGCGAGGCCTTGTAAACCAGGGCTAAGACCTAACTCGCATATTCCCTCCTCTCTTCCCCTGTTCGACGGGGTCAGAGAGAGAGAGAGAGAGAGAGAGAGAGAGAGAGAGAGAGCCGCATCCTGCCCCACATTTCGCGATACAGCGAGTGTGTCGTCGCCGGCGGATCGATCGATCGATCGATCGATAGATCGACCGACCGACCGACGCTCGCCGCCTTATTACGTCTCTGCGGCGGGTCGTCCCTTAATCACGCGACACGCCCCAGGGGCGTCTTTTCCTCCCCTCTCTCTTCCTCTCTCTCTCTCCCTCTCCCTCTATCCCTCGCTGCTCCTTTTGAAAGAAGCTACATTGCATTATCGTGGCCGTCTTCCTCCAACTCGGGAGACTTGCGTGATGCGATCCATCGGGGAACTCTTATCCTCTGTCGTTTCGACGTCTTTACGTAAAAAGGTGATCACTGGAGACCGGAAAAATTCGCGGTTTCATTCCACGATAGGCTAGAATCCAAATGGGTTTAACCTTTTTGCTGCTTCAATATTGGACCATAATTTACCTGAACCGTCGACGAAAGACGTTTCAAATCACAAGCCTTCCAGCTAACAGTTCTCATGCTTCAAATAGCTAGAGACCGGAAAAATTACGCGGATTCATTCGGCGATAGGCTAGAATTCAAATACATATACCTTTTATATGGATTTGCTATTGGCTTATACTGTTCATCTGGGCGAATCTCAACCAGTTATAAACCCTTTAACCAAAGAAGGATCGAATCACAGACAAACCTGCTGAGACGACTTACAAGTCGGCAGCCAATGAACTTGCGTTATTTGCCCGAGTGTACAGGGAAAAGTGCAGTCTATCCTGAAGGCCATCTAAACCGCGAATTTTTCCGGTCCCTATCAATAGCAAATGAGCAGATGTGATTTTTCCGAGTACATATAGAGATCATTGAAACCGCGAATTTTTCCAGTCCCTAGTAATCACCGTGCGGATAGAAACTGCATCAAGTAACGATCCACTTCAGCTATAGCTTCCATTCTTTGTACGGGGTGAATGAATCATATTTATTTACTCTGGTAGCGATACTCCTTTTCTTACACACCGAACCACATTTGCTGCTATGACACCATACATTAAAATTTAAAAAAATATCAAGCATAACATAAACATTATTGATCATTAATTAAGTAATAAGTAGATACCTGCAATATTCGCGGATTAAATGACCTCCAGGATAGACTCTACTACACTCTACACACTCGGGCAAATGCCAACTGTTCATTGGCTGTTGACTTGTGAGTCGTCTCGACCGAGTGTCTGTGATTCGACACTTCTTTGGGCGAGGGTCTCTAACTGGCCCTCATTACTCCAGATTAACAGTGAACCAATTGCAGAAGCAGCGCTAAGGTATAATTATTTGAATTGTAGCATATCACGAAATGAATCCGCGAATTTTGCAGGTCTCTAGTAATAAGATAGAAAACAGAATTAACGTATAACTAAATGTTCAGAGATAAGAGGTAAAAATGACAAAATTGAACAACAGAAAAAATTTATTACAGGCAAGTAAAAAATTTTAAGCACAGGCATACACGTGCTGGAATGTAACTTACGGTTAAACAAAAATCCGCGTTTTTAAAACAAGATGATAATAAAAGTAAATACCGCATTAAAACCAGTCACTCACACATTCACATGCGAATTCAAACCGTTCATATCATTTGTAGTGCAATAAACTTGTTAGTGACATAGGTGAACTAGTCATGCATCAATGTTTTACATTTTTAATCGCACAATTATTATCATAGACATTAAAAATATACAAACACAATTTTTCAGGACAATCTTTGTGGGATTAGGAATCTGTATGGGGTTATAAATATTTTTTCGGCTAGGATAAATTATTTTGTACTTTTAGTCAGTTTTAAAAACGTTGATATTCAAAACAATTTTATTAAAAAAACAATTATTTCTGGTTGCTTTGTCGACTGGTTTAGTTCGTTCCAGCTTCGTTTAGGTATTCAAGTATTCAGAGACTGACGAGTTACTCCAGAGAGTAGATTACAGGATTACCACTACAGGATGGCTAACAACAGGAAGAACAGGAGAAATCTAGGGATTTTCTACAACAGTTAAAATTTAGGGAAAATTCCTGGGAATTTGTTAGATAGTGGTTTTTTTTTATCTGAGTGCGGAAAATTAAAGTTATAGCAATGTTAGAAACATCTATATCCCATTACTTTTTTTTTTGCTCGGATGTACATCGGCACTTATACCTCGCGCAATATGATCTGTGTTATCGACGGTACTGCGATATTTGCCTGTCGCAATTGTGTAGTGTGGTATGCCTGAGATTCGCTCTATAGAATTTGAATTTTTTGGTAGTTATTGACGACTGACTTAACATCAGTTTTCAGGGAAAACATTTTTATCCGCACTAGCTCTTAAGGCGTTCGCCTAGTCAGAGGGTGTATCTGTGCTATCGAGGCGGGATGATAAGCGCGACGCTCGCTGGTGCTTCTAGCGCGGTGTCTCCTCTGGACTGGCGCGCAGTCTTCTCGTCGTGCATCGAGCGGCGACCGTAACATCACACGGCGGAGAAGTGAAGATAACTGTGTAATGATCTAAATAAGGAAACAGAACTGTTCATCGCATCCTTAAATTTGTTTTCGTAAACAGACGCCACTCGGATATCTTGAGTAGTTTTCAAATAGCGCGTGTTTTTTGACGTTACGTCTAATAAATCGATGAACGCCGGCTGCACGCACGAAAAAGTGTCCCGTAACGCTGTGTCCCGCTACGCTCATTGTACGCTTGCGCTGCATCTATCTCTCTTCCATTCGATTGGCCTATGCGTCCGAGGTAAAAATAGGTTATGTTAGATATTTGATTACAGTTTATTTATATGAAAACTTTTTCATAATTATATTTAAGCGAAAAGTTAATGTGGTTTTCATTGCTTATTACAAAAACAATAACGGCAATAAAGGTTAATTATTCTTGCATTTAAAAAATCTGATTACTAGTATAATTTCAAGTATTTATTCTTTTGTTATTAAAAAAAAGTAGCATCTGTCGGCGAGTGCAGTAATAATTGGTTATGTTACAATTGACTAAAAAATTATGGTTATTCATATAATTGATGGTAGATATTTGATTACAATTTATTTATATGAACTATTGTTCATAGTTATATTTAAACTTTATAGCTAAACGCCAGTTTTTAAAATTAATTACAAGTCATCTACACGGGAACTGTTTCGTCGACTGTTTATAAAGTGAAGTGAACAGTTAATGTGGTTTTCATAGCTTATTACAACAACAATTTCGGCAATAAAGGTTAATTATTCTTGCATGTTAAAAATCTGATTACTAGTAGGTATAATTTCAAGTATTTATTCTTTTATTATTAAAATAAAAATGATTCAATTTTATTCATAAAAGTTTGCAATCATTTCATCAATGTTTTGTTATGACGTTATCACGTTAAACTATCGTCCGTAAAGTGACTTTACAGACAACCAATTTTCTTTTTAAATCTTTTCTGGAGCTCTGCAGATCATGTGTGTGTGCGTGTGTGCGTGTGCGTGTGTGTGTGTGTGTGTGTGTGTAAGGGTAGGCGGGGTCGGTATTTACGTATTAACGCCACCGCAGCTACATAATTATTTGGAATATTGTAAAAATCACATGAAGGGTTGGTTAGGTCAGTATAGCTATGGTACATCTTAAATTGGTAATTCCTAAGCAACCATAAGATATATTTTATAGTTTTTTTTATGACAGCTATGATAAACCAACCGATCGTCCACAATGTTATTTTTTAGCGCAAACTTCTTCTGCGGTGGCGTTAATACGTAATTACCGCGGGGTTCTTTACATTCTCTGTCGTTTCAATTAGCAAGTGTTGGCTTAGATTTATTATTTTTAATTTTTAAAGTTTGCACTGACTGTCGGCGCTGTTGGTTCGCGTGTCGGCACGAAGGTGACCCCGGAGTTTAGCATGCTGCCCCCCCCCCCCCCCCACACTAGAACTGAGTGGGCAGGGGAAGGAGGGGCAGCTACCTGTTGCCCCCCCCTCCTTTTCCCTTCCTGGCGGGATAAAGCCCGCGCCGACGACAAAAGGGAAGTGGCAGTGCCGGAACCGGATACTGTCGTAGCCCCGCTCGCAGGGCAGCCAACCGCAGTGGACGTAGATTGATGCTCGTCTTCTTGCCAACACTGGAAAAATTAAAAAAAAATTGACCTTAATTGACTGTCGTGGTAGAAAATTCATTTGTAGTTGACTGCAAAAATCTACTACTGCAGAAACATTTTATTAGGTATGTGTTGAAAAAACAAGTTTATTAATGTAGTCCCTTTTTTTTATTGAACACTACTGTCAAGTTCACCGGATGTAAACAATGCCACGTGAGTTTATTACTAATGGCGATTCAACATACTCACTTTTTTTTTATTTTCCTAAGCCACTATCAATTTGAGAACGAGTTCTAAGTTGGTAGTTTTAAATTAAAAAAAGAAAGCGAATCAGGTAGTGTGATTAACAACGGTAAAATTATTTCTCGCAAAGAAATCGATCAATGGGAAAGCAAACATGGGTTGAGCGCACCTATAACTTTAAATCTTGAAATCATTATCACCACGGAATTTCAATGGCTTTACCAGGATTTTGTACAAACCCTGACTTTTCCTGGCAAATTACATTTTACCTGACGTATCCTTTATTTTACGTGACTTTTTATTATCTAGACACCCTGGTTAAAGTTGTGGGAAATATACCATTATCAAAATTACACAAAATAGAGCTACTAATTGTAGAAGTATTTCCAAATTTTTAGCAAGAAAGCTGAAACCTTTTCAGATATTAATTTCCACATTATTTAAGTGGCGAGTCTCCCAAGTACTTACATTATTAATGTGGGACTATGAACTGGGGTACGGCGTAAAAAAAAATGCAATAAAAATTAGCAAAAGACTCCTGTAAATTAAAGCTTTGTGACCTCCAACACTGTTACTGTTTATTTCGGGAAAATATATAATGGAGAGGAAATACTTTATTATCTTTGAAAGATTTGTGCAATGGGAGTGCATGACTTGATGTAAGCTTTTGGACATACGCCATTGCTAAGCACTTTATCTGTAGAAGAAAACTAAAAAATACCCAAGAGACAAAAACACAAATTAAGCATTATTAATTAATTTTTTTCGTTCTGTTCTGTTTTGGAAAACTATTGTGTTTGTTTCGTATTTTCGTTTGGTCGTGTTTTTGTGTCGTTTCAACTGTTGTGCTGAATTTTTTTTGGGTTCAATATTTTTGTGCTATCATCATTTGTGGTTTTTTTTTCGTTAGTCCATTTTTCTGTGTTTTTTCTTTGTTTGTTGACCATATTCCTGTTATGGAATATTATGTGGTGTTTATATCCTGTTAACAACCAGCAATTTTTTGCTTAAATTGTGTTTTTGTCTTTTGGGTATTTTTTACTTTTCTTCTACAGAAAAAGTGCTTAGCAATGGCGTATGTCCAAAAGGTTACATCAAGTCAATACTTTATTGTTCCCACTAAAGATTACAATAATCCTTATGTAGCTGGGTTGTTTAATTTTCGTGTTTTGTCTTTACTTTTTTTGAAGGTTAACTTCGTTGGGCGCGAGGCGAGTAAAATTTAAAGGCCGAATTTTAATGCAACGTTTTCGTGAAACATTGGTGTCGAAAGGACAGCGAAGAGGTACTTGTTTCTTACCATTGTGTAAACTGGAATTTAAATATTTTAAGTGGTTTACCAGTAATTAACAATTAAATGATCCAGTGAGAGTAGTATAGTTTGGGGGCTCCGGGCACTGGGTTCTGGGTGTGGTGCCGAGTGCCGAACCGCCATATTTAATTCAGACGGCACGGTGGCCATCTAGGATGACCGTGACATTGACCTTTGACCTTCAAAATTTTCCAAAATTCCTCAGAATTCGCCAAAATTTCCAATTTTTTTTTGGAAAAAAATTCCGCCAAAAAATCTCAAAAAATTTCACAATTAAAAAAAAAATAGAATTTCGAAAAACCTCAAAATACTTTTTGCCTTAGAAAGAACTCAAAATCCTAAAAGCGGCTTAAAACTCCTTAGAGCTAGCCGCTCTAAGCCGCTGACGTCATCTAGGATTATGACGTCACCGTTGTAATTTTCGTTACGGCCGCCATATTGAATTGTGGAATTTTTTGTGATGGAAATGTTGGCGAATTTTGAGGAATTTGGGGTAAATTTGGACAATTTTAGCGAATTTTGAAGGTCAAGGTCAAAGGTCAAGGTCACGGTCATCCAAGATGGCTGCCGTGACGTCTGAAACAAAGATGGCGGTTCGGCACTCGGCACCACATCCAGAACCCAGTGCCCGGAGCCCCCAAACTATACTACTAGTGAGATTATTTAAGTGACTAAGTGACATTAAAAATACTATAGATTTGTGTAAACGCTCGGTTAGGTTGGGTTAGCTACGTTTAGAATATTTTAAACAACGTGCCAACGGTTGCTTAAGTTCGTTTCAGATATTAGTTAACAAAAACAATAATCAACATTATTGTAAATATCGGGGAAGTAAATTCAAAAATTTAACTGATATTATGGCTATATATATATATATATGTTTTCATTTTGTTCCTTTAAATACTTACCTGAAATCTTATCAATACCAACTATAAGTAGGGGCAGGCATTTTTCGCGAAAAGTTCTGAACGTCTACTAGACTGCAACAAGGTATACCCGCACCTGTGGTTTATTCCTTGTGATTGGCGGCCGTCTGCGAGAGAAGTCGTTGCGTTATTTGACCGAGCCACTCAGGACGCGTTTACTTCCGCACTGGATTACTGTGATTGCTGTTGTTACAATCGATTTGTACCTGGAAGAAACTCACCCAATCAAAAAACACAGACGTTGCTACAGTGTTTTAACTTTCATCTAGTCCCAAAATCTTTTCGCGAAATCTGCAATCCCCTAATTATGTTTTTTTTTTTCGCGGGTTCATTTGGTGTTATGCTAAAATTCAAAAAAATATACCTTAGCGCTGCTTCTGTCATTGGTTCACTGTTAATCCGGGGGACTGAGAGCCAATTAGATATCCCTCACCACTCATAGAAGTGTCGAATCACAGGCCACCCAGTTGAGACGACTCGCAAGTCAGCAGCCAATGAACAGTTGGCATTTTCCCGAGTGTGTAGAGGATATTGGAGCATATCCTGGAGGTCATTGAACTCGCGAATTTTTCCCGTCTCTACAAATAAGTTTCACTTCTATCACGTGTACTGAGTCACACGTGTCAACCAACGGACCTCTCCCTCACTACGTCACTGCTGGGTGTGTTTTGCGGTCGAGGGGGGAGGGGTGTGGTGGGGTGGGGCGGGGTTGCATTGTTGTGTTACAGCGCGCGGTCAAAACGAACCAATGTCGGGTGCAAGTGTGTCGTTTGCGCCGTTAGCGGTTCTGCATTCGTTTCAAATGCGGCTTATTAGAGTAGGGACGCTTCGAACAAAGGAACAGACCTTGTAACAACGAGTTCAATCACACGTGTGGCTTGCAATTACCCTGGGCCCTGTTCTGCCAACTGCAGAACACCAAATTACATTGCAGGTTGCGAACATAAAAAAAAATTGTTTGTCTGTAAATTCGGTTTACGGACGATAGTTTAACGTGACAACGTCATAACAAAACATTGATGAAATGATTGCATACTTTTATTAATAAAATGGAATCATTTTTATTGAATTAACACTATTTTGTATGGATACAAAGAAGGAGTGAAATGAAATCTACAATTTAATTATTAATATACTTTTACTTGCACTCATTAATTCAAATATGTTTATTACTTTAACGAAGACATTATTTTAACTATAACTTAATTACATGTTTGCTATTTAACTTCTTCCAATCTGTGTTATTCTGTTAAGGATAGGACGATGATAGGAAAAGTAGGAAACGAATGGGAGTGTTTCAAGTTTAATGTGCCTCGAAAAAGTCAAATCGATGGTTGTTCCAATCGAGTGGAAGAGAGATAGATGCGGCGCAACCGTACAATGAGCGTAACGGGACACAGCGTAACGGGACACAGCGTAACGGGACAATTTGCGTTACGGGACACTTTTTCGTGCGTGCAGCCGGCGTTCATCGATTTATTAGAGGTTTTGTCACGTCAAAAAAAAAGGAGGGGGGGTGGGGTGGGAATTCGTAATCCAGCCCCCCCGCGAGTAACAATACACAGTTAAGACCCGCGCTACTAACAGGGCACGTATAATGTGCGCAGGGCTTCAGAAGAAGCCATGGATTTGGAAACTGCCCAACATATCCGAGCGGCGTCTGTTCACGAAAAATCATTTAAGCACACGCTTAAGGCCGATGAGTAGAGACCGTGAAAATTCGCAGATTCATTCGGCGATAGGCTAGAATTCAAACACATATACCCTTTATGTGATTTTGCTACTGTCTTACTGTTCATCTGGACGAATCTCAACCATTTATAAATAGAGACCTGAAAAATTCGCGGGTTCATTTCGTGTTATGCTAAAATTCAAATAATTTTACCTTAGTGCTGCTTCTGTCATTGGTTCACTGTTAATCTGGAGGACTGAGCGCCAATTAGAGACCCTCACTCGTAGAAGTGTCGAATCACAGGCCACCCAGTCGAGACGACTCACAAGTCAGCAGCCAATGAACAGTTGGCATTTGCCCGAGTGTGTAGAGGATATTGGAGTCTATCCTGGAGGTCTGGAGGTCATTGAACCCGTGAATTTATCCGGTCTCTAGTTATCGGCCATTAAAGTTAGAAATTTTCAGAAACAAAAAAAAAATCAGGAACGAGCCATTCGTCAGGAATGGTCCAGTTTCAATGATATATTATAACAGTTTAACTTAGATGTCATTGGTTACCTCCTATATCTATTTAGGAAAAAGTAAATTTAACATTTTTTTGTTTAGTAAAATTCCCATTAAATGTCGAGATTGATAATTTAAATTTTATTTTTAGAAATATTCCCCATTTCTTTTTAAATAGAGTATACGCATTTCTCTTCTGTCTTTCAGTTTCGACAAAACATTCGCTAATCGTATTTCAGTTTAATGTACCCACAGATTCGTGTGTATTTTTGTCTTCAGACAAGTTCTGCTCTGTAATTACTGCCGTCAGCCGATTTCCACCAACGCATTTTCCTTTCCATTTCTCTCTTTTTCCGTCCCATGTGATTCTTAATCTTCTTTTGACAATAAAGTGCTCAACATTTGTTTCCGAGCTACACCCTTTCTCTCTCTCTCTCTCTCTCTCTGTCTTTCTCTTGAGTTTCCACTTTGCTTTTCATTAGCATTTTGATTAAGTCGTGTCGTCTTTAATTTATTGCTTATCCAGTTTGATTCTCTTGCCTCCTTTGTTTCTGCTCGTTTGTTAGTGTATTTTGTTCTGTTCTTGTCGGACTGATTTGAAAGTATGAAACTGCATCGTTGTTTCGTTTATATATATATATATATATATATATATATATATATATATATATATGAGTTATAAGATTTTGGTGACAGAATTTTGGGAATAAAGTTTAATTTGGTGCAAATTAAAAAAAAAATTCTTAACTGAAACTAAAAATAATAATTTTCAGAAAAATATTGGAATTATGTGAGTAATCCACTACGGACCATTTAATTTACTATGTAGGCTATATAACTGATGGTACGTAATAAATATTTTAATCTATTTTTTGGAAGTGTGTGTTTACGTATTAAACTTATATTTATTTTGTTTTTTTATATTATATTGTGTAATTATACGTATGACAGTAAAATTCACTAATCTTCGATGCACATACTTTCAATCTACGAACAGACAAAATGAATGCCTAATTAGTTAGTAATGAAATGAATATAAGAGTTAAAAAGGCCAAAATGAGATTTTTTCGAAATACTTTTTAGGCATAAACAACCGGTACAGATTCTTGAAAGATTTCAAGGGACCTGCATTACACCTTTATCTTCATTTCTCCGCCGTGTGATGTTACGGTCGCCGCTCGATGCACGACGAGAAGACTGCGCGCCAGTCCAGAGGAGACACCGCGCTAGAAGCACCAGCGAGCGTCGCGCTTATCATCCCGCCTCGCCAGCACAGATAAGCCCCTGACGAGGCGGGCCTCTTAATTTTTTTTTCTTTTGAAATGATGCTGGTGTCTATCCTCATGCTAGATTGAGTTTCGGAATTGTTTTATATAGACTTGACATCAGGAAAGCTACTTCATCTCTCGAAATTGCGTCACTACTTTGATTTAATTGTTTATTACACCTACAAAATTTACCAGATATCGTAATAGGCATAGGCTACATTATGATGTTGTTACGAGGACTTTAGCGACGATGCTGGCCGGTCAGTCAGCATGCCTGCGTTGAGGCGCGAACCAGGTAGCGCCCATCCATTCATTATCGATACACACTTGATCCGATTAGCAGCGGCAACCTCGCTTCCCCTCTTCCCCTTCCCCAGCGCTTTCCCACTGAGCCCGGCGATTCTCTGTGGCTCTCGAAGGTTCGGTACGTTCCCAGAGCCTCGTCTCCGTGGCGTGGCGTAACTAGGACGCCATTGTTCTGGGAGCTTCGAGTGTTTTAAGTCGAGGGATTCTGATGGCGTGACACTTCATAGGGCTACGAGATCTTTCCTGGTCGGGACTTGTCAGGACCTGCGAGGATAGTGAAGTGAAGAGAGTGAGGGGAAACCCTTGGCGAGCGATAGCGGACGGCGAGCACCGGGTTTCCGTGTGTGACAGTAGGTGCATCGGGGTCGACCGATGTATGCATGTCATAGAGAAGGCCCGAAGAACGAACGAATAACTGTTGAATACACAAACATCCAGAAAACAAACCAAAATCAGCCGATGTCAAATGTGACATATATTTACGTGGAAGCTCCAGCCGGGACTTAAAGAAAAAGTGATTTAATTTAAACCATTAAAATTTTTAGTTAATTTATTCTATTTTGTTTTCCTTATCCGTACTGCACAGAAACGTTAAAAATTCCTCTGTGCCAGCTAATTATGCGAAAAAAAATTATGCATTATATACATATTTTTTAATTTTGTTGAAATTAGGCCAATAAAAAATTCTGGAAGGTTAACCGTGTTTGAAAGTGAGTCATTTTGTTGAAGATCGGTCACTCAAAAAGTATACAAGGTTAACCGTGTTTGAAAGAAAGAATAAAATAATGGCCTTGAACGGGACTTACGCCCTTAAAGGCGAACGCGCGCGGCCGCAAAGGTGTCGCAGCGCAATTTCACGCCGCGGGCAAGGCGGTGCGAACGGAAGAGAAGGCAACAAAGAGAAGCAAATGGAGAGTTGGAGTACCGGTGTTAATTATTCGCTACGCGGTTTACAAGGAGATATGGGGAGAAAAGAAAGAGAAAAAAACAAGCCCTATTTATTCCGCGCTTCAACGAGAGCTACTTTCCGACTGTTTCCTTCACTTCGACGAGGATGTCTAGAGACCGGCAAAAATTCGCGGATTAATTTCGTGATAGGCTGAAATCCAAACACGTGTACAATTCTGCTGGTTCTGCTGTTGGCTCGAGGTTCGACTTGAGCTCTCTGGGCCAATGAGAGATTATCGACCAAAGAATCATCGAATCACAAACTACCTAATGGAGACGCCTCACAAGTTAGCACCCAATGAAAACACGTGTTTGCTTGAAAAATGCAGAGGATAATGGAGGATATCCTAGAGGTAATTGAATCCGCGAATTTTTCCGGTCTCTAACGATGTCACACCTGTCAAAGAATCTGTGTGCCACCCGGCGACAGGAAAAGAATAAAGTTACCTGAAAAATTATCACCTGTACACAAAAAAGACCGTGTCTGTTGCCCATCAGTACGGACTGGAAAAAAAAAAGGGGGGGGGGAGAGATAGACCGCATGCATATTTTGCGAAAAGTTTCCAAGACAAGATGTAAGTTAAAACACTGTAGCATCGTCTGTTTTTCGTGATTGGGTGAATTTCTCTCAGGTACATGGACGAGTGTTGCAACACCAATCACAGTAGTCCAGTGCGGAAGCAAACGCGTCCTGAGTGGCTCAGGTCAAACAAGGCAACTACTTCTCTCGCAGACGGCGGCCAATCACGAGGAAGAAACCGCTGGTGCGTGTATACCTTGTTGCAGTCTAGTAGGCGGTCAGATTTTTTTCTCTCTCGCGAAAAATGCCTGCCCCTAGGACTGGAAATTATTCACTGATCTCCAGGATTGACTACATGATCCTCTGCACACTTGGGAAAACCTCTTCTGTTCATTGGCTGCTGACTCGTGAGACGTCTCAAACTGGGTGACACGTGATTCGATACTTCTTTGTCTAAGCGTCTCTAATTGGTCCCACGGTCCCCTAGGTCAACAATGAACCAATAGGAGAAGCAGGTATCGCGTAGACGGTATATTGTAGCAAACACGCGGTGACAGAATTTGCCGCGCTACATAAAAAATCAATGCTCTAATTGGTTTGGATCAAACAAAATTACGTCCTTTTCGTACCAGTTCTTTGTACTTTGTACGACAGATGGCTATGGCTTTTTTTTTTGCGTGTATGAATTACGTTTTTTTTTCTCGAGATAATAGATACTGAGTATCTACTACGAGAATTGATGCGTTATTTTATATATTTAATTGATGTTTCATTAAAAACATAATACTTGTTTTTAAACCATGTACAAGATAGGCGAATATTCAATTATTGGACTTTATTTTGTTTTATTATGCTTATTGATGGGCGCAGTTAATACTGTAAAGCTATCCAGGAAACGGTTTGCAAATGACTTTAATTACTGGAGGTACTGGGACAACAGAAAGCATAAATGCCTCGGGTAATTTTCTGAACCCAGTTTTACTGCGAACACTATTCTTGTAGTGATACAGTTGTTTTCGTGTAAATATGTGAAAATTTCTGTTAAAAAAAAAACAGCATAGGATTGGGGAGAAGAACAACAGGGGATGAAGGAGGTGGGGGAGGGATGGTGTAGCTAGCTCGTGAGCTCATTCGGCGGCCATCTTGACAGTTTCCACAAACATCCCCCTCCCCACTGCTTTTTCCCCCCTCCTGTTCCCGCCTCATACACGTTAATAATCTAATTTCGCGTGGTTTTTGCCCGCGCTGTTATTAGTCCCTGAGTTGTCTCTCGCATATTCTCTCCCCCTCCCCTCTTTTTCTCGTAGTTGTGGGGAAACTCGTGCAGGAAACCACTTCCCCCTTTTTTTTCATCTTCCCCCACCCCTTTTTCACCCTCCTCCATATTACGTCGGTCTCTTGGAAACATCACCCCGTGTACAGCAGCTCTTCACCACGGAAAATAGGCGAAACATGGCCGCTAAAAAAAACCAGGGGCAGGCCACGTCTGCAAGATTAACGCGGTGATTGTGTGAAGACGTCATATCCTTCAGCTAATTGTTCGCGCCAATTTTGTTGGACGCCCAAAAACATGGCCGGCGTGAAGTGTTTGCATTATGGAAACAATTTAAATTTACCTTTTTTTGACGTGACAACGTCTAATAAATCGATGAACGCCGGCTGCACGCACGAAAAAGTGTCCCGTTACGCACATTGTCCCGTTACGCTCTGTCCCGTTACGCTCATTGTACGCTTGCGCAACAATTATCTCTCTTCCACTCGATTGGAACAACCATCGATTTGACTTTTCCGAGGCACATTAAACTTGAAACACTCCCATTAGTTTCCTACTTTTCCTATCATCGTCCTATCCTTAACAGAATAACACAGATTGGAAGAAGTTAAATAGCAAACATGTATAAAAGTTATAGTTAAAATAATCTGTTCATTAAAGTAATAAACATATTTGAATTAATGAGTGCAAATAAAATAAAATTTATCAATTAAATTGTAGATTTCATTTCACTCCTTCTTTGTATCCATACAAAATAGTAATAATTTAATAAAAATGATTCAATTATATTCATAAAAGTATGCAATAATTTTATCAATGTTTTGTTATGACGTGTCGTTAAACTATCGTCCGTAAACCGACTTTACAGACAACCAATTATATGTTTTATGAAAGTGACTGTTTCTAACAACGTAGATTCTAATTCAGTCTTACTAACCATCGTCAGACGTGGTCAATCACCATTTCCTCAGTGTGTTGGACGTACACAGTGACTTAGGCTACGTCACGGAATGCCGTCTCCTGGCAAATTCATAATTCCGTGACTTTATATGTATGTATATGTGTGTGTGTGTGTGTATATATATATATATATATATATATATATATATATACACATATATATACTAGCTGACCCGGCAGACTTCGTACTGCCTAATTAAATTGCAATAAAGTCCTGTCAAAATTATTTGTAATGTGACATTTTTTTGTTCCTACATATTTTATAGTCGGGGCAAAAAATCTTCCTGAACAGAACCGTCACCCTGGTGATAGGGTGTTGTGAATAAGAAATATAATTAAATAAAACATATAAATAAAAAGATTAAAAAAAAATAAGTAATCTCTTTATTGTTAATCATGTGAAACATAATAATTTTTATTTTCATTGTAGTGCATGATTAGATCGGTAATTAGCTTGGTTTGTAGCATTTCGGGTTCTTCTACCTAAATTGATTCGTCTAATAGGAGGCATATCTATATTATAGATTATTTTGTCACATGCAATAATTAGCGATCATAGGTAAATAAACACTGCACAAAACACTATATAGGTAAGAATTTGTTTCGTGTATAAGTTGACAAAAGCAATCTCATTAGTGTAGGTAACCTAAAATCCAAGAAAAAAAAAACACTGACATTGACAGTTTGTTGTTGTTTCAACTTTTTTTTAAATTTGATATGACTTGGAGTCAAATCCTTCAAGCCGTTTTTAAAATGGGGAAATGAAATAATAAAAACTTAAACTTATGAAATACTTTTGGTAACGCTGGTTTTGTTTGACTGATGTAATGACTTGAAAACATGCATTTTAAAGTAAAACAAATGAAATAATATCGCGAAGCTGACTAAATTGAACTATTCGATTTCGGTTTTTTTTTGTTTATTTGTGCTCCAACGCACACTGTTTTGATATATATGATTGAACTTTGTACAGAGGTAATAAAGTGCAAATTGACTCTTTGACGTTAGGAACATACCTACATTGTTTAAACAACAATGAGTGCTCGTTTTAGTTAGAAAACGTTTGTATGGGAAAAAGAAAAGGGCTGGTTTTAGGGTTTTTCCGGCAATTATTCGAATTTTTCTCGCCGAAAAACCATCTTTTAACTTCAACGAACATTTAAAAAAAAAAAATTGGCCAAATTGGTGCAGGCGTTGTTGAGTTATGCGCTTACCAACACATTTTGCGATTCATTTTTATATTATAGATAATATGTGTAGTTCAGAAACACCAACATCGAAAATTAAGTTTTAAATGTTAAATAAAAACATAAATATTTTAAACATAACTTATATAAGATTAAAAGCACGTTCAAAAACATTCTTAAGTTTAGAATTCATGGAATACTGCATCAACATGAGTGGCGTGTTTTTAGTATAATTTGCTTTGGAATAATTTTTGACAATGTTGAACACTACTATGGTGACAAAGAAATAAGCATGGTTGCCATGATCACGTGTGCAGAACGTGTGTTGGTGTGTGTATTTTTTTTTTTTTCAATTGGAAGTGAGTATATGGCTTACAACACTCATAGTTTTTTTAACAAGGGCGCACTGTAGAGAATTAATTGTTTGCCTCAACAAAATATTTGTTTGCATATGGCGAAATAAATATAATTTGTTAATTCAAGCAAATATTTTGTAGTAGGAAATATTCTGTTGACCCAACAAAAATTGTTGATTTCAACTCAACTGTATATTTTGGTTAGGTGTAACAAATCATATTTTATTTACTTACCGAGTTTGGTTAAGCTAACAAAGTATTTTGTTACAGCAAGTAGATATTTGTTTCGCCACGTACAAACAAATAATATTTGTTTGATTCAAACAAAGCTTTTTCTCTGCGCGCGTCTAGGGGTGATGTCCCGGGTGTAAACATGTTACGACAATCCTCTCTCCGCCGGAGATTGAGTTTATCCAGCGCACTCTTCCTCCCATGCTTTCTCTCCCCCCCCCCCCCTATTTTTTTTTCTCTCTCGTTATTTTAATTTTTTTTCTCTCTCTCCTCTCACTTCTTCCCTTAACTGTTTTAATATCCTGCTAGGGGAGAGGGTGTGTGTTGGTGTTCCTCCGCTGGGCCCCTTGTCGTAAATCCGGGTCGCAAGGGGCGATCTCTGCGCGCTGCGGAGGTTTTGGAAGTGTGTTTGGGGCTCGGACGTCTCACCCCCTACTTCCCTGGCTGTGTTTCATTGGTCGCCCTCGGCAGCATCTCTTCCAGCCTCATCTACCCTCCCCTTCTTCAACCCACACACCGCCTCTTCACTTCAGGGAAGCATTCTTTTCACCGACCGAGAGAGCGAACGCCCGATCGTGCATCTTCGGTTTTTTTTTAGTTCATTGCAAATAAATATGACGGTGTTGATAAAAGGATTCTAATGGTTGGAGACCTGGAAACTTCGCGGTTTCGATGGCCTTCAGGATAGACTGCACATACCCCTGTACACCCGGGGCAAATAACGCCAAGTTCATTGGCTGCCGACTCGTAAGTCGTCTCAGCTGGTTTTGTCTGTGATTCGATCCTTCTTTGGTTGAGGTGTTTATAACAGGTTGAGATTCGTCCAGACGAACAGTAAGCCAATAGCAAAATTATCTAAGAGGTATATGTGTTTGAATTCTGGCCTATCACCGAATGAATCCGCGAATTTTGCAGGTCTATACTAATGGTCAATTAGGTCAGGTTAGCTACATTATAAATACTTTAAAACATTGTTGACGGTTGGATTTGGTTAGGATAGCTACATTAAAGATACGAAAAAAAAAGCTACTGAACTTGGGGGAACTTCGGGTTTTGGGCTCTCTCATCTGTGAAAAGAAGGCTGCCCCTTCACTTCATGTGTACTACCTCTCGCGAGATCCAACCCGATCGATAATCCGCTTCGACCGCGCGCTGGAGTTACCGTGATTACGCGTCGGCCATTACGGGAGAAGTCTCGCCACGGCGCTTTCTTAATAAACTGGCGCTTCTCCCCTTCCCCCCTACCCCCTCCCGAAATTCCCCCCTCCCACCCCTCCCTCAATCCCGAGCGTCGAGGGTCACAAACTATGCAGAGATCTTCTTAGATTTTACGGACAAGAGATCGCTTTCTTTGAACATGAATCAAAAAATAATATTCTCGGAAGTAAGCTCGGCTTCTGGGTTGTAGCCGCGTCCTTTGGCGAGTAATTCACCGGACGTTTCGGTCGTCATTGCAGTCGCCATCATCAGGGAGCAGTTACCTACTCAATAGGTACCCTTTTGAGTAGGTAACTGCTCCCTGATGATGGCGACTGCAAGTGTCGACCCGAAACGTCGGTGAATTATTCGCCAAGGATCGCGGCTACAACCCAGAAGCCGAGCTACTTTAGACAATGGCCGTGAAAGCCTGCGAACATTATTGAGAATACTCTTGGTATGTTAACAAACCTTTCAAATAAAAAAAAATGAAGAGCACTCTTTATTTCGTCCACGTGTGTTTATAAGTAGGGACCGGAAAAATTCGCGTATTCAATGACCTCTGGGATAGCCTCCATTATCCTCTGCGTTTCTCAAACAAACACGCGTGTTCATTGGGTAATATTTTCTGAGGTGTCTCCACTGGGATTCGACGCTTCTTTGGTCGATTGTCTCTCATTGGCCCAGAGAGCTCCAGTTAAACTGCGAGCCAATAGCAGAACCAGCAGAATTGTACACATGTTTTAATTTCAGGCTATCACGAAATGGATCCGCGAATTTTTCCGGTCTCTATTTATAAGACGAAACACACAACTCGGAAATAAAAATGCACCGTAGTTTCCACGGAGATTCAGTTACTTGAAATTACGAAGAACCCTTCGTATATTTGAGGTTAATTTCTTACGAAGAACCCTTCGTATATTTGAGGTTAATTTCTTCGTAATTTACTGTAAAATTCCAACAGTGTAGAAGCGCAAGTGTTTTTTTAATTTGTACGTAAAATTCTCAGGGAAAGTATATATTTCATTTTTTTTTCTGACGTTAAAACGTCTATTAGCTCGTTGCAGTGATAGTCAGTCGATCTTTCTCGCTTGACGTCAGATTTTAATCGCTAATAACTGCGAGACTGTTAATGGTTGAGCCCACAAGGGGATGGATAATGCCCGCACGTGTTTGTCGCGCAGTATTTGTCTGGCTGTGATGTATTAGTACCCGTGTGGGCGCATGCGGATTATCGTTGCGAATTAGCCTTGTGTAAATTTGTGAACTGGTGTGTGGCGTGGAAACGCGTTTAGCTGGGACATTTATTCGGGTGTCATTTTGAAGAGCTTGGGGAGCAATACTATAGGACCCAAAGTGAGGCAATAAAAATGTTCGCCGGAATATAAGTGAACATCGGCATGGAATTGAAAAATTACAAAATAATTAATGAGAGTCGTGACTCGTATAATATGTTCGGAATTATAGAAAACGCAAGCCATAAGAAAGCCCCGCGTCGAAAGAAATCCAAAAAGCCCCTGCCCCCCCCCCCCCCCCCTCAAAATGTCCAGCGCCGAGCGAATGCGAGAACTAGGTCAGCATCGAAAAATAAATTAAAAAAGGGATTGATAATTACATTAAATATGATTTGATCCCGATTTTTCACGGAAAATTAACGGCGCAGACACGAACTGTACCTTTCTCTGAGTTTTTTTTGTTTTTGTTGTAAAGAATTATGTATGAAATTCGTTTTTGTGTCACCGCAGACGTAAATACCAGAGCTTAGCTCCATCATTTCCTCACCCATTAGGTTATGTTTTTTTAAAATTTTTTTTTTTTTTTTTTTTTTTTTTTTTTTTTTTTTTTTTTTTGCAATTTCAGGGATGTTTCATTGAGACCTGCAAAATTCGCGGATTCATTCGGTGATATGCTAGAATTCAAACACATATACCTCTTAGATAATTTAGCTATTGACTTACTGTTCATCTGGTCGAATCTCAACCAGTTATAAACCCTCAACCAAAGAAGGATCGAATCACAGACAAACCAGCTGAGACGACTTACAAGTCGGCAGCCAATGAACTTGCGCTATTTGCCCGAATGTACAGGGGTATGTGCAGTCTATCCTGAAGACCATCGAAACCGCGAATTTTGCATGTCTCTATACATAGGTTCAATGTGTATGTAACAATGTATTTATATTCGTTATGCAGTGATAATGATTGATTTGACATAATTTTTGTCGGTTTACGCTAGTCGTCTAGAAAGTACCTCCAGAATGAACAATTTAAATAGATTCCTCAAGGGATTATCTGTGTTGTCTAGGCATGCAGCGGTGACCTTATCATATTATGCTTGAAATATTAATGATAAAGGCTCTCTGCATTTCTCTGTACCACGTACAATACTGTGTTTAGTATTTCTCGTATATAGTAACGTCCGTGAAAACACCGTCCTAAAAGAACACGTTATAGATAGAGACCGTAAAAATTCGCGTATTCATTTCACGATATGATAGAATCCAAACAACTGTACCTTTATTTTGCTCCTCTTATTGGCTCACAGTTTATCTGAAGGACTTTGAGCCAATGAAAAATCTTCAACCAAAAAAGTATCGACTCGCAAGCGTCCCAGTCGACAGGTGTCACGAGTCAGTAGCCAATGAGCGGGTGGCATTTGCCCGAGTGTGTAGGTGATTGTGGATTCTATCCTAGAGGTCATCCAAAGCGCGAATTTTTCCAGTCTCTAGTTATAGACAAAACCATGGAACTAAACATGTATAGGCAAGTGCAATGGCTCTTAAAGGAGACAGACCTCTCCATTTTGCAATTTCAGATATTTTGATACCACTGTCAATATTAAAGCTTCATGCAAAATTATTATTTGTTGACGTGGCTTAGGACTTGGCTACTTGTTGAAGTCAACGGTTGTGAACTGTGGTGTGTTTATCACGATCCTGTTAGTAAATGTGTGATTGCAACAAGTTGTAGAAGGTCCGGGAGGTATGATCTATTCCGTGACATGCCATAAATAGGGCCATGCATATTTCTCGAAAAGATACCGAGACTAGCTGAAAGTTAAAACACTTTAGCATCGTCTGTGTTTCGTGATTGGATGAGTTTCCTTCAGGTACATGATGATTTTTAAAACACCAATCACAGTAATTCATTGCGGAAGCAAATACATGCTGAGTGGCTCATGCAATAAGGTCAACTACTTCTCTCGCAGGCGGCCGCCAATCGCAAGGAAGAAACCGCTGGTGCGCGTGTATACCTTGTTGCAGTCTAATAGGCGTTCAACTTTATTCGCGAAAAATGCCCGCCCCTGGCCATAAATTGTGATTAATGGTTAAAATTTAAAAATTCTAGCGTCAAGGTGGGGTGGAAAAAAAAACGTAGTGGCAGGGACTAATCGCCGTTAAATACTATTCGCATTCAGACACTTTGAGTAAATGTCGGGTGGTTTTGTAAACGGCGCGTTAATACCCGGATCTCTGCACGCCTTTTGGCGACCCAGTTAGGTTGTCGACTTAACGAGCGAGCTCGTGTGTTGGCCCGGGAGGGCTGGGGGGAGAGGGAGGTTTTTTTTTCCCCTTCGCATTTTGCTATTATATTCCTCCTCACCCTGCCTTTCACCCCTCTTGCAGCAGGGTGATGGATGCGTGTGTCGGCTGCCGCGATTACTACCCCCCACCACTACTACCCCCACCACTCCTCCAATGGCGCGAACCGGCTTAGAATATATATATATATATATTTTTTTGGGAGAGGGTAGGTTTTTTTTTTTGGGTGGCACGGAGTACCTTCTGGTTTGAGGGCCAATACAAAATTCTTTGAAGGAAAAAAGAAAGGTATTTTAAGGCATTTAGCACGCCTTGAAATGACACTATCGTGGATCGTCTTTAATCTTGCATTCTGTGAGATTCGTAGGGTCTGGAAAAAAAATTCGCGGTTTCAATGACCTCTAGGACAGACTCTACGATCCTCTATGTACTTATGGAAATTACACTTGCTGATTGGCTACTAATCCGTGACACCTGTCAACTGCAATGCTTGTGATTCGCTGTTTTTTTTGTTGAGTATTCTTTATTGGCTTAGGGTCATTCAGGTAAACTGTGGTCCAATCACTGAAGCAGCATGAAGTTGAACTAGTTTGGATTCTAGCCTATCGCGAAATGAATACGCGAATTTTTCAGGTCTCTAGTGATTCGGCACGTTCTACATTCCGTCACCAATACAAACGCTCACATTCAGGATTTTTTTTATGTGTAACATTTTAGCTGTCGGAATACGGCATTTGGCGGAAGTTGTCTCGTGAATGGGACGCAAGTCGCATGGGACGGAAATGTGTAACCACGGTGTTGCCATCTGTGGCGGATGGGGCGAACCTGTAGTTCACAAAGACAAAGGGAAACTTTGTAGTACCATTGAATATATATAACTTATAGAAGTCGCGAGGGGATACGATTTATTCTGCCAGTTTTGGAATCAAAACTGAGGTAGTTGCAAGCTCCCCCGCCAGACAGCTCTGCTTTCGAAAAGAAGGCACTCGTGGTTAGTGTCTCCCACGCTAGAGCGCTATAGTATCGCTTGTCTCAAGGTCGCGCGCGCATTATCTCTCTCTCTCTCTCTCTATCTTTTGTATTTTGTTTCCGTTGCTGTGTGGAGGGCCAGCGCATTGACAAGGCGGGAGGTTATGCTCGTCAAAACGATACGTAAATATATTGAACACAAATGTATTTTGTTTAAAGAACCGAAAGCAAAAAAATATTCCTTGAAATATTACACAATTATTTAAAAAGAGCCACATATATCAGTACTTCATTGGTGTTGGATTCCAGATGGTGTAATAAATATTGTATTTGAATAAAAATCGGTCCAATTGGAAATAAAATAAATATTTTATTCACCAAATTAATTAAAGTACCTCATAGAATCCACTTTAATATAAATTAAACCAAATGTATGCAAAGAGGAAATTATAAAATACCAGACACTGTTATATAAATAGTTGATCAGTGTAAATCTGTGCACGAACTTAGTCATGCATTAATAAAAACTTTAGTAAGCTCTAACACAAGAAACTCGTTTTTATCGGGGAAAAATATTGTATGTCAAAGAAATAACTAAACAGTAAACATGTACATACATAATATTTATGTTCGCATACGTGCAGTGAATATTATTTTGCAGTGATAAATTAATATTTTATTAACATGGCTAGATCTAAAAAAAAGTTTATACAAAATTTTAAAAATATTTACTACCTATACTTTTCAGAAGTAAAGTTGGTTTGTAAATTCTCCTTCAGGAGCATTATACAACACAGTGCATTAAATTGCGTTTCAAGTCAAATAAAAAAAAAAATTAAAAATGGGTGGAACTAAAATAAAAATACCACAAACAAATGATTATACGTACTATTTTATCATCTTTATAATTTACAAATAATGAGGGCCCAGTAACTTTGAGTTAAGTTGGTGTATAAAACTCTAGCGAAAAACAGTTCTCTGTATTCTAGAGTTGTTTGAAGTGTTTATTTACATGCACAAAAACTTTCAATGTAAAAAAAGCCACATAATCATCCTACCATAGTAGGTGACATTTTTGACAGTTCGTACAACGAAATTTGTGACTTTGACATATGAATTATATGAAGCATTAAGAATTGGTGAAGCAATAAACAAAACTAACACATATTCATGTAGTGCAAGACTAGCTAATCATGTATTAATAACTTTTGTTTATTTTACAGTAAAATATTCAGCGGCCAAAGACTTAATCCGTTGCAATAAATGCCATCTAAAGCCATCTTAAGTGAAACAAACTGTGGCTAAATGATGCCCAGTAATTTTGAGCGAAATTGTAATCGTGCAAGTTCCCATATACCACAGCTGTATTTACCTTATATTATATGTATATGCATAATAAATTTAAATATCACTTAACAACTTTAAAAAAAAATAAAACACAGTACAATATAAATTTCAAAGAATTATTTAATTCTAAATATCAGTATATAAAACTCTTCCATTGCGTATAAAATTTTTTAACTTTTACTTCCGTACATTCTTAACGATACGAAACATGCACAATGCCATCTAATGACATTTAACAAAACTATTGTGTTATTGTCCCTAGGTATTCGTTACGTATACGTTTTATACGTTAAGTAAAATAATCTCATTAGTAAGTACTATTTTTTACATTAATTAATGTAAAATATTTCATTGTCGAGCTTTAGCAAACGACTTACACACGTGCAATCACTGACACGTATAGAGGAAAGTTTATAAATCAATGACTCGTTAGAAAATGTACGTGTTTGTTTCATCATCTGTGAAATATGTAAAAATATGATCGTGTAAAACGCAGAGGAATAATCAACTGTCATATGTCAGGACTGAGATTATTTGTCAGAAACGTTTGTTGAAAGCTTTCAAACTAGCATAGTTCTAATGAGAGAATAAATAGCCCAGTCAAAATATGCTAACATTTCGCTTGTACTCGAATTAAATCCGATATTTTTGTTACACTTTGCACGTATTCAGTAGTGTCCAGGGGAATTAAAATCAAAAGTCATGATGAATAGGAAGTGAGGTAGTCAGAAACTAGAAAGGATTATAAAAAAAGGCATTTGTTTTTGATTTTTAAAAAAATATCTCGTAAATGAGTAACCTTAAAAGAAAAAAGGTTTTAATAAAAAAATGAAAGAGTATTAAAAATCCTATAAAAAATTATTTTCACTTTTTCATTTCTCTCTAATATTGTTTGAGATAGTTTCACTTAAAAAATGAGTTTTTTTATTTATCTCAAACCTTTTTCCTATAGCAACTGACCTATATATTTGTGAACCGTGCTTCTTGTATGCCAAACGCTGTTACTTGACTTTACAAGACATGTTTAAGCTAGAGTCCATGATGACCCCAGAATTAAACATTTTTACATGTCAGGGTTACTTCTCAAAGAAAAGAACTGATAGCGTTTGGTCAGACAGACCACAGAACAGACTTAAATGCGTAACATGAAAATTGTTGGAAGCCTCACACGAGGACGAGGATTCACTGACAAGTTCTTGAGCGAGTGGACCTTGGGAATGACTGCATTTGCATCTGCTCATCATTGAAGAGTTATGCGCTACTCATTTTATATCTTTGAACAACTAGATTTCTGACAATATCGAAGAAGTAGGGATGCCACAGATTAATATAAGATCTCTGCTTAGCTAAATAATCACCCACCATTTCCTGGAACACAACAAATCATCTATATAGCAACTGGACTAGTAGGGGATGCCACAGTTACCTTTTTCAATGCTATAGTAATTGGCGAGCAATCAATACAGAGTAATGTTGGAAAAATTCTAATCAAGCATTGACACGAAAAGATCAAGCTCTCCCTCTGGCGAATATTAGCTACACTATTACATTCAATTGTAATAGCTCATTTATCATTTGTTAGTTTTCCAGAGGATAACGATAAGTGATGAAAAATAGGATGACTTGATCATGTATATGCAGTATGAGTTGGCTCCATTTCATTTAGCTCTCTTTGACGAAGCTGGGATACGCAAAACCAAGAAAGCAACCCTGTACATGTTTTATGTGACGAGGGAGAATTTGGACTTGGAGAACCCTGACTTTGTTCTTAATGGTGGATTCTTACTACACAGTCATATAGCCGATAAGAGGTACTGATTCCTCTATTTGCCCAAAATATGTCAATTACATTATCATTTCCTATTTATCATGACTGTTGATGTGACGTTCCGTGCAGACCACTGAACAATTGAAACACAAAATCATAAACAACGGATTGAATTTGAGCACAAAATATACTTTGACTGGGCTAGAAGTCTATAACACTCGTGTTTAAATGCGTACCTAATTTTTAGAATCTCAATATAAGTGTCTTCCAGGTGAATTTTTTTTTTCTGGATACATAATAAAATATTTTTGAATTTAAATTGTTCATGACTTAAGTAATAACGGTAGAATTCAAAGTATTTTATACAGTTTTATCTACTTAAAAAAAAGTACGGAGGTGGTTGTGTGGACCAATGTTTACCACGTTTTTGTTTTTATTTTTGTATAAAACAAAAGTTCGAACTTATGTTTTTCTTACACTAATCCACTTAAAAAGTATGTTCTCTGGTAAATAAACGCAAAATTTTTCACATGACGTTTTTTGACAGCGATCATTAAGCTACTAACATCTTAATATTGTAAAGTAATAAACAAAAAATACTAATGCAGCTGCAGTCCATCTACTCACAAATAATTAATTGTTTAGTTATTTCTTAAGCACATTTTGCAATCTATCTTAAAATTTTGTTGAAACGCTTGCCAAACAAATGCATTTTATGACAGACGACGTGGGTAATACTTGGCTAAAACTTTGCGTTTATTAAAATTTACATCGAAAATTAACTAGCGTTCACTCGGTTTTAGTCAAAATGATGAAATTAAAAATATGTGGTTGCTGTAATATAATTAGTTTTTTAAAGTAATTAAAACGTGGATATTTTAAATATAATAGAAAAGAATTCTTTACTAATTCATATTAAATAATTAGGACTTTCCTCGCATACTTGCGTCAACTTTTTTTACACAGTATATAACTGATAAATAATGTAAAACAAAATTGGCAAGTTATAATTCACAACATCCCTGTCATTATTTTTAACTGGAAAACGGAACATTGATGTGCCTTGTGAACCGATCCTCGTATTCTGACAACCCGTGTACGCACATTTATTACCCTTCAGCATGTCTGAAATTATAAAATTATCAATGCGAAATAAAGTTAAAATAAGTAGGTATTTAACTTTTAAATTAAATCATATTTTAAACTCAACACGGACTGAAGGCCTGATACAAAGTTCTTAGGAGCTAATTTTCACGTTACTAGGGTACACAATCCCTCGATACAGTGATCCAAGTAACTGTCTTCTCCCGGGGTTTCGTGGCTCTCAAAGTCAGTGGTAAGGAATATTTATCGTCAAGGTCGCCGAACGGTGCTGATACCAGCTTCCCGTATATGGGAGGGTGACTGGCTGGTTAACCTAGTACGCCCTAAGACCGCTAGGGGCGTGCGCTGTCGATACCCAGCGATTGAAGCGATCGCAGCGGCGGAGCTTGGAACTACAACAATTCTTCTGCGAAACCGGACAGAAAATTTAACCTGGGCTCGCGACTTCTATACATTATATATATTCAATGGTAGTACTAACCGTTCAATGCATTTTTAACAAGATGGGCGGTATTTTAATTAAAAACTCCTTGTAGAAAATCAGGTCCAAAACCGGGGTTTAGTATTTTACCACTTTTTTTTTAACATGCTCATGCTAGCTTCACTTGTAACTAACTAACGAACTATGTAAACGAATCCCTTAAGTCTATTTTAACCCACTTACAATTGTATTGATTTGAAATTTTTGCAAGTACGTATATGTTATCAGGGTGGCAATAAAATAATTTGGTACAATCGAACACATCTATTTATGGAGCCAGGATGAGGGGGGGGGGGGGTTAGAGGAACACTTCAACCTCGTGTAGTGTGTAACTAATATATATATATATATATATATATATATATATATCGTTTTTAAACTATATATTATTTATTATTAGAGACCTGAAAAATTCGCGGGTTCATTTCGTGTTATGCTAAAATTCAAATAATTATACCTTAGTGCGGCTTCTGCCATTGGTCCACTGTTAATCTGGAGGACTGAGGGCCAATTAGAGACCCTCACTCATAGAAGTGTCGAATCACAGGCCACCCAGTCGAGACGACTCACAAGTCAGCAGCCAATGTACAGTTGGCATATGCCCGAGTGTGTAGAGGATATTGGAGTCTATCGTGAAAGTTGATTGAACCCGCGAATTTTTCTGGTCTATTTATTATTAACTCGCTTTCATGTCGGTTTTCTGTTCGGTACAAATTTCGCAGTTGATTCTCAACTTACTGCCCGATTATTCCCAGACTTGAAACTTTGATCATAGCTCAGAACTGGATAAAAATGAAATATTAGCTCGCTTTCTTGTCTGCTTGTTTGTTTGTCGGTTCACGTTCGGTACAAATGTGTTTTTTTTTTGGCAAGCCCCCGGATTTGTAGCGTTAGGCTACGAGCACAACAGTACTGTGTGGCGGAATGCATAACGCAGTACTCCCAGGCGGTTCCTACAATAGCGATATTCCATCTGTTTGTATTGGCGTTGTAATTTCTTTTTTTTTAAAGGAAAATTACAATTAAACAGATATATATTATTGGTGGCTAGGCATAAACCTTTTATATTTCAGATATTATCAGGTTAAAAAAAACTAAAATATACCTGCAATTTGCCTAATGTCTCTGTCGTAATACTTCATCAAGATGTTTAAAATTGTTTGCAAAATTTCACTAACACAAGAATAAAAAGAAGACTCTAATTAAATATTTTCCTAATGGTTAACTTTTTTTAACGGGCTAAAAATTATAAAATAAATTCTCCAAGCCCCATACAGATTTTTTTAAGATATTATCTGGTTAAAACAAACTAAAATAAAACCTGCAATTTGCCTAATGTATCTTTCGTAATATCATCAAGATGTTTAAAATTGGTTGCAAAATTTCACAAACACATTAAATTAAAAGCAGACTCTAATTAAATATTTTTTCTAACGGGCCACTTTTTTTAACGGGCTGAAAATTATAAAATAAATTATCCAAGCCCCATACAGATTTATAACCCCATACACATACGTATTCCCACTACAGAATGTCATGAAAATATTCGTGATTGTGAATTTTTAATAGCTTTGAAAATACTTGTAAGATTCAAAACCAAAAAAGTAGGGTGCATGCAATGTAATATGAGTAGTTCACCTAGTTCACTAATAATTTTATTGCGCTGCAGATGATATGAACTCTTGCGTGAGTTTTATTTTACTAATCCCTACTACCTACACACCTTACTATACATTGCATACGACCTACCTTTTTTATGTTACAAATTCTGCGAAAATTTTTACAGCTACTAAAAAATCACAAATATTACAAATATTCAAGACAATCTGTAATGGGTATATCAATCTGTATGAGGCTTGGAGGAAGTATTTTATAATTTTAGTCCGTTTTAAAATGTGATATATTAAAAAAAATCATTATTTCCAAAATCTTTTTCGCTTTTATCGCAGGTGTTTCATTACAAAATTTAACCTTTCGCTCTGCAAATCGAATGATTCGTTCGTTGACAAAACTGCTCCGGCAACGAATTCTAGCGGCGGGTGCGTTTACTACGTGTGATTGGCGTCCTGAAATGTACCTGAAAACACAATTTGTGCATATTCATCACGCTCGGCATTATTTTAAAGAATTCTATGTTAAATTTCTGGTCATAATTTCATATTTAAAGTGTATTTGCAACATGATAACACGATAAAAGTACAAAAAACTTGATAAAAATAATAAACCCTGGCTTTTAAAACTGATTCTCGACATATAATTTTCTCTGTATACTGTCCATCTTGTTGAAATTCATGAAACAGCAAATACTGCAAAGTTTCTCTTTGGCTTTGTGAACTTTGGTTCGCGCCCATCCGCCACAGATGGCAGCACCGTGGTTACACATTTCCGTTCCACGAGACTTCCGTTCCATTCACGAAATCACTCCAACCAAATGCCGTATTCCGAGAGCCGAAATTGTTACACATCAAATTTTATGAATAAACCGACTTCAATGCCATGTGTAAGGTTGAAGTACGTTTTTTTTTGTTTTTTTTTCTCTCCGGTTAGTAGTAGGTAGTATTAGCGGATTTTTTTTTTTTTTGCTAAGGTGAAGGAAAATACCTTCACCACTCCTCTTTTCCACATCACCCCCTTCTCATATGACCTTCAATACGACTCTGTGGTAATTCCGGGGACGCACCACAACGCCGAATTACCACAACGCCGAAATACACTAACGCCGAAAAATGTCATTGCAGGACTGCCACAAAGGTTAGGTTTAGGTTAGACTAGGTTAGGTTAGGCTAGGCTAGGATAGGCTAGGTTAAGTTAGGTTAGGTTATATTACGCTAGGTTAGGTTAGGTTAGGTAAGGTAAGGTTAGGTTTGATTGTGGTATTTCGGCGTCAAGGTACATTTAAGAAACACACACAAATTCATTCAGTTGTTATTTCGGCGTTGTGGTACACAGCAGTTTTTTATCTGTCGGCGTTGTGGTCAATTTTGACATTCGGCGTTATGGTATTTCTGCGTTGTGGTAACGACCCGTAATTCCCGTCAATCCGGGCGAATGTCATTCTCCTCTTGGGTGAAGGAGGGGTGAGGGGTAGAGGCTGCAGTAATTACCATTTGCAGGACCGTTAACCACAGTTGGTTAGTTAAGTGGCCAGAGGGATCAAAGCTAAACGGGGCTACAGCATCCGGGACGCCAGAGAAGATCAAAATTGGATTGCTGTATCCCCCAATAGTGTATAAATGACGGAGCTGGCCTTGGGGTCGGAATGAGATGCAAAGGTGCCGATTGACCTCTGACGTTGCGGCGGCCATCTTGAATCGCCTTGACCTTTTACCTTTGACATCAGTTTGCCATCTTTAAATCGAGTGTTCCCACTCCCCGAACGTTGCAATTTTTTTCCGTACGGACGCCATTTTAGATTTGTATGACGTCATCGTTGCACTTTTCATAACGTCGCCATCTTGGATCTTATGTCTCAACCACTATTTTTTATTCTGACGTCATGTCCGCCATATTATTGCCGTCTGCCTTCTTTGGTGACGTCACGACAGCCGTCTTGGTTTTTTTTTCTGTTCTGCCCGAGGCCGCCATCTTGGATACAGTCATCTTTGTTTCTGCGCTGTTTGTTCCCAGAGAGCGCCAGCATCGATCTGTCTCAGGCACATAAGTTTGATATTCCGTTACCTATCAAGGTGTTGCGGTCTTTAACGACACATTGCATTGGATTTTTTTTATACAAAATGTATTTGAACCGAAGTGATTCGAACCATGACCCGTGGGTTGGAAAACACATACGCCTTTGAATGCACGGCCATCGAGACATTGACCAGACCGAGAATTAAAAATTAAAATATATATAAAAATGCTACATATTTGGACTTGTCTTTTTTTTTTTGAAGGAATAATAGCATCACCTGTTTGAGTCCCAGCCCTCCATATATATATATATATATATATATATATATATATGTGTGTGTGTCTGTATGTATGTATGTATGTGTGTGTGTGCGCGTGTGTGTGTATGTATGCATATTTCAATAATTGCTATCAGGAGCGATATTTAACACACGTCGTCTGCCAGAAGGCGCTGTGGCCATCTTGTTTTCAGTAATCAATACAAGGAGCGCTAGCATCGCCTCCAAGCGCAAGGCTGTGAACTGGCGCGCAGTCTTCTCGTCTTGCGCAGGGCAGCTATGAGGTTTGAGCGGTGACCATAACATTACGTGGCGGAGAAATGAAGATAAAGAAGTAATGCGAGACCCTTGAGTGGTTTCAATAATCTAACTTACGGTATGAAACCCGGACACGAAATTTAACGTTGAATTCTTTAAAATAATGACGAGCGTGATATATATTATATATATACATACATACATACATACACGAAAATCATTTATTGTAAAAAAAAGTGTAAATTCTTTTTCCTCTTATTAAACACCTAACTATAATAGTGTTAAACAAGATGGCAGCAACCTAACCCAACCAATCCAATCATATCCTATCCATGTAACACATCTTCATCCTTACAGATTAAAGCCGATAGAAATTTTTTTTTCTAACTGTTCCACCAGGGTGTAGGAGAAAAAAATGGGAGGGGTGTAACTTTTGTGGGCCCCACTCCCCCTCCCCCTGTTCGGAAAAATTCGTTCCGCCATCGTGACGCGAAGGCTTGGGTTTGACACTTTGACGAATGGTCGCCGCGACTTCAGGGTGTCAGGGAGGGACAAAGGGGGAGGGGAAGAGGGGGTTTGAAAAAAAAAATTCGCACAAAAACAGAGCTGATTGATGGCTGGTGGGCCCCGGGCCAGTGAGGGGGGGGGGGGGGGGTAGGGTGGTGGGTTGAACGCTCGCTGCAACCTTCGGCAAATAGCTCTCTCGACGCCTTCGAAGGTTTGAGAGAGTGTGGGAGGGACAGGCGGGCTCGAATTCAATTCACCCCTCCCCTCCCCTCCACTCCCCCCCACTCTCCCGGGGTCACCTTTCCCCCCCCCCTCCTCACCACCACGTCCCTGTGTAAATGTTGAGCCAACTCAACTCTCCAGGGGGGCGAAGAGCTGGTTCCGCCCGCCGACGAAAGGGCGCGCGCTCTGGGAGCAGGAATCCGAAAGGTGCCGCGATCGAAACATTTTCGGTGCCATTTCTCGATACAAAAGCCTATTATTCCACTAAAAACATTTTTTTTTTGACGTGACAACGTATAATAAATCGATGAACGTCGGCTGCACGCACGAAAAAAGGATGACTCATTGTCCCGTTACGCACATAATCCCGTTACGTTTTTTTCCCGTTACGCTCATTGTACGCTTGCGCCGCATCTATCTCTCTTCCACTCGATCGGAACAACCATCGATTTGACTTTTTCGAGGCACATTGAATTTGAAACACTCCCATTCGTTTCCTACTTTTCCTATCATCGTCCTATCCTCAACAGAATAACACATATTGGAAGAAGTTAAATAGCAAACATCTATAAAAGTTTAAGTTAAAATAATCTGTTAGTTAAAGTAATAAACATATTTGAATTAATGAGTACAAATAAAAGTAAATTTATCAATTAAATTGTAGATTTCATTTCACTCCTTCTTTGCATCCATACAAAATAGTGATAATTCAATAAAAATGATTCAATTTTATTCATGAAAGTATTCAATCATTTCATCAATGCTTTGTTATGACGTCACGTTAAACTATCGTCCGTAAAGCGACTTTAGAGACAACCAATTTTTTCAATTGCCAGTATTTTTTTTCTGTTCCCTCCAGTAAAAAAAAAGATTAAAAAAATATATTTTATTGAAGTTATACTTATTTAGGCGCGTTATGGGGAAAAAAATTTACGAGAGTGAATTTTCCACGATGCAACGAAATTTTCACAGGATGAAAAAAAAAAAAAAAAACTACTACATATGAATAAAAATTATATATGTGCTTTTTTAAATCTTATACTTTAGTGATTGAAATTGAATATTGGTCCAAATAATTTAAAACATTTTTTAATTGTGAATATTAGCGATATAAATTGTGTTGAAAAAGTTTATCAAGTGTATTTATATGTGAGGTTTTTTTTACTATAAATTATAAGGAATACAATATTATCTAATAAATAATTAATGCATGTATATGAGAATAAAAACTCATCATATTTATAATTTCATTATTATTTAGAATTTATCTCGATTATTTTATAAAATTAAATAATTAATTATATACACTTGTTTATATTAGTATTAAACAATGAGTATTTATTTAAAATTTCGAATTTAAACCAACCGTACTTATAGTATCACTCCAGTACATTTATTATTTTATTTCTTTTTCATTATTTGCATGCAAAATTAAAGTATGGTTTTTTATTTCGCCAGAAAGATATAATTTCTAACCGCGCGCATAATATTAAAAAAGTTAAATAACTGAAATAATTTAAATATTAATGTCGTATGCGAAAACATTTTATGCTTGAAAACACTCTGAAAATTTATTTCATTTATAACAAATAATATTTTTACTAAAATACATTCATTTTCAAAATTTTTAAAATTGCATAAACGTAATAACATTTTTAAAAATTACGTCCATTACTGTGATGCATTATTTAATTTTAAAAATAAGGAAAATAATTGAACAGTTTGAGATAGATCAGACCAATAATAAACTTTGATAGTGTGACATGTTTTAAAACAAATTCTGAGGTTGTCTGTCCAAATCTATTTGATGGAGAAAATTCGAAGCCATGTACCGTGCAATACTACCCCTCAAACTCTCTTGTCGAATATATTGGAGACAAATATTTGATAGTGTGGCTGGGCCATTAGGAAGCTCTACACAGCAAAAAAAAAAAAAAAAAAAAAAAATTCTGCTCCAACGAAGAAGTCAAGATTCAGATGCAAATGTGGCCTCAAAAAAAGTCAAAAGCATTCTTTACCAGGGGCCTAAGCAACTTAAAGGAACGACAGGACAATTGTATAAGTGTTGGGGGTTGGGGGTTGAACTTGTTGAAAAATAGCCAACATTTGGTTTTGATATGATAAACAGTTTTTTTAGCTACATAGATTTGTCTCGCTACTTATTGAATATCCCTAACGCGAATCTTCTATGTATATAGCAATGGCGTACGTCCAAAAGCTTACATCAAGTCATGCATTCCCTTTGCACAAATCTTTCAAAGATAATATCAATGCCCGGTATGGACCCGGTATGCATATTTCTCTGAGGAAGTCGAAAAGAAAGCTTAGCAATGGCGTATGTCCAAAAGCTTACATAAAGTCATGCACTCCCATTGCACAAATCTTTCAAAGATAATATCAATGCCCGGTATGGACCCGGTATGCATATTTCTCTGAGGAAGTTGGAAAAGAAAGCTTAGCAATGGCGTACGTCCAAAAGCTTACATCAAGTCATGCATTCCCATTGCACAAATCTTTCAAAGATAAAATCAATGCCCGGTATGGACCCGGTATGGACCCGGTATGCATATTTCTCTGAGGAAGTTATAAAAGAAAGCTTAACAATGGCGTATGTCCAAAAGCTTACATAAAGTCATGCACTCCCATTGCATAAATCTTTCAAAGATAATATCAATGCCCGGTATGGACCCGGTATGCATATTTCTCTGAGGAAGTTGTAAAAGAAAGCTTAACAATGGCGTATGTCCAAAAGCTTACATAAAGTCATGCACTCCCATTGCATAAATCTTTCAAAGATAATATCAATGTCCGGTATGTATCCGGTATGCATATTTCTCTGAGGAAGTTGTAAAAGACAGCTTAACAATGGCGTATGTCCAAAAGCTTACATCAAGTCATGCACTCCCATTGCACAAATCTTTCAAAGATAATAAGATAGTATAAAGAAAAGTTTCTGTTTTTTTAATACTTATATATAATTTTATTCTGAGCGTGACCTCTAACATGAGAGGAAGGTCGCTGTCTACATGAGATTTAGTAAAACCAACCCCTATCTCCTTGTTCCAGCCCTTAAAGCAGAAAAAAAAATGTAGTACTACCCGACGACATTTTGCACACTTGACTTTCTAAATTAGAGGAAAATTACGGTCTTAATCTGAATTTGAAAAAAAAAAAAAAGACACTTCCTCAATTAAACTTCTATTAAAAAAAATCTCCCTTTCCTGAACCCTCGAAACAGAAATTTCGTACACATGAAAGAAATTTTGCATATTGCGTTCAAAATAAGATAAAAAAAAAAAAAAAAAACACGTCCACATCTCTTTTCAGAAAATAATTGCCACTTCAGGATGAAACTGGCGTACAACCTAAGAGAAAAAAATACTGCCTACGTTAATTTCTAGAAGGGCGGAAAAACATTATTAATTGTATACACCTGATTTCATACATCTTTACAAAATGTACCATTATTTTCGTATCCAGTGTACCGTAGTTTCCGGGTTCCTCGTGCCGGAGGATGGGACACTGGCGCCGCCACACGTTTTGTGTGGACGATGGCTGGGTTTGTGGGGCAGGCAGGGAAGGGAGGGTTGGTCAGCCAGTCGGACCCGGGTCAGGACCCGCGGGTATAAGAGGGTCTGACCATGGGGGGGGGGAGCAGAAGGGGGGGGGGGGTAGAGGGGCGACACGGGATTGCGGGCAGCATGCCAAGTGGCCTGTTCCCTATCGATCGGTCCGGCGCGGCGGCCAGGCGGGTGTATCTCTCGTCCCTGAGAGCTCCTGGGTGTCTTTGGTGGGGGGGGGGGGGGAGGGGGGATGCTGCGCCGCCAGTGTCTTATCGCGAAAACGGGCTGCTCCCCGGAAATTATGGCACGCGACCACGAAATTATGGCACGATTATCGTACCGACCCGAAATTATGGTACAATTATCGTACTGGCACGAAATAATGGTGCGTTTGGTACGGAAAAAATAAATGGCACGCCCGGCACATATTAATGGTGAGCGTGTCTCATGAACTTCAGTATGCTATTTAATTTGTGCACTGAATCTTTGTAAAAATTATAATAAAAAATTTAATATTGCTATGGTTCACGCTTCATGGACGTTTTGAAAGCTCGCGCTCACACGCTATTTTGATAATTTTTTTTCTTTTTCATTTTCTCGTTATTGCTATTATTCAAAGGGATATTTCTGACATTCTGACACAATACCTCTCATTGGTTTTTTTTTTCTGTCACTAATATGTTGAACATATATTCATTAACGGGTGTAAAAAGTGCCTAAAACCATGAATGGACTCAGGAAATACCTTGGGCTCGTTCATGCGGGGTTGAACTATTACAAGCACGAAGCAGGCAGCCTCAGCACAGGACGAGAAGGATGGTCCAGGAAGAAGAGTTGGTTGGGGACGGATAGTTACAGCCATGCTTGGGTCGGGGAGATATCGGTGTTTGTGCGCGTATAGGTTGGTACCAGTGGAGCATGCGCCCCTGGCGGCGAGAGACGGTACTCTTTAGCCTTCACACATGGGGAAGCCTTCTTTTCACAGACGAGAGAGCCAAAACCCGAAGTTCCCCGAAGTTCGTGTTTTTTTCCCCCCCGTATCTTTAATGTAGCTATCCTAACCAAATCAACCGTCCACAATGTTTCAAAGTATTTATAATATAGCTAACCTAACCTAATTGATCATTAGAATCCTTTTATCAACACCGCCATTTTTTTTACAATGAAAAAAAAAAAACGAAGATGCACGATCGGGCGTTTGGCTCTTTCGTCTGTGAAAGTAAGGCTTCCCACCCTTCACACCTGCCAGGAAGCTCGTGCGCTTTAAACCATGGGGAGGAAGACGGTGTTGAGCGCATATTTATAACACCTTCTAGATGAGGTACCCGACGTTGCCCGGGATAAGCACGAAATAATAACATCTAACTACCGAGTCTCAAGTCTGTAGTACGTAAACTTGAAAAAAAAAAAAGGGAAATTATGATTTTAAAGTCTCATTGATTTCATTATCTCGCTACGCATATGGAAGACTGGGACGCCAATCTTCAGCTTCATTTTGTGTGGAAGGCAGGTAAACAAACCTCTATGCAAAACGTGACGGACGCACCCAACGATAACTCGTTACAAATTCAAGGTAACGCCATCTATTGACGAAGTTCTAAACTAAAACTGTTATTAGCGCCTTTAGTTCGCTAAGCGGATGAGTTTCGCCAAGGAGAAGGATAGGAAATTGCCGGACCTTACTATATGACCGTGTGGCGGACATAGAGAAATTATACAAACTCACCGTTTGTGTGTCTGTGATCTACCTCCTATGATTTTCTATTATAATACTGAATTAACACCCTTTTTTTCACTCCCTTAGGGATGGAATTCCGTTAATAAATGTAGTCTATGTCACTATTCCGCCCATAAACTATATATGCAGAACAAAAAAAATCATGTTACGTTAATGCGTGAAAGGACAGACAGACAAACGCGCATTTGCATTTATAATATTAGTAGGTATTGTGAGTTAAAGTACGTCAGATAATCGCGCGCTGGCGGGTCAGGGCATCACTCCGGAAGTGACAGAGTGACTGGTCGCCTGTCGCCGGTAGAAGGCTGTGGGCTGTTGGTAACATTGCGGGTGTCTTCGGGGTACTGGGGCAGGCGCCAGAAGTGATGACAACTCCAGAGGGCTAAGGGAGCATCCAACTTGCTGGTGAGCCGAGTGGAGTAGGAGGCCGGAGGTGGTGCGTAAGCTGGGATGGGTAGCCTCAGCCCCTGTGTATAGCCAGAAGCTCTAACAAACGCCCTTCCCGGTTGCGTATGCGGCGTGATCCGCATCCATGCCCGTGGGGGCCCCAGCCTGGAAGTCCTTAGGATATGAAGGCTTGGGCTATCAAAAATGGAGGGAGAGATTCTCGAAACTTGTCTTAGGGGCGGATCTTACACCAGCCACCCCTACCCTCCCAGCTTCATCCCACTTCCTCACCCCTCCATCACCTACATCCCTCGCCTTTCCCGTGCGTCGGCTAGCCCTTTTGTCACACTCGTTAACATTTATATATATATATATATATATATATATAGCTTATATAGAGTTTAATAGCGAAGATATTAAGGGAATAAATACGTTTTCTTATAAATATTTGTAATTTTTTATTTTACAATGAAAATGTAATGTGTTAATTAAACTATATAAACAGAAATACAAACCGTTAAAATAATTAGTTATCAGATATTATTTGATCAACCTTTTTTTTTTTTCTTAATTGGATTTTTTTTATAATTTTATCATTTTTTTTTTATGTTTTAACTAAATGCATAATATGCTTCTTTTTTGAGATCAATTGTGGTAACATATACATATTTGGTCAGTAAACAAACAGCAAAATGTTGTCACTAATCGTGAGTGGAGCTACGTTCTTCGAACGATTCTTGCGATGCGGGATTATCGATTTTGAAATAATTTCACGGACATAACGCCACTGCTGTTTGCTCACTGTTTGCCGTGGAAAAAAAAAAATTACTCTCAAGAACTGACAACAAAGGATCAGTACAAAAAACGAAATTTTATATTCCTGGACAGCACAAAAGAAATACGTGTGGGAAATAATCGTTCCCACACACACACACACACACACACACACACACACACACACATACACACACACACAGATATGGTCAGTCTAAACTGACAGTTCGGACTTACCAGTGAGAACTGAACAGTCGGAACTGTCACGTGTGAGCAAGGACGGTAGACTTTATCAGTCCGAACTGGTCGACTGGCGAACTGATTGGCTTCCCATCAGATCGAATTGTGGACTCGATAGCCCTCGGTCCGAACTGCCGTGTGTTATGGGAACAGCGTCCTGCCAGTCCAAACAGTTAGTCCATCAGCTGAGTGTCGTTTCAGAACATCTTTGCCCATACTCTTTGGCTGACGTGATGTTTTCTTTTGACGTGACAACGTCTGATAAATCGATGAACGCCGGCTGCACGCACGAAAAAGGATGACTCATTGTCCCGTTACGCACATTGTCCCGTTACGCTCATTTTACGCTTGCGCCGCATCTATCTCTCTTCCACTCGATTGAAACAACCATCGATTTGACTTTTTTCGAGCCACATTAAATTTGAAACACTCCCATTCGTTTCCTTACTTTTCCTATCATCGTCATATTCTTAACAGAATAATACAGATTGGAAGAAGTTAAATAGCAAACATGTATAAAAGTTATAGTTAAAATATCTGTTCGTTAAAGTAATAAATATATTTGAATTAATGAGTGCAAATAAAAGTAAATCTATAAATTAAATTGTAGATTTCATTTTACTCCTTCTTTGTATCCATACAAAATAGTGATAATTCAATAAAAATGATTCAATTTTATTCATAAAAGTATGCAATCATTTCATCAATGTTTTGTTATGACGTTGTCACGTTAAACTATCGTCCGTAAACCGACTTTACAGACAACCAATTAATTTTTTCTTTTTCTAACTAAAAGTACAAATGCGATTGCAACATCCAAAGTTTCTTCCATATTCTACGATGGAAACGATAAATCCAAAAAATACTACGTACATCTCGAAAAACGTATTTCATATAAGCAAAATAACCATAGCCATGTGATGTACAAAGTTACAATATCTGCCTTGTACTAAGTATTACGAGCTATTTCTTGTCAACTGGTTTACCAAAGGACTCTTTTCGTAAAATTACAGAAAAATTTTTTTTTTTCTGTGTAGTCGCACATTAAACATAAATGTTTGGATACTACCCACTTAAATATCGTGTGGAAGTATCTCTGAAAAGATTTCGGGTTTTGAACACAACACATCGGCACGTTCATGCGAATGGTAGCCTTGTTTCGCATTACGTTTAATTCAGCTTGAGCGTATATACATATGTATTGGCCCTTATAATATAAAAAGAAACAATTATTTTTTAAAAAAATATGTTTTACATGCTTTATATTAGCTTCACCTGTATGTTTGTTTGTCTGTCCGTCTGTAACTCTTTCGACTAAGAGTGAGTGCCTCATCACTGTAAAATGTCCCACCAATTTCATTACGTTCGTTAGCCGAGCGGTCTAAGGCGCGCGACTTCTGTGACGTCAGCTTTCGGATTCAGTGATCGTGGGTTCTACTCCCGGCCTCGCCGAAAAAAAGGTGTTTTTTTTTTCCGGTAAATTCTAAGATTATATCCATACATCTAACTGTAAATGATTCGGAGAGACTTTACCATTTCTTTGTGACGTTGCAACTCCAAACAGTTATCTCAGATGGTAAGAGGTAGTGTCGGTAACTCATTTCCCTATGATAATTATACATAAATATAGTTTAAAAAACTAAAAAAAAAAAACATGGTTTTAAAGAATATCAAACTAAAAAGTTAAAAATAAATATAGTTTAAAAAACTAAAGAAACATGCTTTTAAAGATTATCAAACTAAAAAGTTAAAAATAATTTTAAAATTTAATTTATGACAATAGTATTGCTTATATACTATTGTCATAAATTAAATTTTAAAATTATTTTTTACTTTTTAGTTTGATAATCTTTAAAAGCATGTTTCTTTAGTTTTTTAAACTATATTTATTTTATGGGTGTTGTAATTGGTTGATCGCCCTGAGAGGAACTCTCTTGTTCAGCTAACGAGCACAGCAAGAAGCGAATGAGATGTGGGAAAGGAAAGAAACTCCAGATAAAAAAAGTACAATGCTAATAGGCTTTTTTTTTTAATAATTTACGACTAAAAATAACTGCTATATAAAATTGCATACACACAACGAACAAGATCTTTTCGTCTTCAGAAAAATAAAACCCCAGAAGAATAGAGAAGAAATGCATTACAAAGTAAATACTCCAGGGAACGAAATGTAAAAAAAATAAATGGGTTGCGTACTCAGGGGGGGAAAAAAGGGGGGGGGGGAATGCTAGTATAAATTTGTGCAGAATTTCCATCGTAAATGAGCGTCTTTCTCAGCATTTAATTTCTTGCCGAATTGCTCAAGATTTTGGTATTAAAATGGACGAATAAAGAGAATTTACTGAAAGATGGTGGTTTATTTACCGACATTAAAAAAAAATGGAAATGGAAATAGCATTAAGAAGTTTGCTGCTTAATATCTAAACATGTTTACGTACTTTGAATGATTCTTACAATTGGGAATATTTATTAAAAACATATACGCCATTTTTGATGTGTAAACCTTGGCTCTCTATTATCTTTGAAAGATTTGTGCAATGGGAGTGCATGACTTGATGTAAGCTTTTGGACATAAGCCATTGCTAAGCACATGTATGTCTGTAGAAGAAAGCTACAAAAAAACACAAAAGACAAAAACACAAATTAAGCAAAAAATTGCTGTTGTCGCACCTGTGTTTTCGTACCATGTGCGTCTCTTGCGTCTCTGCCAGAGGACGGGAGTAGATAGCAGTTCCCGAAACGTCGCTTGTTTCTGTTTTAGAAAACTATTGTGTATGTTTCGTCTTTTAGTTTTGTCGTTTTTTTTTTGTCTCGTTTCAACTATTGTGCTGATTTTTTTTTTGGGTTCAATATTTTTGTGCTGTCAACATTTGTGGGGGTTTTTTCGTTCTCTTCTGCGTTTTTGGAAAACCATTATCTATGTTTGTTTCGTCAATTCGTTTTGCGGTGTTGTGCTGTTCAACTGTTGTGCTGAATATTTTTTTTGGGTTCAATATTTTTGTGCTGTCATCATTTGTGGTTTTTTTTTTCGTTGTGTTAATCCATTTTTCTTTGTTTTTCTTTGTTTGTTGACCATATTCCTGTTATGGAATATTATGTGGTGTTTATATCCTGTTGACAACAGCAATTTTTTGCGTAATTTGTGATTTTGTCTTTTGTGTTTTTTTGTAGTTTTCTTCTACAGACATACATGTGCTTTAGCAATGGCGTATGTCCAAAAGCTTACATCAAGTCATCTTGGCTCTCGGTATACGGCATTTGGTAGGAGTAATTTCGTGAGCGAGCGGAAGTCGCACGAAACGGAAATGCGTAACCGCGTTGCTGAGTCTTCGTGGACGTCTCAGAAATCTCGAAAATATGGCGGACCTGCGTGATTCATCCATATATATATAAGTCTGTCTCAGTGTGTGTGTATGTGTGTGTGTGTGTGTGTGTGTGTGTGCGCGCGCGCGCGCACCCAGTTTTTGGGAAAGTGCGTGTTGTTGTTTTTCGAGTGTCGCGATTAATTTATTATTTTTTTTAATTACTGCGTGTTGAAGTGTTTTAGCTCGTGTGTCGTTACCAACGATGCTGTTTTAGTGTACATTACCAAGATTTACAAGGTAACCTGCATTTGAACATATCCTTCCTCTATTGTGTTTTTTGCCGCGAAGCATTTTTCTTTTCTTTTTCTTCGACTTTGACATTAATTTGTTTGTATATATTACTTATTTCTAACTTACTTTCAATTGTTTCCATGAAAACTTCTGGGCTTTCTATAATTTAGCTATTTTTAACGATCTCTTCCCCTCCCCCCCTCCATGGTGGTATGTTTGAGTAGATTGTCGCACGGAATTGAATACCAGAATGAAGCCAATATTGACTACACACTTACTTTCACCGTGTGGACTATCTGCATCGTAGCTGTTACGAAACATCCCGAAACGCATCAAATGCACAGACTTTGAGAAAAATTTGTAGGAAATAAATACAAATAAGCTTAACCTAACCTGGGTCGGGTTGAACTTGGTTCGGTTAGGTTTACCATCTTGTTTACAGAGTTATAATTAGATTTTAAAAAGCGGAAGTTTTTGTTGACAGTTTTTACAGAAAAAGAGCCACTCAATTGTAAAAACTGCTCAATCTATCCCGAGTGGCGACTGTTTAAAAAACAAAATTGCGTTTAAGAATACGCTGAAGGCGTTTGACTAGTTCTGTTTTCAAACTGTACTTTCATAAATGGCTTAAAGACGTATTTTCACAGTATCTTTTAGGCATAAAACAACCGGTACAGATTCTTTAAAGAACTTAAGGGACTTGCATTACACCTTTATCTTCATTTCTCCGCCGTGTTATGTCACGGTCGCTGCTCGATGCACGACGAGAAGACTGCGCGCCAGTCCAGAGGAGACACCGCGCTAGAAGCACCAGCGACCACGGCGAGAGAAATGCAGAGGTTAGAGAAAGTTACAGATGGAGCATAAACATAGTTTGTAGGTATATCTCTGCTGAAGCCAGGGGGACGTAAGGGGGAAGCAGGTCGCCGCCATATTGTGACATGAAGAAAATCGCATTTTCTCATAAGTGATGTATGTATGGTGTTGGAAAAGTGCGCATGATTATTAAACAAATAAAGACTGTTGACTCGAGAAAAAATGATTTGTGTACAAGAGTATGTTTGTAAACTACATTTCTATTATGCTATATAAACAAATGGCCGCCATCTTCTTACGTGAACAAACTGGCCACAGTGCTCAGAGCTTATGCTCCCATCTGTAACTTTCTCTAATCTCTGGGGGAAATGTGACGCTTCTGTCGGGGAGCAGTTGGCAGCATCGCCCCGGGAGACTTGACGGCAGGCGCGAGCCAGGGGTGCCAACTGCCCGACGTAGCGGAAGGGAGCGGCAAGGGACCATGTTGAAGGATGTTCTCGGGTCGGCCCGAAGATTAATAGACATCTCGTCGCCCGACCCATGGTGTCTGTGGGTAGGCGTAGAGGGGGGTGGGGGGGAGTGGCTGTGCTCTGAATAGCCCGGGAAGAGAGGGGTTGGCGTTTTGCAGTGTGGAAGGAAAAGGGGAAGAAAAGGAGGAGGGGAAGGAGGTTTATCTTCCCTGACGCTTGTCACTTCCGCGACAGGATCCGAAATATTTTAATATTTTTTCACTCGCGAAGCTCCAACGAGACGGACAAACAGTAGAAAGTGTAAATGCTGTAACCACAAAGGGAAAAAAAAAAAAAATTGTTTTACTGCTACAAGAAAAAAAATATATATATTGCAAATTTGTGCAAAACATTGCTATGGTAATTTTTTTTTGTGCACATGAAATATGTTGTTTTTTTTGGAAACAATTACTGAATATTTCTTGTCGTGCTTGCGAAAATTGGTTGGATAATTTTAAATTTCACTTGGTGTTTTTTTTACAAACGTTAATTTTTTTTAGGACATGGAAAAGATAATATAAAACTATTGGACTTTATTTGTACTATTATTCTAATTAATTGAGGCAGTTAATAATATCAAACTATGCAGATAACAGTTTCAAAATAACTTAAACTAATGTAGACACTGGGACAACACAAAAAATTCGTACGCATTATTACTGTAAACATTTTTATAAGCATGTAATAATTTGCAAACATCTGTAAATATTAAAAATTATTTTAATTACATAAAAAAATTACAGTGTGTAACAATGTCCGACCTTCAAAAAGTCACACATTTCACACTTAACACAAAGTGTATGACAGAACAGTTTCAAATTGAGACAAATTAAGTAGCTAAGGGGCTAACTAAATTTATGGCTAATCGATATTCTAGGCAGACTTGAGTTTAACGTAAAATAATTTTAACGCAAACTTTTTGTATTTTAAACAAATGTTAAGTAAAAAATGCGGTAAACGAAGGTCAAGGCAAATTTAATACGTAAGAAGAATTAACCAAATGTAGGCCAAAACGTATTTTTTATGTAAGGTAACACTTTTACTACAACAAAAATATTAAGTTATATTCTCTAAATAAATTGTTGTTTCTATCGCAAAACTTTTCTCCGTTCGCGGTTGTTTTTTATAGTCTTGTGCTAACGACAATGTTTTAGTTAAGTTACTAGGTCAATAATTTGTCTTCAAAAGTCTATTAATGTAAATACACTGCATCAACATATTTTGTACTAGCTGCTTATAATCCCCATTATGTTGAATAATGTTATTTAGCTGTATGGACCTGTAGGGGAAAAAATATGTGTGCCAAATACATTAGGGATATTACGCCTTAGAAAGAACACTCGTTGTTGCAGTTGGTTGTATAATTCACATTATAACTATATAAAATTTATTCCAATAAATTATTACGCCACAGATGTGTAACATCTAACCTCGGTAACGAGCAAATTCGTGTGTTCTCATGCTGAAAATAAACTTATTAATTCGAAACTCGGACACAAAATTTGTATGCTGGGCTTAATATAAATATACACATGATTTTGTTTTCAACTGAATTGCTGGACGCGAATCCCACGTAGTTTCCGCACCCGCCGCTAGAAGTCGCTGCCGTAGCAGCTAACACGACTAAATAATTATTCGATTTGCAGAGCGAAATGTTAGATTTATTTATATATTGAAACGGCTGCGATAAAAGCGAAAAAAAAAATAAAAAAAAACACTTGACGGTTTCGGTATCTAGTTAAAAATTCGTTTTTTAAAAAGTTAATACCATAAAGTTTCCCTTTGGCTTTGTGAACTTTGTGGTGCGCGTCATCCGCCACAGATGGCAGCACATTCTTTTTCCGTGCGGCTTCCGTTCCATTCTTGGAATCACTCCCACCGAACGTCGCGCCGTTTATTGAGGGCTAAGACGTTAAACGTTGATGGTTCGATGCCCCTAGCCTAGTGCTCGTTCTTTGGAGCGGGGCAGACCCTGGGTGTAGGGGAAGCCTTCATTTCACAGACGAGAGAGCCACACCCGAAGTTCCCCGAAGTTCATGTTCGCTTTTTTTTTTTTTCGTTCTATCTCATCGCATAAACCGGTGTGGCATTAAATTTTGCGGGCGATTAGGATAGGTTAGCTACATTATAAATACTTTAAAAACATTGTGGATGGTTGGTTATATTAGGTAAGTATAGCTAAATTAAAAATACTGTAAAATCATTTTTATGGTTGCTTAGCAAATAACGTTTTAATATGTAGCTATCCAGGGCTAGGAAACCGTTTACGTGATTTCACAGTATCTTTAATGTAGCTATCCTAACCAAATCAACCGTCCACAATGTTTTAAAGTATTTATAATGTAGCTAACCTAACCTTTTAGATTGAACAAAAAAAAAAACCGAAGATGCACGATCGGGCGTTTGGCTCTCTCGTCTGTGAAAAGAAACTTCCCCAGGTGCGGGTGCATTTTATTATCATTCTTCCCGTTCTCCGATGACAAACTTTTCCTTTGGAGAAGGTATTCACGGACATGTTAAGCACGCAGAACTTCACCCCCCCCCCCCCCCCCCCCCCCCCAGGGGCGGAATTCTTATCGTGCGACAAAGGGCTGGGGGAAGCTATGAGGAAAATTGAAAAATAAAAGAGAGGAAAACTTTTCCCTCCCCAACGTAATACTTTTTTTCATTCTTTCAAAGAGAGCTGTTTTCTGTTCACTCGTAATTTTGCTCCCGCCAGCATGGTAGGTACTTCAGTTTTATGTGTTTGCTTTGTTGTGTATTTTTGAGACTTTTTTTAAAATTTCTTACAGAACAGTCAATTTAAAAAAAATACACGTTTGCATTTAAATGCTTCAGCAATCATGGCTGCTTTGAATCCGAGAAGAAAAATAAATTAAATTGTGGAAAGTCAGGGATTGTGAAAGTAGTCATGGGGAAAATGAATTGTGTTAGCTTGAAAACGTATTCCACGTACATGCAGACAGTTCACGACAGATTTATCTGATGATATTTCTTTGGTGAAAGATTCTTTGAGTCGGTCGTGCGAAAATATATCGCGAGGCACTTATTTAGACAGTGACAGCTCTGACAAGCATGAATGATTTTCTGTAACTGTCACTAATTTGAGAAGTCAGTTTACAGAACTACGGAGTGTAGTTTATTTATTACCTAGCTTATTAGCTGAGCTATGAAAACTAATTTATTTTTAGGGAGATCAAATAGTCCAAGCATGAAAACCTTGCAATTGATGAAAATAAGGTAGACCCTTTGTAAAGTACTGAACATAATCAGAGTGATACTTATTTTTTGATAGTGTAACATTTTTTTGACATATGCTAATTTTTAAACTATTTAATGTACAGGGTAATTCATTACTAAATAAGTTTGTTAGTTGTTATGTAAAGCAGAACCCTGTTACAATATTCCTACCTATAAGGTTTTCCTACTTATGACGTCATATTTTCATGGTCCCAACACTTTCCCCATAAAGTCAATGTATTTATTTCCTTATATAATGTTTCACCAACTATGTATTTTCGGCTTATAACGTTTGCTTTCAAAAATTCAAGAAGTTAATTTTTTTACGTGACGTCTAATAAATCGATGAACGCCGGCTGCACGCACGAAAAAGTGTACCGTTACGCACATTGTCCCGTTACGCTTTGTCCCTTTACGCTCATTGTACGCTTGCGCTGCATCTATCTCTCATCCACTCGATAGAACAACCATCGATTTGACTTTTTCGAGGCACATTAAACTTAAACACTCCCATTCGTTTCCTGTTTTTCCTATCATCGCCCTATCCTTAACAGAATAACACAGTTTGGAAGAAGTTAAATAGCAAACATGTATAAAAGTTATAGTTAAAATAATGTGTTCGTTAAAGTAATAAACATATTTGAATTAATGAGTGCAAATAAAGGTAAATGTAGCAATTAAATTGTAGATTTAATTTCACTCCTTCTTTGTATCCATACATAATAGTGATAATTCAATAAAAATGATTCAATTTTATTCATAAAAGTATGCAATCATTTCATCAATGTTTTGTTATGACGTCACGTTAAACTAACGTCCGTAAACCGACTTTACAGACAACCAATTTTTTTTTAAAACCTCTGTGTTTCTTGTATAACAAAGGTACATATGTTCGCAGCTACACGTCTGTTGGTAACTTCATCTTGGAAAACAAAATAGCACATACTTTCATTACTTGCCATTCCGGTGTGTTTTCATATGTACATACGTACTCCTACAATATTTTAGTTTATCAGTCAGTTTGCGATGTCACAGAAAGAAAACATAATGCGTTTTATATTGCTTACAGAGTTGAATTTATTTCATATGTAGATAGGAATCCACAGTAAATACATGTTCAAGTTGCGAAGAAATTGGACATATGCATTTACACTCTAACGCTATCTTTTTGAATTGTGATACAATTTTACAGAAACGTGGTATTGTGTCTGTGAAGACAAAGAAATCTTAAAGCTTCATGAATTTAAAAGAAAAAAATTGTCGGTTTGCCTTAAACAAATTCGAGCATATAGAGTGAAACCATCAGTGGTTTTAACACTGACAAGTAGTAAATTGAATATTTCCTGTCTGATATGATTTTTTCCCCCTCGAAAAAAAATTATGACATGGTTCTACTGTAGACTACTATTTGGCGTAAACCTTATTGCAGTTGCTTCGCGTGCGTTTACTTGTGTATGAATGAATGCGATTACTGATGGGTAGAGACCTGCAAAATTCGCGGATTCATTGGGTGATAGGCTAGAATTCAAACAGATATACCTCTTAGATAATATTGCTATTGGCTCACATGTTCATCTGGACGAATCCCAACCGGTTATAAACCCTCAACCCAAAGAAGGATCGAATCACAGACAAACCAGCTGAGACGACTTACAACACGGCAGCCAATGAACTTGCGTTATTTGCCCGAGTGTACAGGGGTATGTGCAGTCTATCCTGAAGGCCATCGAAACCGCGAATTTTGCAGGTCTCTACTGATGGGTATGCCTGTGAGGCGCCAGCTGTGCAGTTATGCCTTAACCGGGACTCGAACCCGGAAGCCGACGTGCATTCAGCTGCGCTACTGAAGTGGGAACAGGACGGATACTGCAAATAAACAAAAAAAAAAACCATCATGTAGCCATTTATTATGTAACTAGGTGAAGTACTCGGCGAAGCCCGGGCTAAATACATTATAATTAGGGACACCTGTACCAAGTGTTCCCCGGACTAAACACATCATAATGTAAGGAGCATCACTACCGAGTTTGAAGTCTATAGGACATACACTTGAACAACGGGAAATTTTGATTTCAAAGTCACATTGATTGCACAATCTCCGTGCACCAAGGCTACGCATCAGCAAGACAGGGACGCCAATCTTCAGCTTCATCTTGTGTGGAAGGCAGACAACCCCTAGGCAAGACGTGACGGACGCACCAAACGATAGCGCGTCACAAGTTCAAGGCAACACCATGTATTGATGATTTCTAAACTAATCTGTTAATAGCGCCTTTAGTTCGCTAGCAGCCGCGAGCTTCACTAAGCGGATGGGTTTCGCCAAGGAGAAGGATTTGAAGTTGCCAGACCATACTATATGACCGTGTGACATAAACTCACCGTTTGTGTGTCTATGACCTACCTCCTACGATTTTGTTATAAAACTGAATGTACTCCTATTTCACTCAGGGGTGAAATTTCGTAATTATATGTAGTCTATGTCACTCTCCGGCTAATAAACTATCTCTATGCAAAAAAATACATGTCGATCCGTTGCTGCGTAAGTTGAGGAAATTGCAAAAGCCGTTTCCATGGCAACGAAGAAAGCATAAACAATGAAATGTCGAAATTTCATCAAGAACAATTAAATTATGCTTTAGAGGTGGTTTTTCTCGGAATCTCGCCTAGACGTTGACCTTCCTATGTTTCGAAAGGCAATCGTGCAAAATGTCATCGAGATTGGAGCAAAACTGTATATTTGTATGAGAAACAAACAAACGGAAACTTCAGGAACATTTTATGAACTCTTTCGCATTTTTTTTTTTGAATTTTCTAATCTCTTATGGTGTATTACAGCACGAATGAACTTGGAATGATAGCTCACCTTAAATTGGTTGCACTTGGTTGTGAAGAAATAGTGTTTTATTGTTATCTCTCTGGCTTCCTCATCGTAGCAAGATAGAATATATACCAGTTTTTAATAATAAGCTTTTCAACCTTTTCCCTCCCCCCCCCCTTCTCTTTACTTTCGGGTGGGTCTGTGTTGACCATACTTCGTGTGATACTCTGGGCGCCATCACACGAGGCAATATCACTAATGGATGCTTTCACATAGAGAGAGTGAGAGGAGAAAAAAAATCCGCATGCCAATCAGGATATTTCCCGGTAGTAAAACTAAATCGGGAGATAAAAATACGTCTATAGACACCGATTATCTACGAAGTCGTGTTTTATTTTCGCGTGATGGGACTGCGTGAGACAATTGTACTTTCAGAGGGAATTCAGTCCTTGTACAACACTCTTCTTTAGGTGCGTTGAAGGTGATATTTTAGAATGCACCAGAAATGCACCCGCGAACATTGGGTGATGCACTAGACGTACTAACCATATTGGCGTGCCAAAGTTAGTGAAACTATCCTGGAATACATGTCGTTAACTTGAATAATCGCCACTTAAAAAATACATATAATATATATTATCCAGGAAAATTGTGTTGGAACAAACATGACTTCAAAAATATTTAACGTTGTTAGTTCTCTAAAAAAATTACGAACGGGCGCTATCTTTTAAGAATTTTTCAAAATAAACGTTGTAGGCCATTAGTTACATTAAAACAAAATTAACCTAAAACATTTCGAAATAAATATTATAACACTAAGTGTATGTATATTTGTTTTTGCTCAACCGGCAGAGTGGAGCTATGGTTTAAAGGTGGGGTGGGTATCCGTGTGTTGCAAACGACCGTAACGTATCCCCGTTTGCGTAAAAAAACTATACGCAACGGGATCTGTCGGTTCTTTTGTCGTTCTTTCGCCGTCACAGCAAAAGAAGTCGCGGCCATAATGGAAGAACCAGTGTGACCAGTTGGCGTGTCGTTCTTACAAATTGAACACAGGAAAACAAATTTGAAACTCCGTGGAATGCGTTCTCGAGGAGTTCTCGCACAGTTTGCTAACTGCCTGAAACTTCAAATCAGCCAAACAAACTCCCTGTAAATACTTTTGACATCCACCGAACGAATAATGCTAACAGGCTTTCACGGCCATTGTCTGAAGTAGCTTGGCTTGTGGGGTTGTAGCTGTGTCCTTGGCGAATAATTCACCGACGTTTCGGTCGACATTGCAGTCGCCATCATCAGGGATCACTGAGTAGGTAACTGCTCCCTGTTGATGGCGACTGCAGTGTCGACCGAAACGTCGGTGAATTATTCGCCAAGGACGCGGCTACAACCCAGAAGCCAAGCTACTTCATCCACCGAACGAGTTGACTCTGGTTTTTTGACGTGACAACGTCTAATAAATCGATGAACGCCGGCTGCACGCACGAAAAAGTGTCCCTTACGCACACTATTCCATTACGTTATGTCCCTTTACGCTCATTGTGCGCTTGCGCCGCATCTATCTTCCACTCGATTGGCCTATGAATCTACTATTATATTAAATAGGTTAAAGCGGGCTTTTCAAAAGTAGCTTTTAAATTTAGTACTTTAACTAAACTATTTTGTATTAATTAATTAGTCCTTCTTTGTATCCATACAAAATAGTGATAATTCAATAAAAATGATTCCATTTTATTCATAAAAGTATGCAATCATTTTATCAATGTTTTATTATGACGTTGTCACGTTAAACTATCGTCCGTAAATCGACTTTACAGACAACCAATTTTGTTTTTCTTCTTTTGAGCGCGAGGGCGTATAAAAAATGAAGGCGGCCTCAGATACTGCAGATGAACTGCCCTTCTGGTGTGTGCCCGCCTGACGTAACGTTTGTTCTCGAGATACGGACGCGCCGTAGCGGACGAACTACGCGTGGTAGTCCCAACGTCGTTGCGCCGTGTCGCGTAACAGGGTCTTACGTAACGACGACACGCGACGGATAACATGCAACCTACCGGACACCCACCTTAGTAATGTACGACGTAGGCCTCCATACAGGACGAGTCGGGATTCGACCTCGGGAATCATAAACACGACTTGCGGTATGCGCCTTTGAAGTTGGAGCTGTACCAGTCATTTATTGAAAATATCAAATAAGGTGTTTATGAAGAAACTCCAAGCGACTGCGTAATATGTAATCAAACAGTTTTACTAACACTGCAAATATTTTTTTTGACGTGACAACGTCTAATAAATCGATGAACTCTGGCTGCACGCACGAAAAAGTGTACCGTTACGCACATTGTCCCGTTACGCTGTGACCCGTTACGCTGTGTCCCGTTACGCTCATTGTACGCTTGCGCCGCATCTATCTCTCTTCCACTCGATTGGAACAACCATCGATTTGACTTTTTCGAGGCACATTAAACTTAAACACTCCCATTCGTTTCCTGTTTTTCCTATCATCGTCCTATCCTTAACAGAATAACACAGATCGGAAGAAGTTAAATAGCAAACATGTATAAAAGTTATATAATAATAATATATAATGAATTCAATAAAAATGATTCAATTTTATTCATAAAAGTATGCAATAATTTCATCAATGTTTTGTTATGACGTTGTCACGTTAAACTATCGTCCGTAAAGCGACTTTACTGACAACCAATTTTTATTAAAATAATTTGAGGCAATTCCCTTATTTTTCTACGTAAACTTTACTAACGCGGGGGAATAATGTGGTTTTCTAAGGATGATTATCAATCGACATGCCAGAAGTAACGAAAATGTTCGCCTTGGTTGTACAAACATTTTTTACTCTACAGTTTTCGCAAGAAAAAAAAATATTGTTTAGAATTTAGAACAAAGGACATCGACGCCTGTCAGGTGTGCAACACTCATAACACCCGGTATGAATGAGCTGCCTGAAATCAGGGGCGTTCGTTGTTAAGTCGCGCACACGCCAACCAATGTTATTTCGAAGAAAACACTAAACCTATAATTGAACTTGAACGACTCTAAATGTTACTTAGAGAACACGGACGTGGACCGCCTAACAAACCACGCGTGCCAACCGAACAACCGCGAGAGAAAACAGTTGCGTTGTGCCGATGTGCGGGATTGATTGGCCGGCGGCATTTTAGCGTTAATTGAGTGGTTTTTAAATCTGATTATCACGTTTTGTTTTTGGAGAAGATGGCCTGAGGGTGGAGAGGGGTGAGGTGACACAATGGACGCACCAGATGCCGCGATACATTCTCATCACTCAGTCGGTTGACGTTCAGCGGATAACAGACGACGCTAATGCGATCCAGGTCTCAGCTCACGGAATATATATATACAGTATACGCCCGATTATCCGCGAAATTAAGTGGCAGGGCCACCGCGGATAGTGAAAATCGCGGATAATCCGCAAAAGAGCCGAAAAATGGGAAACAAAACAGGAAACATAAATTTCAACTTAAAAATTTAAAAATTTATGTAGGTACAGTTAAAGTTACAATTAACAGTAAAAAAATTTAAATGATGCTAAAATTGTAGTATTTTGCTGAATAATTAACGCACAATACATTTCGGTAATGTAAACATAATAGTGCTCAACCATACGACTAGAAACAAAGTGCGACAGAGACAAAAATAGCAACGCATGCCAGCCTACTGCGTGAGTTCCGAGAAGGCCTGTGGCGTTTTATTGTATACTGCACACAATACACTCGTCAGTAGAGTTCAAATTTGCTCACTTGTAATAAAATACAGATTTACATATGTGCTGTATTTTTTCGTAGCATGCGCGGATAATAGGGAGTTTACTGTGTATATATATATAATCACACACAAAATATATATAATATCGCTAGGGACTGGAAAAAATTCGCGGTTTCAATGACCTCCAGAAAAGACTCCTCTATGATCTCCTCTATGCATTCGGGATAATTACACTTGCTCATTGGCTTATGACGTGTGAAACCTGTCAACTAGGATGCTTATGATTCGGTACTTCTTTTTTTTTTATTAGGGTTATTCATGGGCTCAGAGTCCTTCCAGACCAGCTGTGATCCAATCACTGAAGCAGCAGAAATTTTTGAAAAATTTCGATTCTAGCCTATCCCGAAATGGAACCTCCCAATTTTTTCCGGACTTTGTTTATCGCAAATTTTGGACTGTAATGAGGCTTGCTCGCGCTAAGGAGTGTTTCCTCGGGATTGGCGGACGTCTGCAAGAGAGGCCGCAGTCTTTTTTTTTTTTTTTTTGCATGGCCATTCAGGACGAGTTTGCTTCCGTACTGGGTGTCTGTTAGGTGTGCAGAAACGAACACAGCCAACCAAGAAACACATTCAGTGAATGCTGCTAAGTTTTTACACACACAGCTGGTCCGAAAATATTTTTACGAAAATACATATGTGGGTGGAGAACACATAGGAATGCGAATTTTTTTTTGTTAGCCCGATTCGAAATTTATCTTCGAAATTCACGGTTTCTGTACTTATTAACGACGTCACTGTTAACTAATAAATGTTTTTTTTTATGAGACTATATTGTTATTTTGTAGTCACCGTAGGATATTTGGTGGATGTATTGTGTTATTAAAATATTTTTGTTGCGCCACAAAACTATTTTATTTTATTATTTTTAGTGCAGATTTGTTTTAGTGTTTACGATACTGCTGAGTATCTTGCTTTCCTCATCTTCTTGTCCCCGGGAAACAGATTTTTCTTCACGGGTGTTTTTATGCCTGGAACCCCTCGTCCAAATACAGCCCTTGCATTGGAAAAAAGTCTTTTTTTCATTCCCCCCCCCCCCATTTTTTTCTCTCGTACCAAACATAGCAAGACGCTTGGCACCGACGTATTCTTTATTTTTCTCGCCCCGTTGTTATTTTTACAAAGTGGATGTTTGTCGGCGTCGAGAAACATTTAATATCGGAGCAGTAAATTCATTGTGCTTCACCCTCTCCTGTTTCTTTTTCCTTCTTCTTTCTGTTTCTTTTGTGAAGGAATATCATCTACCTCTCTTGAGTGAGGGGAGACTCTGAACGCGACAGGAAAGAAACACAATGCCTTGCAAAGTGTTCCCTTTTGTGCGGTGCGTGTATCCGAAGACGTTTCCGAGAGAGAGACAGAGAGAGAGAGAGAGAGAGAGAGAGAGAGAGAGAGAGAGAGAAAGAAAGAAAGAGAAAACGTCGCGGTCGTTTTCCATTCCTTTGTGGCAATCAAACATGGGGATGACGTCCCGTGTCTCTCTCTCTCTCTCTCTCTCTCTCTGATTCCATCATTCGTAATTTATCTTCTTCTGATGGAGCGACGGGGTTTTCTTCCGCCGACTTTCTTTCTTCTCCCCCCCATATTCTTCCTACTCCTCCCTCATTCCACCCCCCCTTTTTTCTTCTTCAGTAAGCCGTGATACGATAAAAGAGACTTTTCAACCCCGTAACTCATTACTAAGGCGTTATGGAGTCTTCTCTGCTCCGTTTATTCGGTGTCGAAAACGGAACATTTTTGGAATCCGTTCTCGGGTTGATATGTATCCTTCCGCGGGTCTGTACACGCCCCATCTAAAGTTTTATGCCATTAGATAATACTTGTTTTAAAGTTTTTTGTATAGGTGGCTTCTTAACAGCAATAACTATTTTTAGAACAACATTTAAATGACCGTTGACGCCTATTTAGCCAAATAGCGTTAGTAATTTTTTTCTCTCTCTCAAAAATGCTATTCACAAATATACGTATTCTTGTGATCGGTATTTTGTTTACTGTTTGCAGGTTAATTAAATCATACAAAAATAAATACAAATTACATTATTTCAAAAACCTGAAAAATAAAAACATATATTGTAATAAAAAAATTTTAGAACTTATTTTTTTTGTTTAACAAATAATTACTAAAATTATTAATGAGTAATTAGTTACTAAGTAATTACTTATTTGCAAATTAAAAAAGTTAAAAAAATGTATAAGTAGTTCTACCAAAAGTTTGTAAGACATAATATACTATCATCTTAAATGTATTATGGTCTTAATTTTTTAGTGTGACCTGTAGTCTGATAATAGATACCTACCTAACAGAAAAAAAAATTGTCGGTACTTTTACAAAATATTACCAAGGAATAGTTTGTAATATTACAACAAAAATTTTGTAATGTGCAACACATGGCCATGGTTATTTTTGCATATATTCGTTATAATACTGAGTATTTCTTACGAAAATTGGCGCATCTCATATACAGACACGCTCGTCACTTTCTTAATGATCGTGTAACGTTGGAGGCTACACAATTTTCATTGCACTTTGCTAACCTGTCCCTCCTAGCATTTCTGCCGAGTCCGTGGTCACAAGTTTAAAAATAAGTATCTAATATTCTCCTTCCAAATTCCTGAGAGGCGCATGATCACAGCGGTAGACCGCGCGTTTAGTGACTAAGAGGCTCTTTCAAATCTCGTGACTTGAAAAAAAAAAAAAAGGGGGGGGGGGGTTGTCTGTAAAGTCGGTTTACGGACGATAATTTTACGCGATAACGTGATAAGAAAACATTGATGAAAAATTGCGTACTTTTTAATTTTCAAATATTATTTACAGTTTTTGCAAATTTAATTTAAATAATTTGTTTAAACATAATCACGAAACATTAGTTATAGAAATAAACTGAAATCAAATCAATGTCTGTAAATTGTTAATTTGTAATGACGAAATTGGACAAATAAATCAAATTTTATTAAATTGCTGCTTTTAAAAAGCCCGCCTTAACCTTTTTGATATTATAGAAGATTTTCTCGCACGGTGGTTGGCCGGTTCTTGCACGCTACTCGGCTCAGGCGGAACGTGACAATGAGTCATGCTTTTTCGTTTGTGCAGCCGGAGTTCATCGATTTATAAGACGTTATCACGTCAAAAATTTTTACTTCTGTAATATTATAATAAAATTAAAAATATAATGTGGTATTAGCTCAGCGAGGTTAAAAGTTTGTTTGTAGGAGGTATTTTCAGACTGATTTCAATCGTTTGGGCAAAAACAAATGTACAAACATACACCTAGTGATTATAATATGTGTTTTAAAATGTTTCAAATTAATAATTTAGTAGTGACATTCTGGAATGAATTTTAACAAGATAGATAGTTTTTAAATCAAATTAGGTATCCAAAATCAGGTCCGAAACCGGGTATTTATAGGATCCGTTTCTAATAGTTCAAATTTTCCCGTTGTTTCGTGCTGCTCTGCTGTCTGCGTTTGATTGTGACAAGTGATGTTTACGATTCAGTCAGCGAATTACAGAAACAGGCGCAGAAAGTATGTGTGTGTGATTCGCATTAAGAATTTTTTTTTTTTGTAATTTTTAAAAGCGACCATTTTTACCAGTTTCATCTATCACGCTCGGCATTATTTTTTTTTTTTAAAGAATTATGCGTTTAGTTTCGTGTTGTTAAGTATATTTGCAAACATGGGAACAAGTTAATTTGCTTGTTACTGAGGTTTGATGTTACACATATCTGACGAGTATTGAGATACACGCTCACAGTATTAATTTTATTTTATTATTTTTTATTTTTTTTCAACACTTTTGAAAAAAACCAAGGGGGCAAGTGCCCCCCCCCCCCCCAATGCTACCCCTCCCACGGGATATACGTTCTTTGGGCCAGCTTCGTCAAAGAGCGCCGACTCAATTTTCCTCGGTGGGCAATTGCGATGATATCCATTGCCCCTCCCCCCCCCCCTTCTCTTTTCACAAACACGCGCTGCTACTTAATTAAGACTCGCTCTGCTCGCTGTTCGCTACTCGTGCAGCAAGGGCGGGGCGGGGGGGGGGGGGGGGTGCTTTGATAACAGCGTGTGTCTTCGTCGAGGTATGGTAGACTTTGTTATCGGGCCGTATCATCAATAATTTTGCTTCCATAATTCCCTATCACTGTTCATTATTTTAAATAAGTTAATAATACAACTATCGTTAATTATGGTTTTCAAAATGTTTTATAAATAAAATACGTATTTATTTAATAGTTTTTCGTAATATAAAAGGCAAAAAAAAAATATTTACGTCAGCCGTAGCCTGAGCATGTAACATTGTTGCATGCAGATTGAAATTAATCGTTTGTGTGTAGCCTTTGACGTGTATTAAGTGTATGTAAATCATAGATCAATAAAAACAAATTGATTTCCCCAGACCCTGAAAATAAAAACATAGGTTAGTTTCAACAATTGTGTGTCAGTTACAGCTGTTTGAAAGTTTAATAAGTTTTAACCATGTACTAACGACAAAAGTATATTAAATACCAGTATTATCTAAATGCTGGTCCGAAACATGTTTCGGATTGTTTTAGAAAACTGTGTGTTTGTTTCGTCTTTTCGTTTTGTCGTGTTTTTGTCTCGTTTTGACTGTTGTGATGAATTTTTTTTGGGTTCAATATTTTTGAGCTGTCATCATTTGTGGAGGTTTTTTTCCTTCTCTTCTGTTTTTGGAAAACTATTGTGTTTGTTTCGTCTTTTCGTTTTGCTGTGTTTTTGTCTCGTTTCAACTGTTGTGCTGAATTTTTTGGGTTCGTTATTTTTGTGCTGTCATAATTCGTGGGTTTTTTTTCGTTTTGTTAGTCAATTTTTCTTTGTTTGTTGACCATATTCCTGTTGTGGAGTATTGTGTGGTGTTTATATCCTGACAACAGCAATTTTTTGCTTAATTTGTGTTTTTTGTAGTTTTCTTCTACAGAATTACATGTGCATAGCAATGGCGTATGTCCAAAAGCTTGCATCAAGTTACGGCTGTTCAACATGATTTTCGTTGACTTGATGACAATTTAACCTCCTTTCGCTCAGAGCGACCGACGATGGCATCACCAGTTTGAGGAGACATTTTTTTTTTAGTAGTAAATAGAAATAACTTTGTATCATCGTCTGCGTATTAATATTTGCCCGAGGTTTATATCTTTGTTCATATCAGTGGCATAACCTTGTAAAATCGGATGCATAATTTTGAAATAATCTGTATTACCCGTCAAATTTTTATGTCAAATATAGATGGGCAGAAATGTTGACAGTGTGACAGGGCCTTTATGGTCTCACGCGGAATTTAATTTTTTTCTGGTCACATCGATTACTTAAGGGCTGTATCTAAAATTTCAAAACGATACCTACCTTTCATTTGCTATTCCGTAACAAACATTTTCAGCAGATATTCACAAGGTGTATTATATTGGTTGTAAAAGTTGCGCAAGTGTTAATAATACCAAAACTTGCTCGACTTTTTACAACCCTTATATTACGCTTGGTAAAAATCTGCTAAAATATTTGTTACAAAACTACAAATGAAATGGAGGAGTCGCATTAGAGTCTTAGTTTCAGCAGCTCTATCTTGCAATTTCAAATATTTTGGTAAAGCTTGTAATAAATCTTCGGGCTTTATTCGACGTAGCATAGGACTTTAGCTTTGGCCACTTATTGAAGTCAGGACTTGTGAACTGGTGTGGTTATCGTGAAAGTTTGTAGTCGCCAACTTGAATTAATAAGTTGTTTCCTTGCGGCGTTTACATACAAGAGCCTGTTAGTAAACTATATGATTGCAACAAGGTATACAAAGGTCTGGGAGATTGATGTATGCCTTGACAGCCAAAAATTAGGGAAAAATAATTAAAAAATAATAATTATAGCAAAAAGATGGAAAAAACCAAGATGGCGGGGGCTAATCTCCCCTAAGGACCCCGCCTCCCCGGGCAATCATACGGTGTGCAGAGATTCAGAATTTGAAAACTTCTCGAGATAACAGAGCGGTTTCTGTTTACGAAAAGCATTCCAGGATCCGCCATGACCGGACAAGTAGTACTGCTTCCGTGTTTTATTTTTAAACTGTGTCTCAGAAGAGTGGAAATGGCCAAATACTCGTGTTTTCAGAACAATAATTTCAGGTGTCAAACACTCAGAGAAGATTTTTCAAAGCACTTGAGGGACTTGCATTACGCCTTTATCTTCACTTCTCCGCCGTGTGATGTTACGGTCACCGCTCGATGCACGACGAGAAGACTGCGCGCCAGTCCAGAGGAGACACCGCGCTAGAAGCACCAGCGAGCGTCGCGCTTATCATCCCGCCTCGTCGACACAGATAACAGTCCCTGACTAGGCCCGCCCCCTTACGTGCCATTGTCGCCCTTATCGTCCCCGGCGGCCACGCCTCCTGGCGGGAAAGCGTACCTCGCGCGTGAATTCAGGTAGTTTTGATCGAGCGGTGACCTACGTATTCAATAAAACCCTCGGGATGCTCTGTACCGGAGCAATAATCGCCCGCCAATACATCGCTAATACGCGTACCGTTATTGGATTCTTTATTATCATCATTATTATTATTAATTCCGACGCCGCTCTCGGCGATTGCTGATAATTAAAAAACTGCGCGCCACGCGTTTTAAATTACGAGGAGCGATTCCTGGCCAGCCACGCACGTATTTGTAATTAAGGGAAGAAGGATAAAAAAAAATAGTGCGTGGAGTCCCTCCGCGTGGAATAAGTGAAACTTCGTAATGTGTAAATGAAAATAGGAAGGGGTAGAAATTGATTTTTAGTGAAATCATATTGTATCAAATCAAACTAAAAAAAAATAAAGGAAATAAATTTGTAACGATTCATAGATTGATTTTCAGAGAGAGAAAGAGAGAGAGAGACAGAGACAGAGAGACAGAGAGAGAGACAGAGAGAGACAGAGAGAGAGACAGAGAGAGAGACAGAGAGAGACAGAGAGAGAGACAGAGAGACAGAGAGAGACACCTATTGAATGTCTATAAAACTAACTTTTTATGAGAGCAGATTTTCATGAAATAAATCATGAAATCATCCAACGATAAAAACTGTTTATTTAATTAAGCGGACGGGTTCGCCCCAAGGAGAAAATTGACGCGGCGAGACCTCGTGGACGTAGAGAAATGACACACACTCGCTCTGTCTCTTTCTATTCCCCCTCCCCAGGAGCGTTAAACGTTTAACGCAACCTTGTTGGAAGTCGCATTAGAAGTTTAACTTTAAAAAAGAGAGGTTGTTTTTCTGAGGGTGCGTTGGACAGTTGTTTCGTGTTCAACGGAACACTTTTCCTCGTCCGGGAACACATATGCCTTGTTGGAAGATGCTGATTGCGTAGAGAAAAAAGTGTAACATCACCCAATTTTTTGAATACACGAAATTAATTGCATACTTAATTAATTCGTTGTTTTTTTCTCTTTTTGTATTTTGTATCCAGCGATACACACAAAATTACAAAATTCGAAATTAAGGATTCGCCATGATGGTCTTACTTTCCAATAAAAAAGAATTACGTGTTATGTTTAAAATTTATTAATTAGGTGTGATAAATAAAAATGATTAAAGTAATTATTTTGCGATTGCTTATTTCAGTTGAAACAATTTTTTACCAATCAAATTAAATAAATTTGTAGTATAGCTGTATTTGGGGGTATTTGTGAGTTGTAAGTAGTTAAATAGCTCAAGATTTTAAGTTTGAAACTCTCTAAATCTAATTTTTTTAAAAACATTTTATTTTCGAGTGAGTTGTTAAACAAGTGAATGATTAATTGAGCCGAATTGAAAGACATCAAATCACAAATTAAAAAATTGATAATTGACCACTCATTTCACTACCTGAGATACCCAGGCCCAATAACATTGCATACTGTAGTACTTTCTATTTTTTTTATTTTAACGAGAAAAATTTTAAATTTATAAAAAACATATTTAAACACGAAGTTATTAATTTGAAAGGCGTCCTTAACCTTCAAATCGAAATTTGACCTTGAAAAAATAACAAAAAAAAATTAGCTAGTGAACTTCTCTATTTGCTTAGCAAGGATAGAGTTCTAGCACAAAACAGAATTGTTTTGGTTGGTACTATTAAAATTGTATAACTGGGACGTTCTTTTCTGGACAGTCTGTAGTTGCGAGGCAATGAGGGAAGTCATCTCACTGCACAGTCACCACAGACCACACATCCTGCAGCGTATCAGCTGAGCCTAGAGGTGGGTCGCAAAGTATCAACCTGATACTTTGGAACTGATCCACGCCTGTATCAGGAACTGCAAACGAGTACACTTGAAAAGTATCAAGTACTTTAGTATCAGGTCAGAATTCGCCTGGAACAACACCACGGCCAATGTGCGCAGAACAGGATCGCAGATGATGATAAGTTGGGCGGAGCTTGTGAAAGGGGTGGGAGCAGGAACGACGAATAAGGGATGAAGAAGGGAAAGAATGTAGGGGAGGAAGCGCAGGGGAAGGCGTTGAAGGAGAGGCGCAGAGCGAAATTGTTACAAGTCGTTTTGTTTATTGTCCTACTTCAAAGTACGCTCAGTGCGCAGTGCCTGCACCGTCTCGTTCAATAATAAAACTAATGAAATTTTAATATTAAAAAGTACATTAATACAAGATATAATATTTATATTTGTGCACCTAACAGCTATGAAAATGCAAATAAATTCTCAGTTGACACTAATAACAGATGTAATCAACATATGGACTTTCTTTTTTTCGAAAACAATTAGTAACTAGTGTTTTTATACATTAAAAATTCACGATTTTATCAAAAATAAAAAAATAAAAAACAGATAGGTACATTAGTGAGCATACTATATCAATGTTTACGTTTCAAATGTTTCTTCAGATTAGTCGATGATGATTTATAACTCAGTTTTTGTTTACACAAATTACAATTAGCAAACTCATTATTTTCCGTGAAAAAATTCCACACTAATGAAGTCTTTTTCGTGCACTTATCCATTCCTTATTTCACTATAAAGATACTAACTACAAAGCATGACAGCCCGCAACATGGTGATACACGGCCAAGACGAACTGCAGTGAAAGTTGAACTGATTGATACTGGCTGTATCAGGCGGGCATGAGAGTATCAGAGGGAGAGAATTACCAGGCGTGATGAATAATGTATCAGATTCTCCTTCCGGTCGCACGGTCTGCGTACGCGGAGCTTTGTTGCCTCCTGGGACCGTCTGATACAGAAGTATCAGATACTTGTAACATGGTACAATGCTGTATCAGTATCAGGTTGGAGCAGATACCGAAAATTGCTGTAACAACCCACCTCTAGCTGAGCCTCCTTTACCCTCTGGTGGTCAGTCGCGACGCCTCACTACTATCCCTCGTCGTAATCCGTCCGGGGACACTGGCCGAGTTTAATGAGCTCATTGGGGCGGGGGAAGGGAATTAGACGGGGGGGGGGGGGGGAAGCAGTGTCGCCTTTGAACTCCCTCAGCCACGAAGGGTTGTGCCCTCATCCTGTGTCCCCTGTTTCCGGAACTTTGGGGGGTGAGGGGAGAGTTATCTGTTGGAGGAGACAAGACCTTCCAGGTTGGATTGCTGGTAGGGTCGAACCTGAATTTTTTTTTTTAAAAGTGGGTAACACAGGCGGACGTTTTATTACTCTGATAGGTTTTCTCTTGGTACTCCCGTTTCCCCATCCAATACTTCAGTCAATGCGCCATTATGATAGGATCACCCCCTCGCTGTATCAAACGACCTGAATGTAGACGTGTTTAGTCCATGCATTAATTCGTTCATTTGAGGGCCTCAGTCAGTTCTTAGAGGTGACATTGCATGTATCCCACAAATAGTTGGTGAATGAGCTAGTGTTTACTGTGGACATAATATGTAGGGAGTGGTTGTATACAATCTTTGTCATGTTAATATTTTGGTGAAGATATGAGGACATCCAAACTGCTGTTTTAATTTGGATAGCAAAACATTCCTTTGTTGTAATGAATTTTAACGCTAATTCCTTGCTGATGTGTTTCAACATATTTGTTTAAAAATGCTCACTTTATGATAGGAAATGTTACCATTATTTCTAGAAAATACCTTTTTAGTTTATAAGCAAACTTATAACTAGAGACCTGCAAAATTCGCGGATTCATTTCGTGATATGCTACAATTCAAATAATTATACCTTAGTGCTGCTTCTGTCATTGGTTCACTGTTAATCTGGAGGACTGTGGCCCAATTAGAGATCCTCGCTCAAAGAAGTGTCGAATCACAGACACTCGGTCGAGACGACTCACAAGTCAGCAGCCAATGAACAGGTGGCATTTGTCCGAGTGTGTAGAGGATATTGGAGTCTATCCTGGAGGTCATTGAATCCACGAATTTTGCAGGTCTCTACTTATAGCATTAGAATTTTGTATATGATTAAAGTTTGTTTTGCTAACCATAACTCACTCCATGTACTAATAATGTCACGGTGCTTACTGATTCCTCTTCTAGTTTTTATGCTTCAGACCTAATGTGTGCCATTACTTCTCAGCAAGTCTTTAAAAATGGTATATTCATTTGTGTTTTCTTTTGTTTCATTTCAGGTAAGTGGTGAATCAAGTGGAAGTGAGGACCTTCGAAGAGAATGCCATGTTCACGGTATATATAATTTTTCTTGTAGTTACCTGTTATTTTTCGTGTTGAAACAAAAAAAAAAATCTCGAGAAAGTGATAGTATTTTGTATGCTTGTTACAAATGTGCAATCACAGTATGCTACAAACAAAATTAAGCCTTTTTTAGATTTAAAAGTAGAGTGAACTTATTTATATATCTGCAAACTGAAAAAACACAAAACATGCAGTCTTCATTGAAAAAGTTATTCAGTAATTGCCAGAATACTGAAACAATGTTACTGAAGTAGCAGTATACAAGAGAAAATTGATGGCATTTTTTTACACGGCCCATTAAAATATGATGCTACATTGTTATTTCATGATGAAATAATCTTAAAACAAAAATTTTTAACTGACAACTTTTAATTAAGTTTATTCGCTTAATAAGAGAATTTTTTTTTTACATTTTGACCAAAAATGCCGGGATTATTTTATAAGATATTAAATAAAAAAAGTTGATTTTTTTATGTTTTAAAAATTATCATTTAATATAAGAATTGTATTTTGTCAAGGTAAAAAAAAATTAGCAACTAACATTAAAAGTTCGTAATCAGTACATGACGGAATAACCATTTCTTGTATCAGTGAATCAATATATTTGACTGAAGTAGCTTGGCTTCTGGGGTTGTAGCCGCGATCCTTGGCGAATAATTCACCCACGTTTCGGGTCGACACTTGCAGTCGCCATCATCAGGGAGCAGTTACCTACTCAAAAGGGTACCTATTGAGTAGGTAACTGCTCCCTGATGATGGCGACTGCAAATGTCGACCAGAAACGTCGGTGAATTATTCGCGCCAAGGATCGCGGCTACAACCCCAGAAGCCGAGCTACTTCAGAACAATGGCTGCGAAAGCCTGCGAACATTCTTAATAGAGACCGGAAAAATTCGCGAATTCATTTCGCGATAGGCTAAAATACAAATAGTTATACCTCAGTGCTGCCTCTGCTATTGGCTCACAACTCACCTGGATGACGCTGGGCCCAATGAGAAACGCCCGACCAAAGCTTTATCGAATCACAGGCTGCTACGTTGGGACGTCTCACAAGACAGCAGCCAATGAGTGGGTGGTATTTGACCGAGTGTACGTAGAACTATGGAGTTCATCCTGCAGGTCATTGAACCCGCGAATTTTTCCGGTCCCTATTTATTAATATATTTGATTTGTGAATTAATCTGATTTCGGGATTTATGCGCATCGATGTTATTGATTACTCTGCGTGCTACCAGCATTGCCGGGATTTTCCCCTCCCGACGCGACGCGCTCTATGAACGACGCTCGCGGACATAACAGCGGTGTGGAAACACGTGACCGGGCCCATTTGACGCCAGTGTGTTCGGACGTGTGCCAACTTGGACCCGTGCCACCCTCCGCGACCCTGGCCTCTTGCCCTGCAAGGGGTGGACCCGATGCCTTCCACCCCCTCGTAAACCCCAACGCAGTGATGGGGTTGTAAGTGTGCGTGTAGAGTGTTTTCCGATCCCATTAGGACTGGAAAAAAAAAATTGGCTGTCTGTAAAGTCGGTTTACGGACGATAGTTTAACGTGACAACGTCATAACAAAACATTGATGAATTGATTGCATACTTATATGAATAAAATTGAATAATTTTTATTGAATTATCACTATTTTGTATGGATAAAAAGGAGTGAAATGAAATCTACAATTTAATTGATAAATTTAATTTTACTTGCACTTATTAATTCAAATATGTTTATTACTTTAACGAAGAGATTATTTTAACTATATCTTTTATACATGTTTGCTATTTAACTTCTTCCAATCTGTGTTATTCTGTTAAGGATAGGACGATGATAGGAAAAGTAGGAAACTAATGGGAGTGTTTCAAGTTTAATGTGCCTTGAAAAAGTCAAATCGATGGTTGTTCCGATGCGGCGCAAGCGTACAATGAGCGTAACGGGACAATGTGCGTTACGGGACACTTTTTCGTGCGTGCAGCCGGCGTTCATCTATTTATTAGACGTCACGTCAAAAAACATAACTGTATTTTTTCCCACCTATTTAAGTCGTTTTGAATAAAATTTTGTTTCCTTATTGTGCCTTTATACAAAAAAAAATAAGTCCAGTGTTAACTAAAACTTAACATTGAAACCACAATCGAAGTTTTTTGAATTATAGCATAGTTAGCAAAATCAAATTTTTTACTCTCTTAAATTCTTTTGACTATATTTACCTTATTTTTTTTCTAGTTGTGGTAGTTTTAACCGTTTGAGTTTTTACAACTATTTTTTTTAAATAAAAAAAATGGTGTAGATATTAACCTTAGCTGGAAGAGGTTTGCCTGAGAAGACTGTATTATGGTCCTTACTTTCCTTGTGTAGATGTGGCACCCCAAAACAGTTGTCAAGTCAGGGAAGAAACTTTAATGTTTCCAATGCATTTGTTTAGAAATACTTCACATTGTTTCCCGCGTGTATTTCTTTCTGTCTCTTTACCCTTGCGACAGATTTCTTGGTTTTCTAGATTTTTTTTTTAGAGTCCAAACAAATTTTGAATTTTTAAGTGGTACAGTGTTAGAAGTCAAAGTTATCTAAATACTCGAGCAGAATTGTTTTGATGTATGCTGCATTCTCTTCTACAGCACACGTGTCTCAGGTATATTTCGGAAACTTAACATGTCCTTACTGGAACATTACGATGTTTCTGCGACATTTGCATAACTGTGCTTAACTTTCGTGCTGTATGAGTAGTGTTGTCTCACGCTCTTGTATACTTTCGCTGCATGGAATTTAAGAACAAGTTTAATCGAACATTTTGGAATATTGGAGAACATGTAGGGTGTAATTTACATTAAAGTTTCAATATATTTCAGACTTTTCTTGAAGTTTTAAGAAAGTTCAAGAAGAAATATGTACTTCGAAATCTACTTGCGCCTGTAGGCTATGCCGGAAAGGATATATATATATATATATAATTTTACTTTATCTAACTGTGCGAAGCTGGTTATCTATTCTAATAGAGTTTAGACGTTACGAATTTTGAATTGAGCTGATTCCTTGTAATTCAGTTCAAAACATTCCAATCCATGCCCCATGTGTCTTTTTAAATATTAATATACTTAAAAATTATATTACAAAATTAGCATGTTTAATTACAATTTAACATAAATACAACATACAAAGTACGTACATACGTACAACAAAGATGCACACAAACGTAAAAAACACTGACCGATTTCAGCTTATTGTAGCTAAATCCCATGGAAATTCGTGCACGTAATAGATAAATATTTCATTTAGAAAAAAACTAAGTTTTTAGAAAACTAAACAGGAGGGTTTTCGTTAAGTTTAATACTATAAAATAATTTTAATTATTTTCTGAAAACCCATCAAAATGCAGACTTTTTGAAGGAAATAAAAAAAAAGGTATGTCAAAAAAAGCTGGGTTATATTTTACAAGCCCGAAAAATAAACCCCACGTTGGTTGGGTTATTAAAAAAAAAAGCCCAGGTTTTTGCTAACCCTGATGATGGCTGCTTGCCTTCCTCAGTTTTAAAAATATTTTTTTTCCTAACCTAACTAAAGCCAGGTGTATTTGCTTGTGAGGGTTGTCCGGGTTAGATGCGTCCCAGGCCGAAGAACGAAGCCTCTACTACTAATAATTAGGGACCGGAAAAATTCGCGGGTTCAACGACCTGCTGGATGAACTCCATAGTTCTACGTACACTCGGTCAAATGCCACCCACTTATTGGCTGCTGTCTTGTGAGACGTCCCAACGTTGCAGCCTGTGATTCGTATGAAGCTTTGGTTGGGTGTTTCTCACTGGCCCAAGAGTCATCCAGGTGAGTTGTGAGCCAATAGCAGAGGCAGCACAAGGAGGTATAACTATTTATATTTTAGCCTATCGCGAAATGTATTCGCGAATTTTTCCGGGACTCTACTAATAATGCAGAAAGGGCAGCATGTATCGTGTGCTTTGTTCGGTAAGCGATTTGTTCCGTTAGTCGCTTCGCCACTTGGTCGAGGCCTCACTGCGTTTTACGTGCCTGGGGGGGGGGAAGGGGGGGGATCGCTGTAATCACCCAGGGCTGCTGTCTCTGCTGCTGGGTCCTTGAATAGGGTTGGCGGACAAGGGGGGGGGGGGGTGCAGCGTAGCGTTGAGCGCTTCCGCTCATGGGATTTGCATCACATTATTCTTCGTTAACTCTCCCCCTTCCCTTCCCTTCCCTACCCCTTTGCAATTAGAACCCCCCTCCTCCCCTTCCCCCCCCCACCACCTTCCCCTCGCCCGCGATGTGGTGTTTGCAGAAGGGGAACTGGAGTTGTTCTATGTATGCCTTTGCTGTGGTGTGGAAAAAAATTTTTTTTTTTTTTAAATATCTTTTTAATCGCCTGTTTCGTACCTTTATCCCTACTAATATTTAAAAAAAAAAAAAATGTGAAAGTGATTTTGAGAACTGGGTAGGCGCCAGCAATGCTGGTAACGTCTAAAGGGCTCAGGACGCAGCCAACTGTCTGGTTAGCCGAGTGAGGACGGGGGGTGAAGGTGGTATCTAAGCTGGGATGGGTAGCCTCAGCCCCTGGACTTAGCTAGATCTCTTAACACCTCTACTGTTTCGCGTATACGACGTATAACTAGGGACCGGAAAAATTCGCGGGTTCAATGACCTCTAGGATGAACCTTATAGTTCTACGTACACTCGGTCAAATGTCACCCCTCTCTTTGGCTGCTGTCTTGCGAAGGTGTCCCAATGGTAGCGGCCTGTGATTCCGACACAGCTTCGGTTGAGTGTTTTTCACTGGCCCCGGAGTCATCCGGGTGAGTTGTGAGCCAATAGCATGCTGCACTGAGGTGTAACTATTTGAATTTTAGGCTGTCGTGAAATGAATTCGCGAATTATTCCGGTCTCTAGTACGTATAACGTATTCCACACCCGTGGGGGCCCCAGACCGGCAGGGCCTAGTGGCCAAGAGGGCTGGGTTAACAAATAAAAGGGGAGCAATCCCTCAGACAGTCATGTCTGTTTGTCCTTCTTTCACGCAGCAACGGAGCAACGGATCGACACTTTTTTTCTCTTCTTCATAGAGATACTTTATGAGTCGGAGAGTGACATATACTGCATATAATTATGAAATTTCATCCCTGAGGGAGTGAAAAACGGAATAATTTTGGGTTTACAATATAAAAAAAAACATCGCAGGAGGTAGGTCATAGACACACAAACAGTGTGTTTGTGTGTGACTTCTCAATGTCCGCCACACGGTCATATAGTAAGCTCGGGCAACTTCCTATACTTCTCCTTGGGTGAAACCCATTCGCTTGTAGAGCTTGCGGCTGCTAGCGAACTGAATGCGCTAATAACCAGGGGCGTGCATATTTCGCGAAAAGATTCCGAGACGAGATGAAAGTTAAAAAATTGTATCATCGTCTGTGCTTCGTGATTGGGTGAGTTTCTTTCAAGTAGACGTCGATTGTCACAACACCAATCACAGTGACTCAGTGCGGAAGCAAACGCGTCCTGAGTGGCTCGGTCAAAAGAGGCTAAGACTTCTCTCGCAGACGGCCGCCAATCACGAAGAAGGAACCGCTGGTGCGGGTATACCTTGTTGCAGTCTAGTAGGAGGTCAGATTTTTTTCGCGAAAAATGCCTGCCCCTACTAATGACATTTTAGTTTTTAACTTCATCAATACATGGCTGACACAGATACGCCCCTGACTAGACGAGGCTCGTAGGCCGGAATTCCAAGACACAAAAATAAGAGTTCAGGTGTTGATTGCGCTACACCTATACGCTAACCGTATTCCTAGCGCACGATAGGACACGGCCAGTCCCTTGTTTTTATGGAACGGATTTTGGTGTCCTATCCGTTGCCGATCTGTTGCCCAAAATTCCGCGCATGCGCAGATCTCACCTTTACGTTGATTCCTGTCCAGATGGCGGACCCGCGTCTGGCGCCATTAACTCGTATATAGTCACTTTCGTGATCATCGGGGGACACACCTAGCGTGATGGTGTGCCAAACGAAACTTTATGATTGCGAAACTATCCTGGAATACATTTTGCACATTTAGTAGTCATTACAAGAAATAGTGACAACTTAAAAAAAAAATGGTTGTCTGTAAAGTCGGTTTACGGACGATAGTTTAACGTGACAATTACATAACAAAACATTGATGAAATGATTGCATACTGTTATGAATAAAATTGAATAATTTTTATTGAATTATCACTATTTTGTATGGATACAAAGAAGGAGTGAAATTAAATCTACAATTAAAATGATAAATTTACTTTTATTTGCACTCATTAATTAAAACGTGTTTATTACTTTAACGAGCAATTTTATTTTAACTATAACTTTTATACATGTTTGCTATTTAACTTCTTCCAATCTGTGTTATTCTGTTAAGGATATGACGATGATAGGAAAAGTAGGAAACGAATGGGAGTGTTTCAAGTTTAATGTGCCTCGAAAAAGTCAAATCGATGGTTGTTCCAATCGAGTGGAAGAGAGATAGATGCGGCGCAAGCGTACAATGAACGTAACGGGACAATGAGCCATCCTCTTTCGTGCGTGCAGCCGGCGTTCATCGATTTATTAGACGTTGTCACGTCAAAAAGTACTTGAGAAAATCAGACACGCGGTTATATTTTCGTGCGACGGTGCCGTAACAATTGTTATCGATGGTTTGCGGAAAGGTCCGCTAGAACGCGTTGAAACCAGTTACTAGCCTCGCGCGGGGCGCCGTTTATTAAAACTGCTGCCGATATGTTACCCTAACGGGCTTTCTGTTTGGACACGTTATGGAATACATATGGCCCGCGAGTTACGTTACGGTTGTGTCCAGTAGCGGATCCAGAGGGGGGGCTAAGGGGCTCAAGCCCCCTCCAAAAGCATCTGGGTCCACTATTGTTTTAGTGTTTGCCTTGATATAGCCTAGCCTCAGCTGGGTCAAGCCCCTCGCAAACCAAAATCCTGGATCCACCACTGGTTGTGTCCCAACAAGGGCGGTGCTTATTCGCTACCTTGCCCGGAAGTCGTGGTATACCGCCCTTAAAGTCCGCAAGCTGCCGTCTGGCGATATAAATATACTCTGGAAAGGCTCGTTTGCTGCGGGATTAAAGTGAATGTTCTTCCTTGGGAGTTGGCACAACTGCCGCGTGCAAGAAAGGCGTAAAGCAGGGGTTTGTATAAGACGGCTCTTAACTCTGCGAGAACGCGTCAGTTACGGGAAAACCGCGTCTCTCAGAACTGTAAATTTTCTTGCTGCCTTTGCGCTTTCATTTAAGTTTCCGCGATTTCCATTTCTAATTCCCTGTCGCGTAGCTCCCGAGATTGTACGGAAAGTTGTCCTTCGGCGCGAGACAGCATCAATGGAAACTTGCAGCGAGGGGTGTTTGCGGTAAGTGGAAGTTCTCAGACCAGAGACCTAACGAAAACCCCTGTTCTACGGCGTATAGCGAAAATTCCTGTTTTCCACGGCGTATAACTAGATATCGGAAAAATTTGCGGGTTCAATGAACTTCAGGATAAGACTCCAATATCCTCTACACACTCGGGCAAATGCCAACTGTTCATTGGCTGCTGACTTGTGAGTCGTCTCGACTGGGTAACCTGTGATTCGACACTTCTATGAGTCAGGGTCTCTAATTGGCCATCAGCCCTCTAGATTAACAGTGAACCAATGGCAGAAGCCGCACTAAGGTATAATTATTTGAATTTTAGCATAACACGAAATGAACCCGCGCATTTTTCAGGTCTCTACGTATAACGAAAATCCCTGTTTTCTGCGGCGTATACGGGATGTTTCGAAACACGTAGTGCAAATCACCATGCAATCAATGTAGGTGATGAGTAGGAGTATTTAGTTCATACATTGATACCGTGTGGCGGGTGGGGAGGGGGGGGAGCCATGAGACACGGCGGCCGTATTGGATTACGTCACTTCCGGTGGCAAAAACACAACAAACCACCTCATTATTAGAGACCGGAAAAATTCGCGGTTTCATTTCGCGATATGCTAGAATCCAAATGTGTTTAACCTTTTGCTGCTTCAGTGATTGGACCACAGGTTGTCTGAAGGAATTAGAGCCAATGAATAATCCTCGACGAAAGAAGTATCGAATTAAAAGGCCATTCTAGTTAATAGTTGTCACGAGTCAGTAGCCAACGGGCAGATGTAAATTTGTCCGAGTGCATAGAAGATCTTGGAGTCTATCCTGTAGGTCATTGCATTCGGGAATTTTTCCGGTCCCTACTCATTATACACCAAAATTTCCCTTTTTCAAGGGAAAAAAGGGAATTATTTTCTCGAAAAGGGAAAATTTTCCCTTGAAAAAAAAAAGGGAAAATTGAGTGCATTTTGACTATTTATACTGTAAAAAATTATACTGTTGTAACTTAGCTAGTTAGTTGAAAAGATGGCTCATTTAAGCAATTAACTTACTAAATTATTGTAGTAAATTTGTTATAGTATGAATAGTACAAATGTTTAGCGCTTAACTTGTCCAAATAATAATTATTTTCTTCCAAAAGTACAGCATGTTTGATTTTATTAAAGTTCACAAAGCACAAGGGGAAACTTTATCGTTTTAACTGTTTAATGAATTTAATTCCTTGTCGAAAATCGTGTCCAAAGCTGGAGGTTTAGTTTTTTTTTAAGTCTTTTTCGCTTTTATCGGTGTCGTTTCATTAGTCCTATATAGTTTAAAATTTCTGTCTTCTAATCAAATGATTCTATAGTCGACGCAGCTGCTCCGGCAGCGAATTCTAGCGGCGGGTGATGAAACTAAGTGTTATTTGGGTCAATAAGTGTAGTTGAACACACAATTTTCGTTTATATTTATCACTAGAGACCGGAAAAATTCGCGAATTCATTTCGCGAGAGGGGGTAAAATACAAATAGTTATACCTCAGTGCTGCCTCTGCTATTGGCTCACAACTCACCTGGATGACGCTGGGCCAATGAGAAACACCCAACCAAAGCTTTATCGAATCACAGGCTGCTACGCTGGGACGTCTCACACGATAGCAGCCAATGAGTGGGTGGCATTTGACCGAGTGTACGTAGAACTGTGGAGTTCATCCTGCAGGTCATTGAACCCGCGAATTTTACCGGTCCCTATTTATCACGCTCGACATTATTTTAAAGAATTCTATGTTAAATTTCGTGTCTCGGTTTCGTACCACAAGTGTACTTGCAACGTGAGAACACACGAATTTTCTCGTTACCGAGGTTAGGTGTTACACATATCTAGTGGCGAGTACTAAAAAACTTGCTCATATATATTTTTTGTCCTTGATTTCTTCTGATAAAGCTACGCGTAGGCGAAAGAGTTTAGGTAGTGCTGTTCCGAATTTCGTTTTAATTTCAATATTAGACGATGTTAGTAGAAAAAAAATTGGTTGTCTGTAAAGTCGGTTTACGGACGATAGTTTAACGCGACAACGTCATAAAAAAAACATTGATGAAATGATTGCATACTTTATGAATAAAATTGAATCATTTTTATATGAATAATAAAATAATAAATACTTGAAATTATACTAGTAATCAGATTTTTAAAATGCAAGAATAATTAACCTTTATTGCCGAAATTGTTGTTGTAATAAGCAATGAAAACCACATTGACCTTTCACTTCACTTTATAAACAGTCGAGTGGAAGCGGGATAGATGCGGCGCAAGCGTACAATGAGCGTAACGGAAACATGTGCGTAACGGGACACTTTTTCGTGCGTGCAGCCGGCGTTCATCGATTTATTAGACATTGTCACGTCAAAAAGAAAACAGATTGCACTTGTCTCTGTTCCCGCATGCAATTCGCACTGTTTTATTATTATTAGTATAATATTCTCTGAAGTTACACGCATTACTGAGAAGTTTAATTTTGCAGAATGCGGGAAGTAATTGCAAAAGGGGTTAGTGGCTTTGCCCAGGCTTTGTGCTGAGTGAAGAGGCTTTATTCATGTGAATGGTGATAGTTTTTAAATTTAGTTTTTTTTAAGGCGTACTGTGATTTTCCTTCCTTTTTTTTGTTCTAATGTTTAGTTGTAAGAAAATTTGCGAATAAGTAAAAATTATTTTTGGCCACAGGTTAGAACCTGAAATGTGTCCTGGCACTAAAAGGTTGAGGCCCGGAGAAATAAGATTATTATTTATTTTTCTAATCTCCTGTAGACAAGAAATCTTTCTCTTTTTTTAATGGAGAAGTTTGTAGAATTTCTTTAATCATGGAGTTAAACACAAGATTTTATAAAATATAAACTTAAAAATTCTTTGGGGTGGGGGAAGGGGATTTTTTTAAGAAGTACTGAAATTTTCTTTTTCAAGAATTTTTTTTTCGTGAAACAGTGTTATTAAAGTTGTAAACAATTAATTAGATGTTAAGCGTTGAAGAGACGGATGTATTTTTTTTTTATTTACAATTCCATACACAGTAATTATTTTTCATTTAACTTAACTTCAACATGTATGCTCTAACACCATTTTTATCGTAATTTGGTAACTTCAATAATTGATTGTTCATTGAATGCATTATATAATCTACCCCGAAGTTACGCAAAACAAATAAAATTATAAATTTTATTGTTTAATAGAAGAAATTTTGGTCAATAGCCTGGAATGAGTCTTAAAATGAAATAAACTTGCTGTCACAAAATTATAATTTAGGCTATCATATCCTTTACAAATATATTTTTTAATTAACAGAATAAGCATTGAAAAGTTATTTTCTTTAAGGTATTTAAATTTTGGTTCCTTTACGTATGTTTGTTTAGTAAAATATGCGTGATTTTAAGTTTAAACGTTTTTTGGCTCTGTATTGTAACATCTTTCCAACTATCGCAGTCACGATTTCAATACATATTTTGATAATATAATTAATTTAAAAAAAATTATACGGATGGTAAAATCAGCTTTTGCAAGCATAAATCGCTTGGTCAAGTCTGGAAATAAGCGTATTTTGTAAAATCGTTATCCTAATAGGGTGTTAGAAGTATCGAATGTCGATAACGAGTGTGGCGCCTCGCAGTTCATGAATACATCTAGCGATCCGGTGAATCTGCTGGCATCTAGCGGCAGGAAACGAAACTTATTCGGCAGGCGCGAGGCATTAAAGCCGCAGGATAATGCCTTGATATTTTTGGGTTTTTATATTTAAAAAAATTGTTATTTTGTGTTTGAATGCTGTATTGGAATTTCAAGTAATTATAATTGATTTTAAAATCGATTTGAAACAAAGTTGTCTCTTTTCTTTTTCTTTTTTAAACTAATAAAAAGGAAGCTGAGTGTGAGAGGTATACTTTGAGGTTATATCACTTTTTTTTTAATCCGGCTGCATTCATCATTTACTTGCTACCAACTACGCCAATACAATGTTCCCATTATCCTACGTAATAATATGAGACGTATGGCAAACGTTAAATTGAAAAGTGTGTTACTTCGCGTGAAATTTATAATGATTTATTGGTTCATACATTATTTTCAAGCAGACTTAAAAATGACATGAATATAGCTAAACAAAAATACGATCTAAAAATATTTTTAATACCTAAATCAATAATTGCACTGTTATATATGCATCCATAACATGCTTAGTTCATGCGTTAAATTTCATTGGCACTAACAGCCAAATTACAAAATGGTTATAGTCGTAATCGTAAGTGATGTATTAATCTGTAATGCAACCGTATTGTAGAAGGTCTCTGGAAGTTCAAACAAATGTTAAAACTAATATTACAGTGAAAAATATTTGTGCTTACGATACACCTTTTGAGGAAATTTATGCATCACATTTACTGACATAAAGAATAGTTTCCGTATAGTACATTTAGTAACAAATATGTTAATTGTATATATTTTTTTCTGTTTTGGTTGTTAAAATGTTACAAATTAATGTTGTTTGTTCTGTCAATGCTACAAATGAGATATTGCGTGATTAAATAAAATTACTTTTGTTTAAAATTAATTCCTAAAAGCGATGAGCGCAGGAAGCTAATTCTAAAATTTATCATTCGTCGACAGCGATCTTGAAAGCCATTTTGGGAAAAGGAAAAACAAAACTAATATTTGCATAATATTTCATCGTGTGTTGGTAAGTTTTTGACATGACAACGTCTAATAAATCGATGAACGCCAACTGCACGCACGAAAAAGTGTCCCGATACGCACATTGTCCCGTTACGCACATAGTCCCGTTACGCATATCGTCCCGTTGCGCGCATTGTCCCGTTACACATATTGTCCCGTTACGCACATTGTCCCGTTACGACGTGTCCCGATACACTCATTGTACGCTTGCGCCGCATTTCTTTCTTCCACTCGATTGGAACAACCATCGATTTGACCTTTTCGAGGCACATTAAACTTGAAACACTCCCATTCGTTTCCTAATTTTTCCTATCATCGTCCTATCCTTATTATAATAACACAGATTGGAAGAAGTTAAATAGCAAACATGTATAAAAGTTATAGTTAAAATAATCTGTTCGTTAAAGTAATAAACATATTTGAATTAATGAGTGCAAATAAAAGTAAATTTATCAATTAAATTGTAGATTTCATTATACACTCCTTTGTATCCATACAAAATAGTGATAATTCAATAAAAATGATTCAATTTTATTCATAAAAGTATGCAATCATTTCATCAATGTTTTGTTATGACGTTGTCACGTTAAACTATCGTCTGTAAACCGATTTTACAGACAGCCAATTTTTTTATGATAACTTCTTGGTTGCCCCTTGTTACGGATGTTTCGCTCGCGAGGGAATTGTGATGGACGATGTCGCGTGTTTGCTTGTCGCTTCCTGTTCTTCACAACGCACGGATGTGTTTGCTTGGACGCCCCCGTAATGGTCACTGTTCTCACACGGGGGCGGTTTTTGTGTCCATCTTCCCAGAACACGGAGCACTCGCCTTGATGAAGGATCCTTGTGCGTGGGTGGTGAGTTAGTTCATTATCCGTTCTCGCTCTCCCTCTGGCTCATTCTGGTGCACTAAGGTTCACGATCTTGCAGTCTTTGGTTCACTCTGATTCTCTATGGCTAGGGACCGGAAAAAATTTTTTGATTGTTTTGTGGACAGATATTTAAATTGTTGTCATTTAAATAGTAGTGTAGATATTGGCTATTAAAATAAACTACAGGTAATCAATTAGGGCTATCCTTTCCGGACCTGTTTTTTCACGCTTGTAACACTAATTAACAGGGCTTTTACCTCTATGTTTTCGAACCTACTACACGGGAGGTAAGTGACTAAATTTTATTTCTGTGAAAGGTCGCATGGCGCAACAGCCAATGAGAGTAGATTAGGTTGGCGTTTTGGTGGGAATTCGAAAAATGTTAATTTTTTATCTGTCATATATGTTGCGAGATTGGAATTAGTCACTAAAACATTTGCACAATCCAATATACCTAAATTTAGGTAATGTGAACGTCGAATAACGATTTTTCGTCGGTTGTTGATCAGCTATCTTGTAATGATTGTTATTTATTTACCAACATCCCCAATGTATGTTGGCCGAAACTAACGCATGAGAATTAAAACTGTTAAAAAATTTTTTTTTCGCACAGTCGCGTGAATGCCCTACTGTGCACACGCTTACGTGTTTTAATTGTGAACTTCACATGTTATTCGGTCACAGTTCAGTTGGGAGGGACAGGAATCGAAATGTTGTAAATTGGCCTTCTTGAGGGAAGAGATCACACGTTAATAGATTTCCGAAGACAATTTACATCGCGTCCGTTGATGTTGTTATTTCAGATGTGGTCATTCCCAAAAAAAATTAGTTGTTTGAAAAGTCGGTTTACGGACGATAGTTTAACGTGACGAAGTCATAACCAAACATTGTTGAAATTATTGCATAGATTTATGAATAAAATTGAATTATTTTTTTCGAATTATCACTATTTTATATGGATACAAAGAAGGAGTGAAATGAAATATACAATTCAATTTATAAATTTACTTCTATTTGCACTCATTAATTCAAATATGTTTATTACTTTAACGAAGAGATAATTTTAACTACAACTTTTAGACATGTTTGCTATTTAACTTCTTCCAATCTGTGTTATTCTGTTAAGGATAGGACGATGATAGGAAAAGTAGGAAACGAATGGGACTGTTTCAAGTTTAATGTTCCTCGAAAAAGTCAAATCGATGGTTGTTCCAATGGAGTGGAAGAGAGATAGATGCGGCGCAAGTGTACAATGAGAGTAACGGGACAATGTGTAACGGGACAATGAGTCATCCTTTTTCGTACGTGCAGCCGGCGTTCATCGATTTATTAGACGTTGTCACGTCAAAAACAAATTTTATTCTAAACGCTATTGACTCCACAGTGTGAACTGTTTGTAGCAGCCAGTCCAGTGTTAGCTAGGGTCGTTCCGTTCAATTGCACGCGGCGCAGCAGCGCGCTAGGCATATCCCCCGACGTTCGCGAAAGTTAGTGTAAACGGATGAAACAACGCGAGTCCGCCGTGGTTTTGACGTGACAACGTCTAATAAATCGATGAACGCCGGCTGCACGCACGAAAAAGAGTCCTGTTACGCACATTGCCCCGTTACGCTTTGTCCCGTTACACTCATTGTACGCTTGTGCCGCATCTATCTCTCTTCCACTCGATTGGAACAACCATCGATTTGACTTTTTCGAGGCACATTAAACTTGAAACATTGCCCCGTTACGCTTTGTCCCGTTACACTCATTGTACGCTTGTGCCGCATCTATCTCTCTTCCACTCGATTGGATCAACCGTCGATTTGACTTTTTCGTGGCACATTAATCTTTAAACACTCCCATTCGTTTCTTACTTTTCCTATCATCGTCCATATCCTTAACAGAATAACACAGATTGGAAGAAGTTAAATAGCAAACATGTATAAAAGTTATAGTTAAAATAATATGTTCGTTAAAGTAATAAACATAATATGAATTAATGAGTGAGCAAATAAAAGTAAATTTATCAATTAAATTGTAGATTTCATTTCACTCCTTCTTTGTATCCATACAAAATAGTGATAGTTCAATAAAAATGATTCAATTTTATTCATAAAAGTATGCAATAATTTCATCAATGTTTTGTTATGACGTTGTCACGTTAAACTATCGTCCGTAAACCGACTTTACAGACGAACAATTTTTTTATATAGAGATTTCTGAGACTTCTGCAAAGTCAGTAGCGTATTTCTGGACACGTTTCCCTTCCATACTACTTCCGTTCCATTCACGAAATACCTACCGGATTCTGCAACCTGTCCTAAATGGTTCGTTAACAACTAGCTAATGTCAGGCGTGCGTCGAAAGGACCCTTTTTTTATAATTTTTTTTGAAGTAGGTACACATATAGAAAGCATCTCTCTCGATATCACTCTATATATCTTCATCTCACTCTATATTTATATATCTCTTCATACATCTCTCGACTCGCGCACCATCATTATTAGAGACAGGAAAAACTCGCGGATTCAATGACCTCCAGGATAGACTCCAATATCATCTACACACTCGGGCAAATGCCAACTGTTCATTGGCTGCTGACTTGTGAGTCGTCTCGACTGTGTGGCCTATGATTCGACACTTCTATGAGTGAGGGTCTCTAATTGGCCCTCAGTCCTCCAGATTAACAGTGAACCAATGACAGAAGCAGCAGTAAGGTATACTTATTTGAATTTTAGCATAACACGAAATGAACCCGCGAATTTTGCAGGTCTCTAATCATCATTATTCGGACCTTAGAAAAGAGTTACTGTTATAAAATTCTTAGAGGTACCTAATTATCGATATTACTCGCGCTCCACCTTAAATTCTGCTTTTAAGGGTTGGTTTTATCGAAGTCTCGTCTAGACAGTGACCTTTCTCGTTTTTAAAAGGTCAAGTGTGCAAAGTTTCAGCGCAAATCGGACGAATGCTTTAGGAACGCATATGCGACAAACAAGCAGATATTCATTTATGTATGTTTTTATTTATATAGGCCTACACATACTACTTTCGTCCGCCGATTTTCACGTGTGTTGCTGACTGTAGTGGGATTATGGACACCTGCCACCCTCCAAGGTGATATATGTTCGATTCCCAGCGAAACGCCGATATTTCTCGCGAGTTTTTCAGTTTAAATTTATAGCTTGTTATGTTTTGCAGATAATTATTATGCTTTATTAAAGCATTGTTATAGAGTCAAAACTTCTTATTAAAAAATTGTTTCATTTATACTACAGAATTTGTTTTAAAAGAAGAGGTACTAGAAACGAGCAAAAAATTTCTGTACTTGTACCTAAGATTCCTTTGCAAACCAGTTGCCAAGAAATAGTTTGTAATACAACAAGAATGAAATTGTAACTTTGTAGAACACATGTCTAAGTTTTTTTACATTAATATATTATGTTTTCCGAGATGATACTAAGTATTTTGTTTAACGAAAATTGGCACAAATTGTTATATTTTAACTGATGTTTCACTCAATAATTTTTTTTTAAAACCATGTAAAATATAATCGAATATTCAATAGTTGGAATATATATTTTTTTCATTGTGAATACTAATGTACGCAATTAATATCGGTAAGCTATTTAGGAAACGCTTAAAAAATATATTTTTTTCTTAAAGTAGGTATTACCAGAGGAATGTAATATTCTGAATGTATTTGTTTTGCCTCTACTTACTATAGATAAAATAAATAGCTGACGAAGCTAAAGTAAAAAAATAATAAAAACCAAACTTTAGAAAACTTCTACGGCCTGAAATCTTGAAACCAATATGGCTTCGTTCGGTTTCCACCCCTTTCCTCCCCCCCCCCCCCCCTTCATCATTCCAAGGAAACGGCTTAGAAAGGGTGCAATATTACCGAGGAATTATTTGCAGACCTAAAGTATGAGGAAAATGAAAGGCGAATAGAAAAAAAAAATTAACTATACAATATCTACTAATATTTTGAATTTACTCATTAACAATGATCATGTTTCCAACTAAGATTATTAGTACTTAGATTCTAGTGAGTTTACGCAGACACGCTTACAAAAGCGGCCATGTAACACAATGTTTTTGTTTTTTATCTTTTTGAATTTCCATTGAACCTTGATCACTATGTTATTGCTATTAATTCAGTACGTGAAACGTACACTTAAAAACACTGGTGAGTACAAAGGGGTTTCATAACATGTAACTTAAAATATAGCATGATGTTGTGTATATGAATACAAAACAAAATATTATGCCTTATACGTGTATTCCTTGGGCTTAAAAAAAAAAAGGGGGGGGGGGGGTTTGGGTGATTGGTTAGGCGAAAGAAAGTCCAGATCCAACCTTGTCTGTTAACATGATTTGTGTGTGTGTGTGTGTGTGTTATTTTTTTTAATGTTGAGATCGAGGATTGTTGGTCACATTAGGATTTAAAAAAAAAGTATATGTGTGCATATTTATGCGTAACACGCTATCAAAGTAAATTAGGAATGTACTCAAAAGGTTAGCAAGGCTTATAGGTATAGCTAAACATATAGTTTATAAATATATGTCATGTGTGATATGCACATACTTAATTCATACTTACTTATTGATTCATACAAACGACAAACTAACATGTCGATGATGGCTAAATTTTTTTTTGTTTCGAAGTTGACAGATGCAAAAGTTGTACCAATACGTATTCGATTCGAACGAAAAAGTCAGGTCATGCGACCATTTAGTGAATTTTTAACGGAAAATCATTTTAACGGTTGCAGCGAAACGTGTGGAAAACACACCGATTGGAATCAGCTGGCGATAATGAAATCCCGAGGTCGAAATCGGCTGAATCACCTCGTGAATTTTGTCTCTGGACACCGTAAACCAATCATTCGTCGACATATTGGCCCGTATCGATTTTCTTTTTTTCTTTTTTGCAGTACATATTAACGAGGTGGGTTCGTGGAAGCGTGCGACGAGATGATGAATTATTAACAATCGAAACCGCTTATCGTTTCCGGGAATTGAGTTCTCGCGGCGGGCGATAGATGGCAGTGGTTGTACGTTCCGCGCGTGGCGTCGTAGTTGCAGGACTCGCCGCTAGATGGTTCTGGCGGTGGCTCTGGAAGCGCTGGAATCAATACCGCTTTGAATGACGCAGTTGCGAAAGTTTGTGAACCGTTCTCCAACCCCCGCTTTTCTCCCCCTTCTCTTCCTCTTGTTCGGTAGCGAACAAGCCTTAGCTTGGCCAACAACTGGGGCGTAGCTTTGCACGCTTTGCTGGCCAGCGTGGGATTACGCCCTTACGTCCAGAGTTACTTCCGCCAGTACACAGGCTTACGGGCTGGTGCTCTGACGTAACTCATTATCCCCGGGCGTAGGCTGGGAATCCAGGCCAAAAAAAAATTTGGTTGCCTGTAAAGTCGGTTTACGGACGATAGTTTAACGTGACAAACGTCATAACAAAACATTGATGAAATGATTGCATACTTTTATGAATAGAATTGAATCATTTTTATCGAATTATCACTATTTTGTATGGATACAAAGGAGTGAAATGAAATCTACAATTTAATTGATAAATTTACTTTTATTTGCACTCATTATTCCAAATATGTTTATTACTTTAACGAAGATATTATTTTAACTATAACTTTTATACATGTTTGTTATTTAATTTTTTCCAATGTGTGTTATTCTGTTAAGGATAGGACGATGATAGGAAAAGTAGGAAACGAATGGGAGTGTTTCAAGTTTAATGTGACTCGAAAAAGTCAAATCGATGGTTGTTACAATCGAGTGGAAGAGAGATAGATGCGGCGCAAGCGTACGATGAGCGTAACGGGACAATGTGCGTTACGGGACACTTTCGTGCGTGCAGCCGGCGTTCATCGATTTATTAGACGTTGTCACGTCAATAAATAAAACAGAAGCGTCCGTTCGGAATTTTTCGAATTATCATTTATTCATATTTTTTTCTTACTGTAGCACATTTTGGAATTGATTTATATATCGGACAAGGCTATATTCTGGCCGCAGGTAAATGCGGTGATCGTAATGGATAAGTTAGTTATTTTTGGTAAAGGCCCACGTAATGGCATGTTATACAATTCACAAGGCAGATTGGAACATCTAAGGCCTAATTTCTACACAGAGCATACGCCATGCTAGGGTATGCCTGGTAGATAGAAGATCAAAGTAGTGCTCCTACTATACCCTAACGGGTTCATACCCAGGAGGCTAGGCCGGGATATTTTTTTTGGAATAACTTGTTAGCGCATTATATTCCTAAACCAAGTATAACATTAAAATATTTTTGTCTGTATTGAATTATTACGCAACTTTAATGATGCTGACCTAAAAATTCACGAGAAATAATTTAGTATTTATATTATATAATTAAATACCAAGATTTTATTTCCTTAAAGCATTACAACACGGGTATATAGGCTAACTCTACTTCGTTTTATATTTTATCTTTAAATATCAGACTTTTATCAATTATTATTATTATTTACGTGTTGATTGTAAAGTAAAATTAATAATTTAATAATATTAAAAATCACGTTTGATATGTAAGTTTATAAATAAATTCCGTTCAACAACTAATGTGGATTTTTTTAGGTTATTTGCAAAAATAAATTATTTCATTTTTTTCCTATCTAAATAACCTGTGTGCATTTTTTTTTGTGAAGTCTAGCAACGTTGTGGGCTCAGTGTGTTTAGAATAAAATAATTCAGAGTTTATGTATCTAAAATTCATTTAAGCTATTGTGTACATCTTTGTAGTTACTATGAATTAGAAACATAATTTCTTTCGAAACATTAATCATTTAGAAACAAATTTTGATAAAATATTTTTACGTTATTATTACAAGTGAAAATTCAGATTAACATCTGTACTCTACAACCTCCGTCAAAATAAAAATTTATTATATTTATGTTGTTTCAGTGGATTATATACTAGCGTTAAACAAATTAGTGTAGTACTTAGGCTTATCACTTAGTAATTTGCATTTCGCTTTTTTTATATTTTATTTATTATGTTACCAAATTAAATCTTCATCGTCACTTGTTTATAGAAAGTAAGCGTGGAATATATTTGGTGAACTAAAATAGTCATAGTACAGTAAACTCCCTATTATCCGAGGGCGGATGATCCACGGTGCGGATTATCCGCGCATGCTACGAAAAAATACAGCACATATGTAAATCTGTATTTTATTACAAGTGAGCAAATTTTAACTCTACTGACGAGTGTATTGTGTGCAGTATACAGTAAAACGCCACAGGCCTTCTCGGAACTCACACAGTAGGCTGGCATGCGTTGCTATTTTTGTCTCTGTCGCACTTTGTTTCTAGTCGTATGGTTGCTTTTTTTTACTGTCTAATGAAGTCTCTGAGTACGTACAGTACTGTATCCTTGTTACGAAGTAAAAGTACCGAGCACTTTTATGTTTACATTACTGGAGTGTATTGTATGTTAATTATTCAGTAAAATACTAAAATTGTAGCATCATTAAAACATTTTTTTACTATTCATTGTAACTTTTACTGTACATAATTTTTTTTTTACATTTTTAAGTTAAAATTAATGTTTCCTTTTTTGTTTCCCATATTCGGCTCTTTTGCGGATTATCAGCTATTTTCACTATCCGCGGTGGCCCTGCCACGTAATTTCGCGGATAATCGGGAGTGTACTGTATATGTATTTCTAAATTCTAAAAAAGTAGGGAAACTGGCAGTACAATGATTGTAATACACGTTCTTTCAATTTCCCAGCAAGCTTGTTAGCATAGCGGTAGTGATTGCGCTTGTTAACCCCGAGTGACATGGTTCAAATCATGTCATTGGTCTTTTTTTTTTACCTTTTTAAATAATATTATATAATAATAAAGTTGAATCACCACAAAAATGTTAAGGTTTTTTTTGTAGGAAGTATTTACCGACTGATTTCAGTCATTTAACAAAAAAAAAATACAAACATATACTTAGTGTTATAATATGTGTTTTAATATGTTTAAAGTATTTTTTTTCTTAGTAATGCCATCGAAGTATATCTTCTAACTTGTGCAGAAACATTATAGTTACTGTTTAGTGATTATTTTAACTAGATTGGCAGCACATCAATAAAATTCCTTTTCGAAAAATCAGGTACAAAGCCAGTGTGTGTTTGATTGGAGTAGTTTCTAATAGTTAGGAGTTTCCTGTTGTTTTCGTGATGCGATCTCTTGCTCGTGATGTTGGCAAGCAAACGTTTACGCGACCACTACTTTATTTACGAGTTCATTTATCACATATTCATCATTATTTAAAAAAAAAATAATAATTATAAGTTAAATTTCGGATCCGAGTTTCGTATTGTAAATTTATTTATTTGCAACAAGAACAACATGAGAACACATGAGTTTGCTCGTTAGCGAGGTTAGATGTTACGCATCATTGGCGAAAAGACAGAAAAGACTCGCTCACACACACACACACACAACAACACACACACACACACACACACACACACATATATATATATATATATATAGCTTCGCCCACTAACGAGTGTCGCATCACTCCGGAAATATATTTTTTCCCCGTTTGATTTTTTTTATTTTATTTCGAAATTTACGCATTTCTCTATCCCCTTCGTCCTTTTTTCCCTTTCGTCCTGCTCCCTTGCTCGTGAAAACGATAAGAGACTTTGTGTATATTTTCTTTTTCTTTCTTGCCCCGTTTCTTTTCTCCCGCGACGCCTGCAGTCATCTTCAAAGGCATTGTCGCGAGATAAGTAAATTCAAGGAGTCCCCGGGACTGGAATACAGGATCACGCCCGCAGCGACGCTGGTTTCCGGTTTCTTTCTCTTTTGGAGGGAAGGGGGTAGAAGTGTCAGCAGGGGGTAGGGAAGTTTAGTTTTGGAAGTGTGCTAGAAGTGCGTTTCACTCGCGCTCCGTCTTACCTTCCAGATAGTGTTGTGAGCTTCGTTTTCTCATCTCCGATGCCTGACAATAGAATCGCAATGGCGTGGGTTCATATATATATATATACATACACATATACACATATATACATTTATATTGTGATGGAAAGAATCTCAGTTATCTCGAATACAAATATCGAATTCGAATCCCAAAAAAGAAGTACCTCGAATGTACACACCTCGAATCCGAATCTAGGTCTCAAGCGTCAAAAAGAAATTAATATACAAGCAAGTAAAAATATTAATACTGGTGTTGAAACATTTTTATTTAAATACTACATGTTAGTCTTGCATTTTAGTATTACATGTTAGGGAATGTTAACAGGTTAGGTTCGAAGGAAAAAAAAAATTGAATTCGTAAATCATAGATGTTATCAGTGTTAATTTACTTCTTTTCCTAAAATATTTTTCTTCGAATCTATTTCCTAGAATATCGATCCCATTCGTATACCTAGGATTGGACGGTAATTAAGATTTGATAAGCTGAGCGCTATATAAATAAAAATTAAGATACCACCCATTTCTGGAGCGGACTCGACACGGGTAAAGCAGTTCAGCCACAGTACTGAAGATTGTCATGTGTCTGGTGCCAGAGCGAGAGTAGAGCCCTCATCAAATGGACCCTTTGCCACGACTGGTAAAAAATGGCAGTTGCATAATAACAAAACAATGAACCGCCAAAACAAACTCACGACAAGGACAGCTAAGCTGGTGAACAGCTGCTACTTACTGCTACAGATGTACCAACAGATGCTAAGCAGAAATGCAGTATACGTTGGATGCTACGCATGAAGGCAATATCTACAATGCATATACTATCTTTTTGTTGTAATATTTTAGATAGTGTCTTCTGGCTTTGTTTTTAATGGAAAATGGTGTACATACTACTGCCATTGAAACCCATTATATCTCAGTAATGTATGCAGATACTGCCTTTTTAGCATCTTTTTTTTAATCCTCGACCCCAAAAACATAAATATACATTAAAAACTAAAAAAATAAAATTTTTGCAGTTACTGCATTTTCCCTTAGCAGGGCAGAGTAGCTGGCAGACTTGAAATTTTTACAGAACATAACGCATGGTCTCGTTTATCGAGTATGTTATTTCACTTTTTTTGGTCTTTAGGTACCGTTAATTAGTTGAGGAAATTTCCTGTAAATTTATCACTACAGCTGCGTTGGATTGCATTTTGGGTCACAAATTCTCTGAACGGATCTTTACCGAATATTATCTAACATCGGTGAAAAGTCACGCTGTAAAGTCACTCTCATGACATTTTACAGCTAGAATATAACATTTAGTAGATATCTGGCGAGAAAAATAGATGATCCATCAACAAAAGCAGGAAACGTATTGTTATGAATTTGCAGGTAGATCTTCCTTGATTAATAGAAATGTACACATACGGTGTGCAAAGCTTCAGAAGAAACCATGCGATTTGTAAACAGCTCAATATATTACGAAAACCATTTCAGGACGGGTGGTTATGTTTCCGTGTTTATTTTTTTTGGACTTTATTTTTCTAACAGTGAAAATTGTTGAAACACATGTCTTCAGAATAAATTTTAGGCATGAAACATCCGGTGGATATTCTGGCATTACACCTTGATCTTCACTTCTCCGCCGTGTGATGTCACGGTCGCCGCTCGATGCACGACGAGAAGACCGCGCGCCAGTCCAGAGGAGATAACCGCGCTAGAAGCACCGGCGAGCGTCGCGCTTATCATCCCGCCTCGCCAGCACAGATAAGCCCCTGACTAGGCGGGGCCCTTGAGCCCGGAGATGTGGCAACACCGCTGCGTCCTGGTCTCGCGAACCAGAGACTGTTGTTGAAAAGGGGAGTGGGGGGTAGTTCTGGAGACCACGGGGCGCGGTCGGGTCGCGGAACGCAAAGGCCCGCCTTTGGGCGCCGGACCTTGCAAGGCCGCCGCTGAAACTCCTTCATGAATAGAGCGGGTGTATGAGGGGAGTAGGGGGAGGTAAACTGTTGCCAACTTTCCAGGAGTTTCCTTCCCTTGCCCTCGGAGCCCTTCGCCCCTGGGCGCCCATTGAACAACCTCCCGTCGACAGCCACGCCACGAACAGGGTTGGGTGTGTCCACCTGTTGACCGCCTCGGCTTTGCCCGTAGGGAAAAGTGAAAGCGACATGAGAGAGTAATTTTTCATTAGCTACATCATTATCATCATTATCAACAACTCCTTATAGCCTGCGGCCGGTTCAGCTAAGTAAAATGCCGCTGACTTCACTGTCTTCAGTAGGAGACTGCTACCTGGACGATGCGATGGTGACTGCAATGTCGACCGAAACGTCAGTGAATATTTTTTTTTGCCTCGGACGCGCCTATATCACACCTCAGTTAATTGGTTTTCCAGCTTATGGTAAATCAGTTAATTGGTTTTCCAGTTTCCAGCTTTGCAGGATTGCTAAGCCTCACTGAAGAACCTTCACTTTGCCAGAAATAAAAGAAAATTTTGTGTCACAAGCCGTTGCTCTTATTACCACTTATTACCATTTAGAAATTAAACCAGTTGTCAAACGTAATTGTTTAATTTTGCTGTAATTGTTGACCCACGTTTCATTAAATAATCCAAAATAACACATTTCTTTCTTACAAAAAAAAAGTAGCCCTCATTTTTGGACTCTAGTACGGAGATCGCTTAAACTTTTTCCGGAGATGTTTACTGAGCACATGTACTTAGGCTACACACATTGCGTATTCGAAGTCTGTGATGCTTCCATTCCATTCGCAGGCGGCGAACTTATATGGAGAGAGATTGAAGAAATTGGTGCAGCGTTACGAAAAGTGCTTGGGAGTGAGTGGTGACTATGTGAAAATGTGAAGTAGATATGTAGTAAACTAAAACTTCCAATAAAAACTTTTATCGCGAGTTTTTTGTCGTGAATACGTTTTTAAAATTGCTTCCATAGTGGGAGGCAATTCAAAAAAACTAATGATAACAAAATAGGGGGATACACTTTGGTGTCGCAGCTACATATCTATCATCTCCATCCAAAATATAATCACACCACTGGATAGCTAAATGATCAAAGAATTCGTTACGCCAAGTGAGGACTGTGACGCATCGCGCGCGGTGGAGGGGGAAGCGCCGCCATTTTGAGGTCATTTTGCTGCGTTTCGAGATTTCCATTTAGTATAACTTTTGACTCGGAGAAGCTACGACGTTCGTTTGAGTTTCAATCGTCAGCTCTCGTCAAAATCTATCGATTGCATACATAAAACATGAGTGTAAAATAGTTACAGTGTATATATATGCTGTTAAAATAAAAAAATATATAGTGTATCTTATATTTTGTATAGAAAATATTACCTCTTACGTACACGTATTCACGTACAACACATGGCCGTGTCCATGGCACAGCCCCCCCCCCCTATTTTTATTTAATGACTAAACGGTACTTACTTGACGGAAATCCCTCGTGCAACAAGAATGCCACAGGGATACAACAGCAGTGCCGTTGAGCGGGAAGTGGGGGTGGGGGGGGGGAGAGAAACAAGAGAGCTCACGCGGAATGGACGTAGGAGAGAGATGAATGTACGTCAGCGAAGGAAATCAAACAAGAAACAGCGAGGCATTAAAATGCAAAGAGAAAGGAAATGTTGGTATGGGGCTTAGCGTATGAGTGGATGGAAAGTTGCGGTTGGAGAGGGGAAAAAAATACACTGCGTGAGGGGGAAACAGGAGAAAAACGATTTTCGCATATGCGAGTTTGCTTTGCTTGATTTGCGTGAGCGTACGATGGTTCAGCATAGATAAAGAAAAAAACCTACTTCCATTTTATTTTAGCTGTAATACCTTTTGAATGTAAACCTGTGTAAGAGCTGATGATATTTAAACACTAATCATTTTGCAAGGATTGTACCATGGACATAGTGATAGGACGGATCTTGTGCAGCGTAATGGAACACTCAAGTTTAGACACGAAGATAAATTGATAAATGCAACATAGTTTAGGAGCCCGTCTTGTCGGGGTGTATCTGTGCTAGCGAGGCGGGATGATAAGCGCGACGCTCACTGGTGCTTCTAGCGCGGTGTCTCCTCTGGACTGGCGCGCAGTCTTCTCGTCGTGCATCGAGCGGCGACCGTGACATCACACGGCGGAGAAATGAAGATAAAGGTGTCTTATATTTCTATCTGTGAAGTTTCGCTTAAAACACGCGAAGAGTCCAATCACCCAAGTTTTTTCTCTCTGATAAAGTGGCATTTAAGGATGAACATCCTGTAATCTTTACGTTTCCAAATACTAAGCAATATCTTTTATTAACTCTTCCGTGCTACATTTAGTGACACGACGATATATAGGAGCACTTTACAAAGTCTTTATTTTTAATTTCGTATTATGATAATTATTGTGCCCGCGTGGAACAAACAATTAAGACTGAAATCTATTAATATATTTATCAGACTGTGTAATTTTTATCTATGCTCTGTCGGGACAAAATTATTTTGGAAAAAAACAAATTAAAATCGTAACAAACTCTTTTATGAATTCTATACGAATTCTTAAAGCTCGTCCTCGCCTGCTATGTCGGGCTATTTTCAACTTAGCGTATGACATGTATTTCATAAATTTATTTTTCGAAATACTTATCAGTTCTTCTGATTAGTTGCGGAGAAAAAAACCGCGTTAGTCGGAAGTCGAGTAGGCATGTCCCTTTATCCGCTCTTGCGCGAGGTGTTTTGTCTGCCGCGCAAAACTCTACCCGCTGTCGCGTTTATCAAATTCTCTTTTCCCCCCCCCCCTCCCCCCTCCTGGCCGTGAGTGTGTGTGTGCTAGGTTTTGAGGGGAAGAGGGGATCTCGGAAGGATGTCGAGAAAGCCCCTTAACTCCCCCCCCCCCTCCTTCTTCCTTTTCCTCTTTCCCCCTTAATCCTCGCTGGATTCAGCGGGGGTTCTGCCTGCGCCATAAAACTTCCACCCGAGGAATGAAATTTTTACCAGCCAGGCTCCCCCCCCCCCTTTATCTACCTTCCTCCCTCGCCCCATTTCCGCAAGCGGGCTCTCTGGCTCTTGGCTAGCTTTCATTATGCATGCTGTTCCCCTCCCCCTCCCCCTAACCCCTCCCCCTTCCCCAAACACCCCCACGGAAAATAAAATAAACACCACGTGCTTACCGCACAGCCTACCGCATAATCCCGAAACCGAGCCGGGACATAGCCACTTTCGCATTCAAGGTTCGATCTGCCACGACAGGTTGATTTTTTTGACGTGACAACGTCTAATAAATCGATGAACGCCATCGATGAACGCCGGCTGCACGCACGAAAAAGTCTCCCGTAACGCACATTGTCCCACTACGGACGTATCCCGTTACGCTCATTGTACGCATGCACCGTATCTCTCTTCCACTCGATTGGAACAACAATCGATTTTGACTTTTCAGTCATGTTTTCGTCGTTTGAATAATTAATATTATATAATTTAACGATCGTCCACCGATTTTCAGCACAATCGTTACAGTTATTTAAAAGTAATGTTGCTGATTACTAGTATGATTTCAAGTATTTATTCTTTTATTAATAAAATAAAAATGATTCAATTTTATTTATAAAAGTATGCAATCATTTCATCAATGTTTTGTTATGATGTTGTCACGTTAAACTATCGTCCGTAAACCGACTTTACAGGCAACCAATTTTTTTTTTTTTAATATGTAAACATCTTAGCTCTCGGTACACGCGAATGGAGCGGAAGTCATGGGACGGAAACGCTTAACAACCACGGACGGCTCGAACCGAAGTTCACAATTATTATTACAAACTTCATTGTGTTAACTGTGTAGTGATTTTTTTTAAACGATATGGGGCAGTATTTTAATAAAATTCCTCGTCGGAAACAAGTCTTCCCCCCCCCCCCCCACTTTTATCGGTGCCGTTTCATTGTATAGTTTAAAATTTCAGTCTGATAATCGAACGAGTCTGTGGTCGACGTACACGGAGAAAAAGGTTGGTTTGAATCAAACAAAATATTTGTTTATATATGGCGAAACAAATATTTACTTCCTGTAACAAAATATTTTGTTGGCCAAACCAAATTTTGTGAGTAGCAAAATTGATTCATTACACCTAACAAAATATACAGTTAAACTGACCAAACCATTTTTTCTGGATCATCAAAATCTTTTCAACAACAATATATTTGTTTGAATCAACAAATTAAATGTATTTCCTCATACGTAAACAAATGTTTCGCTGTGGCAAACAAACCTTTCTCTCGGTGTAGTTTCTCCGGCAGCGAATTCTAGCGGCGGGTGCGGGAGCTGCGAGTGATTCGCGTTAACAGATGTACTTGAAAACACAATTTTCGTAAATTTATTACGCGGTCTGCATTTAAATAATTCTACGTTATATTTCGTGTCCGAGTTTCGTTATTATAAGCAATGAATTTTCTCGTTACCTAGGTTAGATGTTACACATCTCTGACGAGCACTGAAAAACTCGCTCTCCTTTTTTTTTTTGTTCTTTCGTTTTTTTTCCATTACATTTATTTAAAAACTATTTTTAAAAACAAACAAAAAATTGGTTGTCTGTAAAGTCGGTTTACGGGCGATAGTTTAACGTGACGTCATAACAAAACAATGATGAAATGATTGCATACTTTTATGAATAAAATTGAATCATTTTTTAATTTTATTTTTATAATAAAAAGAATAAATTGCTACTTGAAATCATACTAGTAATCAGATTTTTAAAATGCAAGAATAATTAACCTTTATTGCCGAAATTGTTGTTGTAATCAGCAATGAAAACCACATTAGCTTTTCACTTCACTTTATAAAGAGTCGACGAAACAGTTCACGTGTAGATGACTTGTAATTATTTTTAAAAACTGGCGTTTAGCTATAAAGTTTAAATATAATTATGAACAAGTTTTAATATAAATAAACTATAATCAAATATCTATCATCAATTATATGAATCACCATAATTTTTTAGTCAATTGTAACATAACCTTCTATTACTGCACTCGCCGACAGCGTAACGGAACAATGAGCGTAACGGGACAATGAACGTAACGGAACAATGTGCGTAACGGGACACTTTTTCGTGCGTGCAGCCGGCGTTCATCGATTTATTAGACGTTGCCACGTAAAAAATAATACCTTCCTTGCATATTGCTCTGCCAGAAATATTTTCGACAGATATTCTTTTGGTGTATTGTCATTGTTGTAAAACGTCACTCAAGAGATGATAACCATGAAGACTTGCGTGCCTTTTAACCCATGGTGTTACAACAAGTGAATATCCGTCGAACATATTTTTTGGCGAAACATGAAATGCAATGGTGGAATCGAGATAATTTTATAAATAGCTTTTAAATTAAAGTAATGCATAAAAAAATAGAAACCATTCAGTGTGAGACTGAGCCTTAAGAATTTTGATTTTTGATATTCTTATTAAAATAGTCATATGGTGATTAGGGGGTCTACAGATTATTCCAAAATTATTGGCACATCCTGATAGACTACCTAGATATAATCCCCTGTTAGGTTATACTTTAGTTGATGTGTTCTAATTTTAAAATTGTCTGTGTCTCCTGTGTCCTTATTCATCCTTAAATACTGGAAAATTGCTATTATCCTTGTTCTTGTTTCTTGATTTGGATCAAGAAGTTCGTACTTCCTTTCCAGGACGTCTGAATTAAAATAAGATATAATCGTTCCTAATCATGTCTATAGTCGTGTCGTCACCACGAGTCATGTATATTCTCATCGGACAGGATGTTGTACTCCAACTGGTGTAATATTCATCCCTTTCCGTTTATAATTTATTCTACATTTTTTTTGACGTGACAACGTCTAATAAATCGATGAACGCCGGCTGCACGCACTAAAAAGTGTCCCCGTAACGCACATTGTCCCGTTACGCTGTGTCCCGTTACGCTCATTGTACGCTTGCGCCGCATCTATCTCTCTTCCACTCGATTGAAACAACCATCGATTTGACTTTTTCGAGGCACATTAAACTTGAAACACTCCCATTCGTTTCCTACTTTTCCTATCATCGTCCTATCCTTAACAGAATAACACACATTGGAAGAAGTTAAATAGCAAACATGTATAAAAGTTTTAGTTAAAATAATCTGTTCGTTAAAGTAATAAACATATTTGAATTAATGAGTGAAAAAAAAAGTAAATTTATCAATTAAATTGTAGATTTCATTTCACTCCTTTGTATCCATACAAAATAGTTATAATTCAATAAAATTTATTCAATTTTATTCATAAAAGTATGCAATCATTTCATCAATGTTTCGTTATGACGTCACGTTAAACTATCGTCCGTAAACCGACTTTACAGACAACCAATTTTTTTTTATTAGTCTGTATCCTTCTTCTATCCTGTTTCTTTCTTCCGTATAGGCCCAAGTTATTTACATATCTTGTAGGCGTGTATAGTTGAATGACGGACATTTCGCGTGGCAGGTGCTAGGGTAACAGCGGGGGCCTAAAGGTGGTTGCCGGCCAACCCCCCCCCCCCTTCTCCCCTCTATCCGCGCAGCGGGTGACACGTGATTAATGATGCTCGCAGTTACGCCCCTCGACAGGACGCATATTGCAATCCGCGCGTCGCCCGGTCTGTGCGCGTCCTCTGGTGAAGGACATAAACATGGTCCCACCCCACTCGCAACTGATGATGGGCGCGGGAAAAACTGTGAATATTCTCTGGTTTCGGGTAAAATTAGGGTATTTTTGTACCACAGTAAATAAAACACTTTATAATTATAAAAAAAGGACAAAGTTTCTACTATAACCATTGTAAGTATGTGTTCCCACACACACAATTTTAATGATGGGTTCAACTGATGGCGAAGAAATAAAGATGGTGTATAAATGCAATGCCCGTTGGTGCTTTTAAGAATCTTTATCGGGAGTTTTATGTCTAAACGTTATTCTAAAAAACAGGGTTTTAGATTTTTTAACTGTCTTAAAAATACAGTTAAGAAACTAAATACGGGAACATAACTACCCAATACGTTCTCAGAGCATTCTGAAATGCCTTTCGCAAAATGGCACCACATCCTTAAACACCCCCCTCTCCACAAATAAAATTCACACCTGCCTTTTGATGTTGTGCGACAAGATTCCAGGAAATTTCGGAAAATAAGTTCATCAAAATCGTGTTTTTAATGTGATTATAACACTAAAATATGAAGCACATTGCAAGGCAATTAACGTGAATCTGTAAAAAAAAAAATTAATTTGTGTTTTATCTTCCCTATTCCCTCAAATGTCTGAAATTCCAGCCCCCTCCCCTCGAATTTTATTTTCAATGACTCATTTATCGTCATACAACCCCCCCTGTGGACAGCCCTGGGCGTTTCTGTTGGGGAGGGGGGTTGGTGTGTTCACCTGATCGCACCCTCCTCACACAACCCCCCCCCCCCCCAAAACCAACACACCCGTGCCTCCACCTCTGTCTTAAAAATCTGGAAAAATAATTATGTTAAGGCCCCCACCTACCCTCGCACATGTACGAAGTGTAGAGCTTCAGAAATGAAAAGAAAAAAAAAACATGTGATTTAAGAATTCTTTGTTCTTTAAAGGCGGGGATGAGTTGTTCTGTTTCCGCATTTCTTTTTTAAATTGTATTTTTTTAAGAGAGTGTAAATGGCTGTAATGCGTGTGTTCAGAATACTTTTCAGTCATGAAACACCGGGTGGATATTCTTGAAAGCACTCAAGGGACTTGCATTACACCTCTATCTTCATTTCTCCGCCGTGTAATGTCGCGGTCGCCGCTCGATGCACTGGGAGAAGACTGCGCGCCAGTCCAGAGGAGACACCGCGCTAGAAGCACCAGCGAGCGTCGCGCTTATCATCCCGCCTCGCTGACACAGATAAGCCCCTGACTATGAAAATTAATCAATCGTACGCAAACAATTATTTTTAACAAGTTAAAACACTCTAATCATTTCGTAAACACTAGGTAGGTTGGCCCACTTTCATCAAAAAATTATGTTGTCAAATCTTTGTGTTTGAAAATGACAAATAATAAACATGGGGCATTCGAGGTCATATATGGATCATCAAAACATTTCTATAAATACGTTAATGCAAAAAAAATTACTTTTTTTTGTAATTTTATAAAATTTTGGGACTGAAAGATTACCGTTGGAAAGGTAACTTTGTTCTACAAGAAATATATGTAAAACATGCTTTAACTAAGTAATACACTCGCTTGAATTTAAAAAAAAATATCACTTCAGCACATTTTTATTAATTTTTAATTTACACTTATATTTCTTCAAAAAATTTTTTTAAAACAAGTAGAAAACTATGTTTTTTTTTTTTAATTATTTGTTAAATCTTAGCTCTCGTTATACGGCAAGTAGGGGGAATGGGCAGATACTGCTCCAACAAAGTATACATATGTTTATTTAATTAAATATTGAAGCTGCGATGGATGTGCATAGCCAATACTTAAGTGTCTAGTCGTTGAAACTCGAGGGCACTTGAGTATTTAAATTATTTCCTTACTTTACTGACATGCGTAGTTCTTTTTTCAGTAAATCCTCTTTGCAATCGTTAAATATTCGAGAAGGTTGGGGGGGGGGGGTGATATGTTCGGTTCTTTGTACAGAATTAAATATTTGTATATAAGTGTTATATTCAGTTCGCATAAATACACACACAGTTTTTAAAATAGGTTTACGATACGTACTTTAATTATTATTTATATAATTTTCCGTTAAAAATATTGGCTTTTGCTAAAGTATTTAGTTAGAACTGAAGGTACAGCCTGTTAATAAGTTTGCGGGACTAATGAGAGCTGAATAAAAGGGAAAAAATATTATTTTATTCTACTAGTATTATCAATTTAATATATATAGAAGAGAAAGAGAGGATGGGATATGTAAGGAATAGAGAAGGGAAGGGAAAAAGTGTGTTTGTTGGCGGGAAAGAGAGAGTGTGTGAAAGGAGAGAGAAAGAGCATGTTAGAGGGGGAGAGGATTGGATGGAAGAAGAACAAAAAGGAGAGTGGGTGAGTGTGTTCTTAATGAGAGGGTGTGTCTGTATGTTTATGTGCATGTGTACATATGTATGTGTGTGATGGAGAGAGAGAGAGGGGGGAAATGAGAGAGGAAGGAGAGGATGGAATATGGGAGGAATAGTGGAGAGGGGAAGAGGAAACGTGTGTGTGTTGTAGAGCAAGAATGAGGGAGGAGAGTTTTGGATAGGTGAGGAATAATAGAGAGGGAGGAAAAGTGTGTTTGTGTCTTATGTTGAAGAGAAAGAGAGAGTTTGTGTGTTTGTTTGTGAAAAGGGGCTCTGGTCATTGAACATACAGAATTTACAAGTCGTTATACGCGCACCATGTGCACAAAATGGATCTGTTCCGCCATTTTGAAAAGTTGCTGCCATTTTGATACCCCCAGTGGTGTGCAAAGCAACTTAAGATTGTGCCTGTGGCGCTTCCTGCCAATTTTCGGAACTATACCCTAGCGGCGGGTAACACAACTATCTCAAGAAGACACTAACGATCCTGGTATCCATTTTTTAAAATTAAAGATGTTGGAATGCTCTTCCCATCATTTTTAACATTAAAAATGGTGACACTCTTGGTAGCCATCTATAACCTGCAGGTGATATCCACATCGTTAATATTATACTTGAAATTATCTTTGAAAAATTTGTGCAATTGGAGTGCATGACTTGATGTAAGTTTTTGGACATACGCCATTGCTAAGCACTTTTTCTGTAGAAGAAAACTAAAAAAAATAAAATTCTGAATTCAGTTCTGAATTTTTTTTGGTTCAATATTTTTGTGTCGTCATAATTGTGGTTTTTTTTTGTTCTCTTAGTACATTTTTCTTTGTTTTTTTTTGTTTTGTTGACCATATTCCTGTTACGGAATATTTTGTGGTGTTTATATCCTGTTGACAACAGCATTTTTTTGCTTGATTTGTGTTTTTTGTCTTTTGGGTATTTTTATTTATTTATTTATTATTATTATTTTTGCTTTCTTCTACAGAAAAAGTGCTTAGCAATGGCATATGTCCAAAAACTTACATCAAGTCATTATACTTGAACATTTCATCTTCTCCTCCCTCCCTCCAACAACTTCCTCCCTTATCCTCCCCTCCCCCCTTCACATTCCTCTCCTCCTCACGATTAATTTGAATACCTACATTAATAATTTCCCTCGACTTTAAAATTTCTACTAACCCTCCATTCCTCTGTGTTTATATACCTGATATACTTCCCTACTCGTCAGTTGGGTGGGTGGTTGAGTGTACAAGAAGCTCGCCTCACCAACCTGAAAATCACAGGAGTGATCGTGGATCGAGTCCCAGCCGGTGCACTCAGGTTTTTTTACAAAATAAAAAAAAATACTCCCAGCGACTCCTTATCTTCCAACTTCTCAACTAACTGTTATGCCATTAATAGAGACCTGCAAATTTCGCGGACTCATTTCGTGATATGCTACAATTCAAATAATTATACCTTAGCGCTGCTTCCGCAATTGGTTCACTGTTAATCTGGAGGACTGAGGGCCAATTAGAGACCCTCACTCATAGAAGTGTTGAATCACAGACACTCGGTCGAGACGACTCACACGTCAGCAGCCAATGAACAGGTGGCATTTTTCCCGAGTGTGTAGAGTGTAGTAGAGTCTATCCTGGAGGTCATTGATTCCGCGAATTTTGCAGGTCTCTAGTCATTGAAGATGGCCTACATCCAAGCTTGACACGAGAACAGCGACACCTACCACTCAACTTCCCAACTAAGTACAGCAGTAAATTAAAAAAAATAAAAAAATATGGTAAAGAGAGAGAAGAAGGGATACGTTTTCTCCTTAGACCTTTCAATGTATTTACAAAGTCTGGAACACGTTATCACGTTGAAAAAAAAATAGTAACAAATTTAAACAAAAATTATATTCTAATCATTACATCTCAACTTCTTGGTGTAGGTTACCTGACGCCTCATTGGTCGCTGCCAATGTGAGCCTATCTTCCAACTTCTCAACTAACTGTTATGTCATTGAAGATGGCCTACATTCAAGATGGACACGACAGCAGCGACACCTACCACTGAACTTCTCAACTATGTACAGCAGGAAATTAAAAAAAAATCTGGTAAAGAGAGAGAATAAGGGATGCTGAAGAGTGGGAAGAGGGGTGACATGGTGAGAAAGTGGTGGGGGAAATGGGTGAAGAGGGGTGGAGTTCACTTGTCAACAGCAATAATCAACCAAAAAAAATTCCCATAAACGATTTATTGGCCTTAGTGGAGAGGGGGGTAAGACCACCCAGGTAGAGGGGGAGAGAACAATAGACCAATGAAACAAAATGATTGATGACTGACAGGTTTGGGGGAGGGTTAACATTGATTAATTGCCTAATTTGCATATCCTTTGTGGTGCTGTATCGGCCCGCTCCCCCTACTATGGCGACGGAAGTCGCGCGGAACGGAAATGTGTAACCACGTGCTGCTATATCTGTGGCCGATGGCGCGAACTGAAAAGTTCAAAGTAAACTTTCTAATATTGACTGTTTAATGAATTTTAACAATATGGACAGTATTTTAATAAAATTCTGTGTCGAAAATCAGGTTCCTTTTGTCGGATCTGTTTCATTATATAGTTTAAAATTTCGGTCTGCCAATCGAATGACCCGATGGTCGACTCAGCTGCTCCGGCAGCGAATTCTAGCGGCGGGTGCTTAAACTACGTGTGATTCGCGTCCATAAATGCAATTGAAAACTAAATTATGCGTGTATTTATCACCTTTGACATTTTTTTTTTCTTCAAAGAATTTTACTTTCGTATTATAAAGTGTATTTGCAACATTCCCGAGATGAGATGTACATTTCAATGCGTGACAGTTCGGTACGTAAATTAATTTAGTGTTGATGTGTGTGTGTGTGTGTTTGTGTGTGCTTACTGGGGGTGACAGATCTATGAGTCGCAGTCCGCTCGGAATGAGTGACAGTTCTGATAAACGGTCGCTTGCTCGCAGCTGCCTATCTTGCGAGAGCACACTCTCTCTTCGTCGACAAGTTCGGCAAAACGTCAGCGAAGCACAAAGCTATATTCATCCCCCCCCTTCCCACTCCCAAACACACACACACTTTTTCCCCGTGCAACTGCTGCATCAGATGGAAACTCGATATTTTGTTTACACGTCACTGTCAATCTGGAAGGTTTCTCCCCCCCCCCCCCTCACATGCGAGAGAGAGAGAGAGAGAGAGAGAGAGAGAGAGAGTTCATCGAGTCGCGAACCGAAATTACGGACAAGTTAAACCCGTCGTGTGCCTATTTGTCGCATCACGTAGCGGGACTTTTTTTTTTTTTTGCTGACGTGAATGCGCATTATAAATCAAGATGCCAGAGTATAACAAAAAAAATACAATAGTATATTCGATTTGCGCATATTATATAGTGTTTGTGTCATTTTTAACAGTTTTTTTTAAAAAGTATATTTAAGAGTTACTACGTGTAATAGGCAAGTTTTTTGGAACGTTCTATTTCGGGTGACTCATCTAGTTTGAGAGCAGATATTGGACTTAAGCGTCTTTTTTTTGTTTTTAACGTATAAAAGTATGAATTTGGAAATCTACTTGCGCCCGTAGGCCGAAGTTTTATTTCCCTTATTTATTTCTTGCTGCTTTCGTCTAGAAAACAAAATACCGGCGCACGTTTCCCGGGGCTCTCAGTCAGTCCTTGTGTGATCGATGCGTGACGGCTTCTGTCGACGTGAATAATTCAGAATCTTCGTCTGCCAATCACAGGCAGCGCATGTGGTCGCTGGGGCGACACCGGCTGGCTCCACGCGCCATGCACCGAACTGGTGTGACGGGCTTAAAACCGTGACTCTAACATTCTGCGCTTAAAAATTAAAAACTAATTAATGCCCGCATGCGTTGCTATGCCTTTTCATATTTTTTTTCGACGTGACAACGTCTGATAAATCGATGAACCCCGGCTGCACGCACGAAAAAGGATGACTCATTGTCCCGTTACGCTCATTGTACGCTTGCGCCGCATCTATCTCTCTTCCACTCGATTGGAACAACCATCGATTTGACTTTTTCGAGGCACATTAAACTTGAAACACTCCCATTCGTTTCCTACTTTTCCTATCATCGTCCTATCCTTAACAGAATAACACAGATTGGAAGAAGTTAAATAGCAAACACGTATAAAAGTTATAGTTAAAATAATCTGTTCGTTAAAGTAATAAACATATTTGAATTAATGAGTGCAAATAAAAGTAAATTTATCAATTAAATTGTAGATTTCATTTCACTTTTTCTTTGTATCCATACAAAATAGTGATAATTCAATAAAAATGATTCAATTTTATTCATAGAAGTATGCAATCATTTCATCAATGTTTTGTTGTGACGTTGTCACGTTAAACTATCGTCCGTAAACCGACTTTATAGACAACCAATTATTATTTTTTTAACTTTTATTCTCCTTCTGGCAAATACTCCCATGATTGTAAGAGTCTCAGACACTTTTTTTGTCGATTCAGTCAGGAAAGTTACGTCACACACAGTAACGCACGTAACTGCAATGCAAACATTTTTTTTCTTTCCCCTAGTGAAAAAAAAGGGGGGTAGGGGGTATCAAAAACCCGACGTTTGTGATGAAATTCGGATACGCCCTGTCGATCGTCACTCACTCAATTTTCGCTTATTTATCTTCCCAGTCCGGGCCGGCATCAACGGTGTGAGTGTTTCCGCGTGGCATCGGATGGTTTTTTTTTCTTCTCATCTGCATCGCAAAATCGATGCTGGTTATCCCCCCTTGTTAGCATCGTTTCCCTTCAGCCGTCGTCCGCGGTCTTTGAGGGTGGGAGGGGGGTTTTAGGTGTGTGTGGGGGGGAAGGGGGGTTTAGGGGAGCGGTAACCGAGTCATGGCTTCCTCCTCCAATTAGGTGCGCGGAGCGGTTATTTCTGACGTCGGCATCTTCTACTTTGCGGTGTCGTGCTGACGATGGTGGAAAACAGAGACAGAGATAGAGGGTAGTTTCTTGCCCACGGGGGAGGTTTGTGAGAAAACGAGACAGAGAGAGAGAGAGATAACGGGTTATAGAGACTCTCGGTTTTATTTTTTGGGTTGGGGGGGGGGGGAGAGAAGGAGAAGGAGATGGTTGTAAGGAAGTGAGTCCCGTTAGAAAGAACAGAGAAAACCATTATTGCAAAAGAGCTGGTGAAAGTTTGAGAGGAATTGTCCTGTTTCCCTTTTAACAAACTCTATCTGATGGCATTATTCCCGCAGTTATTGAATCACATCTTGTTTCGTTTTTTTTTCTTCTTTTTTTTTTCCGGGAAGCACCGAAGTTGGAAGTTTCGTGAAACTTCCAGGAGTGGGGCACTCGATGTGGTATCAAGTAGAGAGTCAGACGGTTTGCGAGAGACTTGTCAAAACCTGCAGTGGTGGAACCGAGGTTGGTTTACTTTACTGAAGAAGCCGGGATGTATGTATGCGTCGGTGCTTCAGCTATTCAAACTACAGATGGCAGCCTATTTGGCGTGTCTGCATCACAGGACAACACTCGCACACTCTGCATGCTCGGGCGAACGTCGCTTTTTTAATGGGGCTAACTTGTAATTCGGTACTTATTTGATTGAAAGATGTGCCCACATACTATTATGGGCCCCTTACCCCCTCTCGCAATTTCACAGTCACGTGCTACATTATAATTGCATTGTTATTTCTTACCTACACTCTTTTTTAGAATATTATTCAACCTGAAAATACAGGGTAGGCCTATAATTATTGTTACCATTTTATAAGTTCAAACTAAGCTTTATACCTATATATAATATAATCTTAATATTAAAATAACCACAGCGGGTATGTATATTTATTTCACACACTGCGATAAAAAATTAAAATAGTTACAGGAAAATAAAATTAGGATCTATGTAAATCATAGACACTGGCTGCAAAATAAGACTACTTAACTTAATAACAGGTTTTTCGAAATTTCTTCGGGCTAAAATCATCACTTACATCGGGAAAGTCAATATTCGTGGCCAATTCATTCTCAATTGCTGAATTGCTAAATTATAATAGTTAAACATTGAAAAATAAACAGGGGTCCACCCAGCCCCAACCTTTATGGGAGCCATGACCTCAGTTTTACCCATAGTCCTCCATACTTAACCAATAGCATAAGCTGTGATTATTTGAATAGCATATCACGAAATAATCCGCGTAATTTTTCCAGTTTCTACTCATTGCAAAATTAACGATTACTTTTATTTGCAATTACTTAACAATTAATTTTATCCCTCCCGTTTTCGAAGTGATACATCTTTAAGCGCGTCATGAAAAAAAAAATTGGTTGTCTGTAAAGTCGGTTTACGGACGATAGTTTAACGTGACAACGTCATAACAAAACATTGATGAAATGATTACATAGTTTTATGAATAAAATTGAATAATTTTTATTGAATTATCACTATTTTGTATGGATACAAAGAAGGAGTGAAATGAAATCTACAATTTAATTGATAAATTTACTTTTATTTGCAGTCATTAATTCAAATATTTTTATTACTTTAACGAACAGATTATTTTAACTATAACTTTTATACATGTTTGCTATTTAATCCTCCGCGTCAGTCCAGCATCTATTTGTTTGCCTGAACAGACCACTGGTTCCTATTTTGCGAGGAAGAATGGTGTTTCCAGTCTGCGAGTGCCGAGACACGGGAACTAAATTCTTTTGCTGTGGCACGCCATTTTACTAGAAACCAGTTCAGTAGGTTTGGCATTTAACCCCAATATTTTTTTTTTTTGGGGAGGGGAGGTAGGTGCGATTTTTGGTTTTGACGTGAATACGTCTTTGAAATTGCTTCCGTAGTGGTAGGCAATTTAAAAAAAAAAACGAATGGTAACAAAATCGGGGGATGCAGTTTGGTGTTGCAGCTACATATGTATCATCTCCATCACGAAATTTAATTACAACACTGGATAGCTAAAGGATCAAAGAATTCGTTACGCTAAGTGAGGACTGTGACGCATCGCGCGCGGTGGAGGGGGAAGCGCCGCGATTTTGAGGTCATTTTGCTGCGTTTTCGAGATTTCCATTCAGTATAACTTTTGACTCGGAGAAGCTACGACGTTCGTTTGGGTTTCAACCGTCAGCTCTCGTCAAAAGCTATCGATTTCATATATAACGTATTAGCGTAAAATAGTTACAGTGAATATACTACATGGTGTTAAAATAATAAAAATATATAATCAAAAATATATAATGTCGTCCTATACGCGACTTCTTAGTGTTCAAACATAATTATGACATGCATAAAATAGCGTATTTTATACTTTGTATAGAAAATATTACCTGTTACGACACGTATTCACGTACAACACACGGCCGTGTCCATGACACAGCCACACCCCATTTTTTTGGGAATGGAGGTAGGTGGGGATTTGTTGTTTCTAATACACGCTGACGTGCACACAGAGCCTAAACTGGACACACACACACTCTCCGTCCACGAAGCTGGGCAGAAGAAGCACTGGCGCTCGTAAAGTATACTTTTCTCGTGCCTCTATTAATGGGCGCCGTTCAAAATGCAATCCGGGAAACGCATTTAAGCTTAACATCGTCTGTTATATTTTTTTTTCGTTCCGAGATTGGTGTCGGGATGTGATTTGCACACATATAGGACGTACTTGCAATTTTTTTTATTTCGCGTGTGAAATTTTTTTCCTCCCCGTTTTTGCAATTTTTTTTTTCTGTACGCGCGCCTGCTTTTAAACCGCGCTCTCTCCATAAGCGCATGCGTTCTGAACGTGGGGGAGGGGGGAGGTGCGCTTCATAAATATTCAGCTATTGTAATTTGTGGGGGGGGGGGGGAAAGTGGAGAGAGGAGCGAAATCCTATTTCGCCACAATTCTGCGCGCGTTTCGCGACGCGTGTGGCATATATTTGCCCGGTGACGGTTGGTGATGGCTGGGGGGGGGGGAACCCCGGTGGGAACTGAGCGAAGCTGTGATGTATGTTTCAAACCATGCAAGTGCTGCAGCTAGTGGAGTGAGTGTGGGCATTTCGTAGCATGCACGCACGCACAAATAAAAAAAAAAACAATGGAGTGTGGCTGTGTCATGGACACAGCCGTGTGTTGTACGTGAATACGTGTACGTAACAGGTAAATATTTTCTATACAAAATAAAAAATACGCTATTTTATGTATTTTATAATCATGCTTGAACACTAAGAAGTCATCATCCACTTGCATAATTTCAACCGCCCCAGCTGCAGATGTAGGAAGATTCGAACCATCGCCCACCACCAACGTGGGCCAATCAGCGATCAGTGTCCGTCGGACACAATTTAGGACATTGCAATTGTGGACGGGCCTTTAAGGAGCCCGCCTAGTCAGGACGTATCTGTGTCTGGCGAGGCGGGATGATAAGCGCGACGCTCGCTGGTGCTTCTAGCGCGGTGTCTCCTCTGGACTGGCGCACAGTCTTCTCGTCGTGCATCGAGCGGCGACCGTGACATCACACGGCGGAGAAATGAAGATAAAGGTGTAATGCTAGTCTCTCGGGTGCTTTCAAGAATCTTACGCGGATTTTTCATGCCTAAATATTATTTTAAGCGTTTAAGCCGTTTTCACTCAGCGTTTTCTTAAATGCTTTTCGGATATCTTGAGTAGTTTTCAAATCGCGTTGGTTTTTCTGAAGCTCTGCGCACTGTATGTGCTCCCAGGTAGGCGGTTGCCGTAGTAACCAAATCCATATTTCGAACAATAATTTCTCGGGGTTTACGTTTCCGAGCGGGTAGAGTAAATGTTTAGCTTATCCGAGTTTACGTGGCGCCATTTTCGAGAGGGCATTTCGCCGCTGGTTGCCCAGGGATTTGTTTGCCCCCTTCCTAACATTTTTTATTTATTTTTTACCACCCATCCGCATTCCGGAACGTGACCGTTTGACCCCATCCCCCCACCCTCCCTGAATTCTCTCCTGAGTTTCACCGGATTGCATTCCGGGAGCCCAACACCCCCTGCCCCGAGGCTTGTGTTCAGACTGGGACTTTTGGCTTGTGTTTGGCTGTTCCATCTTCACGCCATTTCTCTGGTTCGCTGGTTATGCCAAAGTTTCCTTTGGACACCAGCTACCAAAAACAATGCTACAAGGAAATATTGTAAGTTTGTACAACACATTCGTATTTTTATTTTTGCATATATTAAATACGTTTTTGGAAACAATAGTAAATATTTTTTGTCGCTCTTAGAAAAAAAAGATGCACAATTTTAAATTTTGATCGATGTTCCATACAAGAATACTTTTTTTTTAAATCACAAATAATAATCTACAAATTAATAATTGGACTTTTATTTTGTTGTATCATGCTTATTAATGTGCGCAGTTATTACTGGAAAGCTATTCAGGGAACGGTTTACAAATAACTTTAACTATTGGAGGTTTTAGGACTACACAAAGCATTGATGCCCGGGCAAGAATCCGAACCCAGTATTACTACAAACAATTTGTGTAGCTCTTTAGTTGCTTTTATGTAAATGTAACAGATTTTCAAATATCTCTAATGATACATGATTTTTTCAGTTCTGGACAGTTCACAGGGATGAGAGCCACATCCAAACAGTTCCTAAGTTCTCCCAAGTTTGCCGATCGCTCGTGAAAATCTTAAACAAATTATTGAAATTACATTTACAAAAACTGTAAATAATATTTGAAAATTAAAAAGTATCAATGCAATTATTCGTCAATGTTTTCTTATGACGTTATCACGTAAAATTATCGTCCATAAACTGTCTTTACAGACAACCCCCCTTTTTTTCTTTGAATAACACAAATTTGGTTTAATTCGTAATAAAGTTTATTTTTCGAGGAACTTAATTTTTTTTCATTAAGAATTTAATTTAATTTTTATTAAAAATGCGCCAATTTTTATTAAAATACATATACCAGCTTGAATCATGTACCAATGAATAATTTGCTTATGTTGGCTGTTTATAAAGAAATGTGTAACTCTTCAAGGAATTAATTTTTATCTTTCGGTTCTTTTAAGACAATATGTCTGTGTTTTGATTGTTATCGCAATGTTTTGACGAGAATATCTTGTGAACTAGCAGCCCGCCTATCAAGGAACTTCCCCTCCACTTTGTAACGGAAACAAAATACAAACGAATGAGAGAGAGAGAGAGAGAGAGAGAGAATACAGCGCGTGACCTTGAGACAAGCGATACTACAGCGCTCTAGCGTGGGAGCTTGGAACCACGAGTACCTTCTGCTTGAAAGAAGAGCCATCTAGCGGGGGAGCATGCAACTACTTCAGTTTTGGATCCGATGATTGGCAGAATAAAAGCGTATCCCCTCGCGACTTCCATACATTATATATTATATATTCAATGCTTGAATCCCACGGCATGCGTCTCTCCGACATCGCGAACTAGACTGTCCTGTCTGGCCGCCTGGTGCAGCGAACATAGCGAACATCGCGAACATAGCGAACATAGCGATCATAGCGAACATAGCGTAGCTGTCTGTGTGGCCTTGGTTTCAGCGTATTCTTAAATTCTGACGATCTTCGCACCGTGTGTGTGTGTGACTGAAGATCTTCGCACCGTGTGTGTGTGTGTGTGTGTGTGTGCTCAGGTAGGCGATGGTTTTAATGCAATCTATGTGAGATGTTTAGTTTGCAAGCGCAGAACATTTCAGAACCTGTGTGAAGTGCCCCGCAGAAAACTTTGTGAAGGAGGTGTGCAACTCTATCTTCCGTGTTTGTATCGAGGTATCGATTCGCGTCGCTCTCGACCATGCAGACATAACGCGGGACGATGTTATGGCGATACTTGTCTTTTATCGCGGACGTTTACACGGCGACACGAGCGAATGAACTCAAGTGCTACTGCTTCCTCGTGGTTTTTGCTGTTTTAGACATAATATTCTTATGGATAGTCTGTTCGTAAATAAAATACAGATTTACATTTTCTAATAATGGTATGCAATGTTAAAAATGCGGGTTTTTTTTATGTGTAACATCTTAGTTGTCTGTTTACAGCATTTTGTTGGAACGGAAATTCTTAATTATGGTACTGCCATCTGGGGCGGATGGCGCTAACCAGTGTTCACAAAGCCAAATGGAAACTTTATAGTATTAGATATTTAATGAATTTTAAAAAGATGGGAGGTATTTTAATAAAATTCCTTGTGGGAAAATCAGTTCCAAAGCCGGTGTTTAATATTTTTTTTTTTCAAGCCTCGAGGCGAATCTTCAGCAACTTCCAGACAGCTCCCGACGAATTGAGTGCACCGCTCAAATCCTAAATGGCATGCATCATACGTCCAAACAGGAGAAAGCAGCCGATGAAGCCAGCAGACTCCCAAGTTCCGTCGGTGGGGGCGTGAGACGTGATGTGCGCATTCCCCCTCCCCTCCCCCCCGCAGACTCCGGACAGACAAGCTTCAAGCAGGGGGTGATGCAGGAAAGAACCGAGAGAGGTAGCACCGACGGCGTCCAGAAGACATCTCCCCAGTGGGTACCATCAGCAGAGCGCGTTGCTGGCCCGTGCAGACCAGTCTCCGAAACCACGAGGTCAATCATGGCCTGACTACAGTCTCGTCGATGCACATTTCGTCTAAAAGAGAAGCACATTTGGAAGCATATCGTGGGCTTAGTGGAAAAAGTCGGTAAGTCCAATTTCTGGAAAATGACTGTTAGTTCACTTACCAAGTTTTGCTTGCCTAGAATAGCGTTATAACGGACTTGCCGAAATAAAGCTAGGAGAAAACGTCCACAATCATTCATTATTTGGACTTCCGAACGTTTTCTTAGCGAAGATATTGCCCTTACAACTTCATCTGTGAAGTTAACTCATTTTCACAAAAAAGTGGACAACCAACTTTTTCCACTAAGCCTACGATATTAAAACAATAAGTATATTTTGAAAGCACACTCGATAAAAATAAAGAACATTTGGAAGCACAGTCAAAAAAAGGAACAACATTTGGAAGCACACTCGATAAAAAAAAGAGCACATTTCGAAGCACAGTCCAAATGCAAAAAAAAGGAAGCATATTTGGAAGCACATCAAAAAAGGAAGCACATTCCGCAGCACAATCAAAAAAGGATACACATTTAGAAGTACAATAAAAAAGAAGCACATGTAAGCACAATCAAAAAAGGAAGCACAGTCCAAAAAGCAAGCACATTTGCAAACAAATTCTACAAAATGAAAGCACATTTTGAACCACACTCGATATGACACAACATTTATAAGAAAAAATATAAAAATTGAAGCACATTTGGCAGCACTAGCAAAAACAATAAAAGGAAGTACATTTGACGAATAGGAAGCTGTTTTATGAGATCTCGGTTTTAGAAAATAGATTTCGAGGAAAAAAACAATAATTTTTAAAATCAAAAAATATATATTTTTTAATTTTATGCAGATGCAGGTAAAACAAACAAGTCATTATTGTATGTACCAGCTTTCCTCAGTTCTTTGAAGATGAAGGCATCTTCGTTGATGTACGAGTGGTTTCCTCCATTAATTGATGCCAGTAGCAACCTCAGATGATCGACCAATATTTTCAGATTATCCCATGACGAATAATTAATCTCTTCTGCTGCCATATTCTTCCTGAAATAATTATTATTAATATTGTTTAGATCTCTGAAGTCTTCTGTTTTATCTACAGCTTCAAATTCACTAATGCCATTGTCTTAGAAGTCAGCGTCTTCACCTGAATTACTGACAGAATTCTAACTCGCTGATGTCTGAAGCTTCTTCGTCGTCTTCAAGCTGTTTTTTAAGTCCATTATTTTAACTAAGTACAGAGAATCTATTTGAATTCGGCTTGACTGTATCCTCACTTTTCACGGTGATGATACTTATATTGGTTTCTGTCTTCTTTAAACCGCCAGCATCCTTCAATTTAAGTTCTTTGTCGAGATCAGGAGAGCTATGAACATAATCACGTGCAAGACAAGGAAGATAATATACAACATGAAGCACACTCTTCTTTTGAATAGCAGCTTCATCGCCGTCCTCTCTTGTAAGTGGTTTTGGCTTTACAAGTTCTGCTATTTTTTCTAAGCTCTCTCTTCGTGTAAACGACTTACTATGCCGAACACAACTTAATAATTTTGTGTAGTGGGTTTATAACAGTCATTCTTCTCGTGTTGTCTACCATTCTTGATCAATTCCTTGCTGCAGAACTTTCACCTGTGTCCTTTCGATACAGCTGCAGGCAACGAACCAGGATCCAAATTATCTTCTGAGACAAATACCAGATGAAAATTGAGAGTTTTAATTGGAACAATGACTTAAAATATAAATTTTTAATATTTGGCCAGCGAGAGCTAATTTATCTCATACAAGAAACTTGTCGCACGTAGTTTTCGATTCCTGCCAACATATGTCGCCACGTGTTGTTTTGAGCTGTATTCTTTTTTGGGATGTGGGATGCTCACTCGCTATTGGAAAGAGGAGGTCTTCGCTAGACAACAAGGAGAAGGTGTTACTCAGGTGCGTCAAGGCATGGAAATAGACCGTGCCAGGGACCGGACGTAGCCCTAGTGCCGCTTTTGGCCACCGCTGCGCTAGTGTGGTTATACAAAAGGAATGAGTTGGGGGGGGGGATGTTGTAATTGTAGCAGCATGTAGCGCGTGTAAACATCGGGCCGAGAACGCCCGGCGGTGCTTTATCGCCTGAGGTGCGCTTCAAGCGGGGAATAAGGACCACAGTTGCGGCAAGCCCACGTCCCTTCAGAGACCTCTCTTCCCCCCCCCCCCCTCTCCACCCATAAGGGTGGTGGGGGAGGGAGGAGGCATGAATTAAGAGCCCTACGGCGCTCCTGCTCTGTCCTTCCCTCCCTCCGAGATTGCCAGACGTGCAATTTTCATGGCACGTATGCCATTATCGTGGTACTCGTACCACTATAATGGTACTCGTACACTTTCACCTAGCCATGTGTGCCATGTTTCTTAATTTACAGATGGAGCATAAAGTCCGATTATAGACAAGAAGGGTGAAGCCGGAAAGGGGGGGGGGATTTCAGTGTACTGCACGTACCAATATGGCGGTGGTTTGTCGACCAGTGGCGTACACAAAAGGGGGGTTGGGTTTGGGGTTAAATATCTTTCTCTAAAGTTATTAAAAAAATGTATGCACGTTGAGAAAGAAAATGTAATTGCCCCAAATCCTTGTTTGTTGTGGTCGAAAGTTTTTTTAATACAAGTATGTTAAAATTATATATGTTTTATATATATGGACACAATAGCATCCGTAATTTCGCACAAATCACTTCCAGACTGACATATAGAGTATATAAATTCTAAAATCTCGGTCAGGTTTGGACCAAGAGGGTAGGATTGGGAAGGTTAAAAAAAAATCACTCTTGACTCCCTTCATAAGAAAAATGTTATGTTAAGCGGGAGCATAATAAATCTCAGTTTAAAAAAAATGCTTGTGTTGCTCAGAACACGTGATGGAAGTGTAACATCATTGGCAAATCAAACCTCGACCCGTAAGTGCTCTCTTGGTATCCCTTCGACGTCAGAAATATATATATATATATAAATATATTGGTTGTCTGTAAAGTCGGTTTACGGACGATAGTTTAAGGTGACAACGTCATAACAAAACATTGATGAAATTATTGCATACTTTTAAGAATAAAATTGAATCATTTTTATTTTAATAATAAAAGAATAAATACTTGAAATTATGCTAGTAATCAGATTTTTAAAATTCAAAAATAATTAACCTTTATTGCCGAAATTGTTTTTGTAATAAGCAATGAAAACCACATTAACGTTTCACTTCACTTTATAAACAGTCGACGAAATAGTTCACGTGTAGATGTAAGTTGTGTGCTGCCGCTGTCTTTCTTCTCCTCGGACGCATAGGCCAATCGAGTGGAAGAGATATAGATGCGGCGCAAGCATACAATGAACGTAACGGGACACTTTTCGTGCGTGCAGCAGGCGTTCATCAATTTATTAGATGTCACGTCAAAAAAAAAAAAAAAACAATGTTTGAGGAATCGTTGCATTAAAATTCGGCCTCGAAATTTTACTCTAATCGCGGCCAAAGAAGTTTCACATGAAGGGAGGAAAAAAAAGCTTCATGCTGTAATGTATAATTTTGAAGCCTTGTCTCGACCCAAAGATATCCCAACCACGGCAGGGGCACATATAAAAAGCCACCAGCTCCGTGGTTGTTGGTGCCCCCGGCCGTAAGGGTGTCCCCTTACCCAGGCCCCTGTGTGCCGCGCGACCTAACGAGATCTGCCCCGGCTCCGGCGTCGCAAAGGGCGGCCGCCCAATTAGCGGGCGGCGGTAATTACCGCGTGGCGCCGCCTGCCCGGGACGTCAACAACAACTAGCCCCCCCCTCCCTCCTCCTTCAATCACGTGGTCGTGAAGTGGTTTGGGTGGGGGGGTTGGGAGTTACGATGTTCCGCCCCAGCGCCCACTGCCAGCAAGGCGCCGGGGCCCTAAGGGTTGCAAGTCCCGTTCCAGGTTCCAAGTTCCATGTTCCAGGTCATTGTTTTATATTCACGTTCCGTTCAGTTAGACCCGCCTGGCTCTTTGAGTAACGGAACTTTCACAAAATGCATGTGTGTGTGTGTGCATACATATATATAATAGCATACTTTTTGCATAAGTTTCATTTTTAACGGTATTGTGCAGTATGGATAAGGACAATGAAATTGAATGTCAAACTGGAAGTTTTCAGGTTTAAGTCCATTTTACTGGCTTGATTTCTTTCCGAAAAAAAAAAATATCTGTATCCGTGCTGGCGAGGCGGGATGATAAGCGCGACGCTCGCTGGTGCTTCTAGCGCGGGTGTCTCCTCTGGACTGGCGCGCAGTCTTCTCGTCGTGCATCGAGCGGCGACCGTGACATCACACGGCGGAGAAATGAAGATAAAGGTGTAATGCAAGTCCCTCGAGTGCTTTCAAGAATCTGTACCTTTTCTTTCATGCCCAAAATGACCCTGAAAACACATTTTGTAGCCTTTTTAACTCTTTAAAAAAAACACAGTTTAAAAACTTCATCCGAAATCAAAAGTACTTTTCGGCCCTCAGTGGATCCTTGAATGCTTTTCGTAAACAGTCGGTGGGGTCAGCTAAGTTATGACGATTCTAAGCTATGTGGTTCAGCGTTATTTTTTTTTCCAAGTTAAGTGTTTCTGTGTTATGATATATATTCTTTATCAATTTTTTAAGTGTATGTTTTTGAAGTTATGTGTTTCTAAGTTATGATCGTTCCAATTTACGACAGTTACAAGTCAGATAGTTCTAAGTAACGACAGTTCTAAGTTGAGTGTTTCTAAGTTATGTGTGGATCCCTGCTGCTGGGGGGACGCCCTCCCCATCTAACTGTGACGCAGGCTCCTCAGGGCTAGACTTGTTGACTTGTTGACTTGTTGACTTGTTCGCCGTCGACTGCCGTCAGCTCCTAGGAGCGCGCGGGAACTTCGCGGCCTCCGAGTCGCGGCTGGCGGGGAGGCCAAGTGCGAAGTTACCGCGTTAAATTTTCATTTTTCGCCCTACTCCCCCCCCCCCCCATTCCGGGGGGGGGGGCACCCTACGCGTCCCATCTCTCTCCCGCCGATAACTTTATTCGGAAGTTTCGGGGGAACGCGAGGCATCGTCGCGGGCGTGAAATACTGCCGCCTCGGCTCGGGAAGTTCACAGGTGACTGCGCCTCCTCTTCTTCTTACCCGCCGCGCCTTCTTTTTTTACCCACGCCGCGCCGCCTTTCTCCTCTCTCTCGCGGTTATCACTTCTCCACCGCGCCACCGCCTGGCAATCGGCTTTCTCACTCCCTGTCTACATCCTCCTTCCGCTGCTTTCTTGTGCAGACGTCTTGTCTACCTGCGTGTGCAGAGCTTCAGAAGACACCGCGCGTCCTGGAAACTGCGGTCTGATTACGGGAAGCATTTCGGAACGCGGAGGTGCTTCTGTTTTCGTGGAGTGTAAAATGGCTCAAACGCGTGTATTCAGAATAATTATTAGGCGTGAAACACCCGGTGCAGATTCTTGAAAGCACTCAAGGGACTTGCATTGCACCTTTATCTTCACTTCTCCGCCGTGTGATGTCACGGTCGCCGCTCGATGCACGACGAGAAGACTGCGCGCCAGTCCAGAGGAGACAACCGCGCTAGAAGCACCAGCGAGCGTCGCGCTTATCATCCCGCCTCGCCATCACAGATACGCCCCTGACTAGTAGGACCCCTTAACGGGGTGATATCCTAACTTATTTTGTTTCTATTTTTACTTTTTTTGTACATGATTTTAAATAAATGCATCATATAATGGTATGTAGTAGGTTATAGACATATCTATAATATAAAAATGAATCGCAAAATGTGTTGGTAAGCGCATAACTCAACAACACCTGGACCAATTTGGCCAATTTTTTTTTTTAAATCTTCGTTGAAGTTCAAAGATGGTTTTTACGGCGAGAAAAATTCAAATAATTGCCGGAAAAACCCTAAAACCAGCCCTTTTCTTTTTCCCATACAAACGTTTTCTAACTAAAACGAGCACTCATTGTTGTTTAAACCATGTAGGTATGTTCCTAACGTCAAAGAGTCAATTTGCACTTTATTACCTCTGTACAAAGTTCAATCATATCTATCAAAACAGTGTGCGTTGGAGCACAGATAAAAAAAAAATAAACCGAAATCGAATAGTTCAATTTGGTCGGCTTCGCGACTTTTACTTTAAAATGCATCAGTTTTCAAGTCATTACATCAGTCAAACAAAACCAGCGTTACCAAAAGTATTTCATAAGTTTAATTTTTTATTATTTCATTTCCCTATTTTAAATACGGCTTGAAGGATTTGACTCCAAGTCATATCAAATTTTAAAAAAATTTAAACAACAACAAACTGTCAATGTCAGTGTTTTTTTTCTTGGATTTTAGGTTACCTACCCTAATGAGTTTGCTTTTGTCAACTTATACATGAAACAAATTCTTACCTATATAGTGTTTTGTGCAGTGTTTATTTACCTATGATCGCTAATTATTGCATGTGACAAAATAATCTATAATATAGATATGCCTCCTATTAGACGAATCAATTTAGGTAGAAGAACCCGAATTGCTACAAACCAAGCTAATTACCGATCTAATCATGCAATACAATGAAAATAAAAATTATTATGTTCACATGATTAACAATAAAGAGATTACTTTTTTTATTTATCTTTTTATTTATATTTTTTATTTAATTATATTTCTTATTTACAACACCCTATCACCAGGGTGACGGTTCTGTTCAGGAGAATTTTTTGCCCCGACTATAAAATATGTAGGAACAAAAAATTGTCACATTACAAATCATTTTGACAGGACTTTGTTGCAATTTAATTAGGCAGTACGAAGTCTGCCGGGTCAGCTAGTATTCCTAAAAAAAAGGAAGTCCTTATTTTATAGTTTTTATGAAACTAAAAGCAACTTTTATTTCAGGACTAGCATACGCTGAAAGCATGATATCATGTAGTATACCATTTTAGATCAACTGTTTGTATGTAGCCTTCGTTCTAAATCTCTTTATTGACAGTATTTAATTTGTCAAATCAATTAAAATATATATATATATGTTTTCCCAAAATCATTAAAAGCTCATTGTACACATTCCACCAAACGGACGTACATTCACAAAAAAAAAAAGTGGTTGCACATTTAATGAAAAGGAAGCACATTCACCAAAATGTACGCACATTAGACAAAAAAAAAAGACGCATATTTACCAAAAAAAATGACGCACAGTTAACGAAAAGGACGCACTTTTGACAAAACTGACGCACGTTAACGAAAAGGACGCACATTCACCCAGCATCGCCTAATCGGATCACCGCAGAGGGACGGGCGCTCCTTGTCCGGGAGGTTTGAGGGGAAAGGGGGGGGGAGGGCTCTCCGGGACCCTTCGCTGGCAGACCGGCCTGCCTCTTTACCTCGTCTCTAGCGTCCTCGTAGCAATATATCCAGTACAAGATGCCTTTGTGTAATCTCCACACAAACACCACGGGGCGCGCCGCCTGCTCCGCGCGACCGTGGTAGTTGTGTGTTCCCAAGGAGTTAAGCCCTTTGTCCCCGGGTCCGTAAACTGCGGGAATTTATCGTCGGAATGTAAGCACCAACCTGCTGTAAAGTGGCCTGCAAACTCAAATTTGCTATCTGATGCGAGCTTTATCACCGGGATTACTCGTCGTTAGGACTCTGCTTCGCCCGCCATTTTGGAAGTTTTTGTTTTGTTGTTTATTTTATATTTTGAATAACCACCCGCCTCAGATGCGATCTACTAATGTGTACTCATTTATATTAAATATCAATAGTCATATTTATTAAATAAGTACTTACAAGCGTCAAGTTCTTGTAAGTGCTCGGTATTTGCAGCAATTTTATGTATATACTAACATGTACATCCCATAACTAAAAATATTTATTTTTTTGAAACAATTTTTACATCTTTTTCCTTATGAAACAGCACAAACAGATTTTGTTTAGAAGATATGCGCGAAATGGCTACGTAGCGCTCAACGCTAAAATAATTTTTCTTTTTGTAAGGTCATAATTCTGTATTGCATTAGTTTGATGTATCACGCCATGTATAAGTGCTTTAGAAGCATCTTTGTGACTTGATTATAAAACATCGAGATTTTTTTCTATCTTTAAATTTCATATGGATGTATTATACAACTAACCTTCTAGAAGAAGTAAGTGAACAGACAGACGCTGATAGTGACTTCGTGTTATACTATTTAGATATGAAGCAATGTTCCGCAAACGGGACTGTGAATGTACGACATAGTTATGGATGTGCATTTAAGCAAAAATTTTGACTATTAATATTTGAGTGACATTTTACAGCTGACAGATAACGTGTAGAATTTATCATGTGCAAAAAAATACAACAAAAAGAAAAAGAGACATGTCATGCATACGTAGTAAAAGATACGTAATAATTGCAACGGAACAACAAATAATTATTTAAAAAATGTGATAACCCACAGACACTTTATGTATACAGTTATTCTTTATTTCTGCGACAATGCTACATACTTCTTACATTTTTAAAATATGTTCAGGTTTTTTTTACAGAGACCTCAAAATTGTTTCTAAATTATGGTTTACGTATCTCGAAGAAATTATTCAGTCGAAGGTGACAAAACTTCCAGACTTATACAATATAGGCTGAGTCTGAATTCTACGAAAAACGTCGTCTGAAAGTTCATCACGACAAAATAAGTTGAATCGAGTGTGTGTGTGCGTGTGTGTGTGACATGGTCTTAAGAGCACCCCAAGGCTGGTACACATCTTTGATGTTGAAGCCGAACAAATTGTTACTATAAATAATAAAAAAAATATTTACGATTGAATACAGAGCAATTTAATTATGTAATATCTTCGTTTTCATAATGTTACTTTGTTAATTACAATATTGAAAAATTATTTTACAAAGTACAGAAACGAAACTTACTCCTTCTTTGTATCACCTAAATTCAAGGTCCAATAAAAAAGTTTTGCTTAGAATACATTCATATAAAACACGCCGCAAAAAAAAAATATGTAGAAAATAAAGGTGTCAACCCCAATTATTACAATGAAATAATTTGGGAGCTTTTTGATCTGCGCACAGAAGAGGCAGTCATACAGAATTCTGGTGGTTCCCTTGAAAGAGAGAGAGCGTGTACCCTTGTTGATTGCTTATTATCTACGCTCAGTTGAGTGTGTCCTTACTGTCTGATTGGTTCCGCCATGTTGCTCATGGCTCACAGTTAGTTATTCTCTGAGGGTCTGTTGATGCGTCGGACGAGAGTTTTTTTTTCCCGGCGTAGCCAATCATTTTTTGAGAGCACGGTAATTTTCCAAGAGCAAACAATTTTTTTTTTTGTTCGTTTGGTCTCGTGGCCATTTTGTTTGTAGCGCTCAGGGACGAACCTAGGATTTCCTTCGTCCAGGTTGGAAATTGTGGATAGCATATCTCCCCTCCCTTCCCACAACAGAAAAAAACCGTAACACGCACAATTTATTTGTGTCTGTGTTCATCATATGTACAATTTTAAGTTAAACTGTACCAAACTTTTTTATTTTATCCGTAAATGAATTAAAATTTTGTACTTCTCAAAACCCTGAAAACCCCAGGTTAGTAAGATTGTGGGAAAACCAATTTTTGTTGATAAATTGAGCAATACATGACAATTGCTGCACACAAGTGATTAATTTAAAACTGTGTCCAACCCGATTACATGCTCTTTGTCCATGCTAGGGTTTGCATGAAAAATTAGCTTTTAAGTTTATAATTACAATGAAATAAATATATTTAAAATTTATAAAACACTTTTATCAACAGTTAATAATAATTTTAATGTAGGAGGGATGTCCTTAAGGTAAGTACCTTTTGGTCATCAAAAAAAACTCGCGAGAAAAAGTTTTTTTTATTTTTTATTACAGTTTTAGGTTACTGCATATCTACTTCACCTTTTCACATAGTCACCACTCATTTCCAATCACTTTTCGTAAAGCTGTACTAGTTTCTTCAACCCCTCTGCATAGAAGTTCGCCGCTTGCGAATGGAACGGACCAATCACGGACTTCAATGCTTGTAGCCTAAGTACAGGTGCTCAGTAAACATCTCCGGAAAACGTTTAAGCGATCTCCTTACTAGAGTCGAAAAATGATTGCTACCGTTTTTTTGAAACGAAAAAAAAAGAAGCGTACATTTGGATGATTTAAAGAAACGTGGGTCAACAATTACAGCAAAAAATTTAAAATTACGATGGTCAACTGTATTAATTTTTATTCAGAAAGGTTATAAAAAATGGTGCAGCATTACGGAAAGTTATGACTATGTGAAAATGTGGAGTAGATATGTAGTAACCTAACACTGTAAAAAAAACTTTTTCTCGGGAGTTTATTTTTTGAAGTGAAAACTTCTATAGGAAGGTTTGGATAGGGAGTAAATTCATGTAAGTCGTCATCGACATGATCACGTGACGTCAGCTGTGAATGTGTGTGTATGTATATATATATATATATATATATATATATATATATATATATATATATATATATATATATATATATATATACACTCAGAGGTGCGCGCGCAGCCAGTACACATAACACAGGTCGACAAGTATTGCACGTGACATATACCAATACATATCTTATTAATACGTGTCTTCAGTCCTTGTACATCAGTGCTGTGCATATGTGAATCGAATCTGTGTATGCAGTAAAAGGTGAATATAAAATATATTAATATTCTCATCTTTATATATATATTTCTTGTGTGCGTGTGTATGTCACTGAACTCCTCCTAGACGGCTGGACCGATTTTGATGAAATTTTTTGTGTGAGTTCACGGGGATTCGAGGATGGTTTAGATTCACAATTGGATATTTTATCTTGATTCTGAGTTAAGAAAAAACTAAAAAAACACGCTTTAAAAGCAAAAAAACTAAGCATTGTTGATAATTAGCCTCCATGGCTTTTGCATTGTTGTTGCCTTCTGCGTAACCATGGGAAAGGTTTTTGGTAACGGCAGTGGCGTGCCCAAGAGGAGGGGTATGTATAATGAGAAGATACAAGATGTCCAGCGTAGAAATACCTACTTACCGCCATATGTACATTTGGGCAGGACAATGTCTGTCGGGTCCGCTAGAAAGATATATAGAGATATATATGTAGAAAGATATATAGAGATAGAGATATAAATAGAAAGATAGAGAGAGTTATAGAGATATACATAGAGAGATAGAGAATTAGAGAGATAAAGAGAGTATACGTTTAAGAAATTGATTGAGGCATTGCAACGCATGCCGGGCATTATCTAGTATAGATATATAGTTTGAAAAACGAAGAATACGGAGTATTTGTAGCAATATAACCTAAAAATTAAGAACATCATTATTTTTTTTAATACCTACAATTACTATGCAATGCGTGTTTTATAGTAATTTAGGAATTATTTTACTAACGTGATAAAACTTATTTGTTGTGTGATAATATTTTTTCGTAAAAATGGCGAAAATGTCTCTGATTTTTATCAAAAATTAATTTGGATATCCAAAAATAACAACTGTTTGTTTATAGTTTTAAGTTTTCACTTCTGCCGGCAGTCCTCATGACTGATTTGAAAATTTTTTTTAATGAACAA